>NC_139344.1:208150709-208735709 GCF_055883805.1 Amblyomma maculatum
GGCTTTTCTGCGACACGAGCTCCTTAACGCTACCGCGTTAAAACGCAGCGTCCAGTGACACGTTATTACGGGGAGTGAGAAAGGCGCATTACGTCGCAAACAACCCTGTTCTTTCTAGGAATAAACTTCTTTCGACTAATCTTTTGAATCCATTGACTCTTGCGCAAGCCGTCACGCTTGCCTTGAGGTATCATGAATACCGCATAACCATCTTCAGGCCGCTTGCTGCAGTTGTACGCGCAACAGCACGGCATAGAGCTTGTACGCTGCAATAAAAGCACAGCGCGCAATATTCGCTCGCCGAGAATAGGAGAAAAATGGCGCGAAGGAAAAAGAAAACGCCGGACGCGCGTTGGTTTCCAAGGGCGACGGCAGGGAGACCAATTGTCGCTCAGGAAATCGGGCGGAGAGCCGGCCTTCAGCGAAGGGGCGAGGAGGAGGCGAGGAGGTAGCGCGGCGGCGGCAAAGTTCAATCGTTGGCGTAACTTTCAAAGTATCAAGGGTTCTTAGGTAAGAGCACGGCCGGTCTCGAGGGAGAGAGCGCTTCTCTTCTCTTACGGCTTCTCCAATGGGGTCTGTTTCCACCGCCCGCCGCGCCTCGGTGGGGTCGCCACCGCCCCACTGCTGCTCCTCCGCTACAGCCGTTCACGCGCAAGGGAAACGCGCGCTCGCTTTTAGCTTCGCCCGCGTCAGTTGCAACCGGCAGGTCCTGACATTTCGCCCCTTATGGTTTATACAAAGTCCGTAATCAACATCGTACATTTATCGCGTATGAGGAATAAAATACCGTCAACAATCCGCTCACGCGCGCGCTCCTTCGTCAGTGCGGACGTGCACGGTCGAATGGAGCTTCGGGTACACTTCATTTTTTACCCCTACGTTTTGTACAAAAATAAATTTACCAGGCTACGCAATGTGCCTTTGAATGTTTTAATTAGGTGCAGCGCGACCTGACGTGAGTGCATGGTGAACTGTTGGGTGGAGATTCTGTCAACCGCTACCGTTTCCGTTTAGATCAGAAGAGGCGCCGGCAAAAATTCATGGCGCGTCTCAGATTCAGAATAAAGAACAAAAATTTTATAGTAAAAATTTCGCTTGTCTAGTGGAGTGGGCATTTCTAGCTTTGTTCAAAGCATATCAGTCGGTTGAAAGACCGAAAATGCATATGTAGTCTCGCGACTACTTTTCATCAAGGAAATGGGCATAAACAGTTAAGCAGAATCGAAAAGAACGACAAACAATAAAAAAAAATTGTCCTTCAAAGTTACACATTGCACTATATATTAATCAATTCATCAAAATGCGACCTGCGTCTAGAAAATTCAGTCTCAAATCCTCCTGAACGGCATGTGCACATAAGGAGTTGGCCTCTCGGTCTTCTCTGTCACTTTCCTGGTGTAATTAATTGAGAAGAATTCTGATAAATTTTTCAAATATCAAAGAAGCGGACCTAATAACATAGCTGTTGTCAATTCCTTTCGGGCAACTCAGTGTTGAATTCTGAAATGCTGACTGAATCAATTAAGTACTTCGAGAACATTTGTGTGTAGTAGGTGCACGGCAGCTTTTTCGAAAAAAAAAAGCTTGTCCAATAGGGCAACAAGCTCTGATTTCGGATAATGCAGTCCACTAGAATATTGTCCTCGTAGAAGAGCGTACTACATGGGGCTGCTTCTTTCGCTAGTTTCAAGAAGAATAGCGCAAGCGTGACACCCGAAGTTGATTAACTAAACGATATATCCAGCGACGTAAGGTAAACCGGAATATGTGACAGTGGGAAATGGAATGGTAGGAGATGCCATCACTTCCTTCAGTGCCTTGATTTTGCTCTCAGATGAAACGTCCGTCTTGACAATGTAGTCATGTGCCACTAGCTGTTACGGCCCTCGCATCTAGCATATGTCATTCCCTTCCTCACATTAACCTTACTTTCCCGAAGAGAGCCTCAATGGGTCGCTATATAAGGCTTGAAATGAGTCTTCAGTGAGAGTATTCTCCTTTAACGCTTTAGAAGTTGCTTGCATACTTTCGATATAGCAGGTGAACTAATTTGTAAGTCACTGAGTCACTGCATCGAGTATCACCTTCATTTATTGGCCTTTTTTTACCACTTCGAGCACAAGTGGTGCCATAATTATCAGACCATTTTTTATTGTTTTCATAATAAGCTTAACATCATGTAAAACTTTTATTAAATCAATGTTTATTTCCAAAATTAAAATAATGTTTATAATACTACACATTGGCTAATATATGAATTGTAATAACATTTAAAACTCAACCCTACAACGTTTACTTTGACTGTTATACTAATACTTTATATCATGCAAGCATTTTGCAATTTACATTACATTTTTATGAAATTTTTTTCATCTTCGGTGCTACATGAATTGTTTCGCATCTAGTGCTGAAAGACTGTTTTGCTGCTGCAGACGAGTTGCTGCATGTTAGCCTTGAAGAAGCTTCGATGTGATCACTGCTCATTCAGTTCTTTTTTTTATTGTTCCTATTCTTGTACAGGCTTGGGAAAAATTCGGATTATAATTGACAAAAGTAGCTACCATGCCGCAATGTATGCCATGCTTGTCGAACGTTTGCTGAACGACAGTGTTTTTATATCCGTTCACGTGTGTAGTACGTTGACGGCATGCCGCTGCAACATCTACCTTCTGTGTTCGTTAATTTCGGGGCTGCACTTACCACGAAACTCGCGAGCGACAGCGCGAAACCAGGCAAAAGCCACCCGCCACCACTGAAGCAGACGCGGAGCGAACAGTAAGCAGGTCTCCTTGAGTTGCGCCCGGAGGGCGCAACTCAAGGAGAAAAGTTCCCATTGTTCCCGCGGCGATTGAGAAGGCCGTGAGAAAGCGCGCGCTCTCCCTCGAGACCGGCCGTGGTAAGAGTAAGAAGCTCTATGCAGTGACTCGTCTGGTACGTGGTGCTCGTCAGAGAGAGGGAGGAGGTAGCTCAGGGCATGAAAGTGGGTTCTGCATAGGGCTCCTAACCTCAGCCGGCCGGCAGCGGAGTCGCGGAGTGCAGCAGGCGCGGCAACACATTGAGCAGTGCAGAAACGTGCATCGCTCGTATTATCATTCAACTGTTCGCAATGACATCTGTCCCCTCGTCTTCGCGAAAAGCAGGAAGCCATTACACTGTTAAGTGTGTTGTGCACAGACCTCAGTGGCGTCGCTAGGGTCACCCGCACCCAGTGCGGAGGCGCGGCACGGAACCCCCCCCCCCCCCGCCCCCCCCCCCCTCCCGTGCCCGCATTTTAAGCACCGAATGGTAACTTCCTTTCTGCCTCCTCTACCCTGAAGGTTTGCTTTGAAGTCAAATTCGCTCTACACTCAACCACGCAGTGCGAGTGAAGCATCTTTTTTTTTTCTTTTTAACTCTATGACGCAGCGATCGCGCCCAACGACTGGTAGCAAAACGTCATATCAAAAGCACATATTTCCAAAAAAATGCGGTGGGCGTCTCCAGGCTCATATTTTTAGCCCTTTCTAATTTTAACAATGACTTTGCCTTTTCCGAAAAAAAAAAAAATGTAGCAACCCCATAATGCACTGCGTAAGCACCCTTGGGTACATTCGTTCTCAATTCCCCTTTAAAGCGCCTGACCTGGCTAAAGACGTCCGTCTAATTATTAATATATTTATTTTTTTTAGTCGGCGCGTGGTGTTCAGACCATTTGCCATTCCATTGAGCAGCAGGCATCCTGTGCCTTTCGGCATTTCGAAAGTTCAAGGAATGCGTGACTGGGTCGAGGAGCGAGAGAGGCACAGGAGCTAAATGAAAAAGACAAAAGACTGCCGGAGAGTCCTCGCTTGGGAAAGAAGAGTGAACTGCATATGCACCATGGAGGAAGGAAAGAACTTAGGAGAGACCCTGACGTCATGTTTTTGAAGCCGGCGCGGCCGCACCGCGACCGGATGCTGCAACGTTTCTCCTCCTCCTTTACCCTCCGCATTTTCTTCTTCCGCGACGTTCACGTACCTAGGACCATTAGCAACGCTGTTGCTAGTGGCCCGAGTTTTCATAGCAACAGAGTCGCTGTTGCTAATGGCCTGCCTTGGCTAACCCTAAATTTTGACGTCACTTCCGCCACACTTTCTCTAATGCATTGGGAATGGCAAGGGCGCTGTTGTTTCCTTCCTAGGCGATGCGGCGGCGCGACCGCTGACGGGTGTCGTCGCTCCTGCGCAGGTGTTGGCTGTGGGTATCGGGTTAATGCTGGTGTTTTTAGGGTACACGCACGTAGACAGGCCCAGTCCAGCGTCAAAATTGTGCGGAGTCTCTGGCCTAAACTAAGGCATGCGTTTTCAACCACTCACAACGGAATAATTCGTTCTACGGGAAGATCACACTTACCAGTCAGTGGCACCGATGCACGCTTTTTCGCGCCTTTCCACAATAATTCATTTCGCCCCCCGCCCCTTCCTCCCTCTCACTGCCAAGCTGCACCCCCCGCACCCCCCTCGCGACGCCACTGTGTGCACTGTCACAACAGTCTGCGCAACACC
The DNA here is from genome assembly GCF_055883805.1 of Amblyomma maculatum. Classification (NCBI taxonomy): domain Eukaryota; kingdom Metazoa; phylum Arthropoda; class Arachnida; order Ixodida; family Ixodidae; genus Amblyomma; species Amblyomma maculatum. Next base: position 208,155,233 of record NC_139344.1, read on the forward strand.
GGGACCGGAATCCGAAGGTGAGATTTTACCGCTCATGGTATGAGAAGCAAAGGGCTGAAGCGTGGATAGCTGCGGTCAGCAGACTCAAGTTTCTCCTTTACTGTAGTCAGTTTAATTCGTATCGCTTAGCAGTACTAGTAATCGCAGTCGTGTCTCAGACTGATTCGAAAGCTTGCATGTCACACCTGAACCAACTCGCTCGCTGTATTTCACGCGTTAGAAGGCTGCGCGCTTTGCCGACAAAGTTAAATGAATTTGACAGTGCCGCATGCAATTAGCAGGATGGAATTTTAGGTCATTTGTTTTGACCCATTGAGAATAAGCAGCACAAGAACGCGAAACACAGATCGGTAAAGCGGCACGCTTCCGGCGCTTGTGTGCATCGCTTCGCGTGTTTTCCGATGTGCTTTCCAACTCACTAAGTCTTTTGGCGACAGTTTTCGGCTGTATTTAGAGGGCTTAACATCACTGGATTGCTGGCTTTGCCTGATAATTTCACAGACAAAGCGACCGTTCTTACATGCAAGCTATGGCAACGTTTGCAGCTGCGAGGATTTGGAAATTCACAATTTACCATTAATTGTAGTTAATCTATATTTCACAGTTTAAAAAGAATTTCACTAAACATAGGTCTAGACAAGTGGGCAAGTGCGCACGAGTGCGGGCAAAAATATAGCGGAGTTACACCTGCGCGGCGTGTTCGTGCGTAATCTTTATAAAGAATCCACACTCTAGGGGACGATATCGGCGATGTTGCAGCGCGTGCACACATGAACGAGCGAGCTAGAATTTCGCATCGAGCCGAATCGCGCTTATAACTCACAAGCCAAATGTAAATGCATGTAATGAACTCCCAAACCACATGCACGAGAAACGGGAAGTTAGGCGATTAATCCCCATGCAGAGGCAGCATCATAAAGTCAAAAATGCTAAGGCATTGTGTACTGACCTCGAGATCGACGTTGTAGGGGATGCTGTCGCTCACCTGCGACAAACATTTCGCTTCCACATAAACATTACCGTTCAGTAGAGTGGAGAGCTGGGCCAGTTGGTACATATTGGTAAAGATTGGAACCAACCGAAGGACGCAGACAGAGAGAGGAGCACGGGACAACGCTCGACTGACGACTGACTTTATTTCTAAGAAATTCGCATTCATATATACCCTTTAGCGAAGAAGCAACGCATGCGTACACGGCAAGAGAAAAAAAAAAGTATATTGATAATCACGAAGAAAATGAAATGTCCGTCACAACACGTTATCTATGTGCGCCGTAAGGAGGAGGAAGAACATTTATTTCCGCCGAATATGGTGCAGCAGCCACCTACGAGTCCGCACGCAGGCGTCCGGGGAGGCAGTCTGTCACACCGCGGCCAGAGGACACCCGGCCTCGTCTAGGAGAAGAGGTCTTCAGCCTCGGCCGCCAGGCGGACGGCGAATCGCTGTGTTTTTTCGTCGGAGCTTCTTAGGGTGGTCTCCCATTCATCGCTAGTTTTAATCGCGTTGCGCCCTGGGGCACGAACGCATCTCCATATTATATGATCTAATGTTGCCACGTGGCCGCAAAATTTACAAATTTCGGTTTCTGCACCGTCCCTCTTCCGCCCTCTGGCACCCGTCCAACTCCTCCACAGGGGCGAAAAGAAATTTCGAGCTTGGAGTCTTCTCCAGTCGTACGATTCCTTTTTACTCAGGGATCTAACCGGTGGCGGATATATCCTCCGGTCTTTCTTCAAGTTGTCGGTTACATCCCTAAAGGTACCTATACATTCTTTGGTTTTAGATGTTGTGGAGGCGTCCGCAGCACCCCGAGGTAGCGAGGAGCGGGCGAGCATGTGGGCAGCCTCGTTGCCGGCGAGACCGGCGTGTGCTGGGGTCCAGATTATGGTCACGCTTCCGGCGAGAGACGACTCGTTCAGAAGTTTTGCAGCACGATTGCTGACTCTACCCTTGCTAAAATTTCTAACCGCCGCTTTGCTATCGCTGATGACTTGTTTCACGCCTGGTCGTGCAATGGCAATGGCTATTGCAATCTCCTCCGCCTCTACCGGCGGTAGATCTCGATTTCTTTCTATTCCTATGGCGATCCCAGTGTCCAATAGTGCGACCGAGGTTACGTCGCCTTCTTTCCCGATCGCTGCATCGGTGTAGGCGACCGATCCCGGCGGGAGTTTGTCCAATTTGTTAGCGAGGTGCTTAGCTCTGCTTTTCCTCCTCCCCTCGTCGTGTACGGGGTGCATGTTCTTCGGTATGGGCGAGACGTATAGATGCTTTCTGATTTCTCGATCTATGCTTTCTCTGACACTTTCGCCTTCCCCGGGCGCTAGTAGGTTTACCCAATCGAGGATTTGCCTACCCGCCGCCGTTCCTGCGAGTCGCTCTCTCTGGGACAGCCTGACCGCCGCAGCCAGCTCTTTCCACTCATTATGCAACCCCATTTTCTCTAGAATGTCGTTAGAAGTAGTTATGGGGAGTCCTAGAGCGCACTTCGTGCATCTCCTAATTATGGTGTTTAATTTGTGTTCTTCGGTCTTGTTGATATTTAGGAATGGAGTCGCGTAGCACATTCTGCTCGTGACAAAAGCTTGTACGAGTCTGAGTCTACTAGCCTCCGTGAGACCACTCCTTCTGTTGGACGTCTTCTTAAATACTCTGACTACGAGCTCCGCCTGATCTTTGAATTTCTTCATCAGGCTTTTGTTACTACCCCTGCGGTTGATAATCATACCTAATATTCTAATTTCATCTACTTTCCGGACTTCGTTTCCGTTGACTTTAATTTTGATATCTGGAGTTATCTTCCCACTACTGCTGGTCATTACCAGGAGCTCCGATTTTTCTGGCGAACAGCATAGACCTACGTCCTCTGCGTGATAGCTGATTATATTTGCTGCCTCTTGGAGCCTGGATGTGATGTACGAGTCGTTCCCTTCGCACATCCAGACGGTCACATCGTCCGCGTAGATGCTTAGTTTTAAGTCATCGAGATGGCCAAGCTTACTGGGGAGCTTCCTCATTACGATGTTAAAAAGGAAAGGTGAGAGCACAGCCCCCTGCGGAGTGCCTCTGTTACCCAGCGGGAACTCCTCCGAACATAAGCCCTGAAAGCTGATGATCGCCGTCCTGTCTCGCAGGAATGATCTAATATAGTTGTAGGTTCTTTCGCCTACTCTAAGCTCAGCGAGCCCGTCGAGAATGGCGTCGTGACTGACGTTGTCAAAAGCTTTCTTAAGGTCTAAGCCTAGAATAGCTTTCGTATTTTTTTTCCTGAAGTCTCTGACAACATCGTTATGTAGTCTGAGCATGGTATCTTGCGTACAAAGGCCGGGCCTGAATCCGACCAATTCAGCCGGCCACGCATCATTCTCTTCGGTGTATTTGGTTAGCCTCCTCTGAATAACTTTCTCAAGTAGTTTGCCTACGCAGGATGTTAGTGATATTGGGCGGAGATTCTCCAAGCCCGGTGGTTTTCCCTGCTTGTGGATTAGGGTGATCTTAGCCCTCTTCCACTCTTGGGGTACTTGACCACTCTCCCACACCTGATTTAAATATTTGGTTAGGGCATTGATCGATTCGTCGTCCAGATTTGCGAGCATCTTGTTATTAACGAGGTCCGGCCCGGGGGCCGAGCGTCTTTTTAGGCCGTGCAGCTCTGCTCTGACTTCTGCCACTGTTATGGACGCGTCAAGCTCGCTGTTCGCCGGTCCGTTGTAATCTCTGTAATGCGCTGTGGCGGGGGGAGCTACGTACATGGACTTGAGCTTGTCAATGAGCTGTTTGTCCGTACCCTTAAAGTTATACCTCGCCTTGACCTGTTCTATATTGGCGACCGTTTTGGACTTAGTCGGGTCTATATCAGGAACCTGAGCAGTTGCCACGTCTTGGCCCCATTCATGGTGCCCTCCATCTCGTCGCATTTGTTATCCCAACGTTGCGACTCGAGTTTCCGGGCGTATTTTTCTATTTCGACGTTGTGTCTGGCTATCTCTCTCCTGAGATTGCGGTTCCACTTTTGCTTTTTGAGCTTCTTCGTTAGCTCTTCTTTCTTTTTGAACATGCCGAATAGCCTGCTATCCATCGCCTCAGGCAGAGCTTCGCCTTTAATTTCTTCGGTGGCCTCGTTGACATGGGTAATTAATTGGGCGGCCCAATTTTGAATGCACTCTATATCTCCAATTTCTTCCCGTTCTCTGATCTGTCTGAATTTATCCCAATCCACTTGGGTTTCCGTCCGACACACAGCGCGCTTAACGCTCACTTTCCTACTTAGTTCTACCTCTAGCACGTAGTGGTCGCTACCTAGATCCTGATGCTTGTTCGTCCACTTGACTATGCCAGTTCTATGGCAGAGAGTCAAGTCCAGGTTTGTGTCCGCTGACACACTGTTGCCCACCCTCGTCGGGCATCTAATGTCGTTAGCGATGTAGAGGTTTGACTCAATGATATCTTCCAACAGCGTTTGACCCTTCGGGCTGCTGGTCGTGTAACCCCATTCTCGATGTCTGGCATTAAAATCGCCGGCTATTATTAGTGGGTTCTTACCTGCCAGGCTAATCGCTCTCTTAAATATCGGGCCAAACCTCGCCTTCGTGCACTTCGGGGAGCTGTACACATTGAGTAGAAATATGCTGCCTCTGTTCTTTTTACCGGTCAGGATTTCCACAAAGACCGTTTCGGTCTCCCTGTTACCTACTTCGTGCTGGACGACGGCGACATTGTTTTTGACGTACGTCACGACCTGTGTTTTACTTCCCTTCCCGCTATCGTAGCTTTTGTACCCCGAAAGCTTCCATACACCTCTTAAGAACTGCAATTATTTATCTCACAAGATCACAGACGTGTCACTGACACAATTCTCATAATTTCTGATAATATGATATGCTTCCACGATTTCGTACTGACTCTTTGTTTTGCCCTGCCCCAGAATGACGGTTTCCTATGCAAAGGCCTCTCTCCTGTCTGCGTCCTTCCGCTTGTTTCAATTTTTACCAAACATTGCTGTCTTTTATGACTTGTTCCACACTGTACATGTTAGAAAGCAGTCTTCCCGCTTTTCTAAGATTTCCACAGCGAAAATTTCCTTCAAGGTTGCGTATTTTTAAAGAACCGCACTTTAGCCGGCACATTGCGAAATGAAGCGCCTCAGCCGCCCGCCTTCAGAAGACGCTGATCGCTTGCTCTTGGGGGTTTAGCCCTTGGAGCGCCGACTGGCTCAGGTTGGGATCTACTTTGACGCCTTCAACTGGTTGTGTTCGATGTAGCGCTTGGTCGCCCGTAGCCAAAGCTTTCGCTTCGAATTCAGCGTTGAACCTTTCTATTTTATTTTTATACAGAGGGCCGAATGGAAACCACAAAACGTTCAGCAAACTACACAGATATGTTCTATACCACACTCCGTAATCGGTGCCAGGTATGCTTTCCTAGCATTGGGATATATTTCAGTCATTAAAAGTACAGAATACTTATGGTTAGCAACGCGCGCAGATTCCCTCCTCAAAGCACGCGATGTTCTGGCAGTTACCAAGATTTTAACCCAGGGTTCAAGCTCCTCCGATCGATATCATCAAGGCCGATGTTAAAAAGTTCCTTTCATTGTTAACTGCATCAAGTTACTACGAACAGAAGTGGGACTTTGGCACATATCATTCCATACATTAGGTACCCTACAGGGGGTGCGCTAGATGTCATTTTGGTCCCGTTTTAATCCCTCATACGCTTATTTGTGTTCAGGATGTTACCACAAATCTCTTCTCCGGCTCTGTGTTCGCGAGGTGCAGCCTAAAAATAGCCGAGGTTTAACCCTGCTAAAGAGTGCTTTTGCTTTGGTTAGTTAGGCTTATAGTTTATGAAACTACTTATACCTCCCAGCGGCCATGACTTGTAGACGCTAGCGTCAGACTCCCTTCAGTTACTTTCGTAGCGGGAGGGTGCGCGTTAAAAACGGACTTGACGGGGGAGGCCGTGTCCATATAGCGGAGCGGTCAAAAAAAAAAAAAAAAAAAAAAACGCGCTCCGAAGGCGATGTGCGGCCGCACCCGGGAGAAAGCTCTACCCTCAAATTTCGTACTGCACTGTACCGTTCCTGCTGTGGCGTGACCGGCTTGCGGCAGGGACGGTATGATGGAAAGAAAAACCACAGGGCATAGCGCTCTCAAGGGCGCATGCGCTCGCGAGCAAACGTATTCGACCGCGGCAAGAAATCAAACAGAAAGCAGATTATCATTTCCATTTTTTATTAACTGTTTTTCACGTGAAATAGAAAATGACACGATGCGACGGAGTATCACTCACTCACTCACTCACTCACTCACTCACTCACTCACTCACTCACTCACTCACTCACTCACTCACACACACACACACACACACACACACACACACACACACACACACACACACACACACACACACACACACACACACACACACACACACACACACACACACACACACACACACACACACACACACACACACACACACACACACACACACACACACACACACACACACACACACACACACACACACACACACACACACAGTCCCTTTACACAGTCAAAAGTTTACAGTAGTTATCTTTGCTAACATATTGCAATCTTGCATGCCTGCTTTACCTATGCAAAAAAATCCATTTTGCCGGCAAATCGTGCGGGTTGTGTCAGCATTTGCACAGTTGATATGACATTAAATAACTAGTTATTGATTCAAATGTTCATTCCACGCATTCCGGACCAGCAAAACAATGCAGGAAAATAGAGTAAGTACATGTGTTTTAGTTACCTGGCGGTTAGTATTTGATGTAAGTAATCACATGCTGCCGTGCTATACATAACCAAAATACATAATTAAAAATTTACGCTACCCTACCTGAAAGAACTGTCTTCTTCGAATCGCACTTACGCCTCTCCACAACAGATGAAGGTAACACGTTCTATGACACTACCCACAGCGGCTGTCGCCGACTGAAATAAGCCAGCACAATCAGCACAAGAGACGAGTCCACGGAACTGGAGCTGCACACAAACGTCTCTCGTCTCACGAAGGGCCGGGTAGCAGCAGGAATGAGCTGCACAGCGTACAAAAGCAGCGAGGAACAATCGCGACTGTGGCCAATAAGCCAACACGCAGAGATCAGAAGTTCGAATAATAGATATAAGTGAGGTGGGGTTTACGGCGCAAAAAAATTGTTGTTATATAATATATATATATATATAATATATATATATATATATATATATATATATATATATATATATATATATATATATATATATATATATATATATATATATATATATATATATATATATATAGCACGCTAGCGCTTTCTGGCTGCAAGCGCATTTCCTTTCCCAGCGGAAAACTTCCGGCGTAGTTTCACCCACGTTTCTTCCCGAGGACGCGCGCGACGTTGTCTCCGCAGTTGGAGCGCCGCTAGCGCCGCGGTGGACTCTTATGTTTCCCCTTGGGCGGCACTTCCAAAACATCCGGCTTCCGCCACAGGGGAGGCCTACGTCGCCACGCCTCTGTGACAAAGGCGCGCCGTTTTTGTCAGGTCACGGACGTCACGCAAGTGACCACGTTTCTCTGCTCCGTCGATACAACTCCACTCCAAGGCAGTTAGGAACTTGAGTTTTCCTGCATATGAAGTATCGTCAGACGTCCCAAGGGCACTTCAGTCCACAACAGGCTGCAGAACAATCTAGTGAAATTTATGAGGTACTCAGGTGCGATCAAACTCTGGGGCTGTATTGAAGTTGTTCAATATACACGACAGACAGCGTGAAACCCGTTCCGGAGTATTCCGGAGCTGTTTGCAGCGCCACAGCGCCGCACAGTCTAGGAAGAAAAAAGAGAAAGTTTAGCTGCCCGCGGATGGCGAAATTGGGCCCATACTGTTTTTCGCGCTGTTTTCACGGTCGAAGAGAAAATAGCGATGCACAGAAGGATGGGTCCTTTCCTCCTCTCTGGCTGGCTCTGCTCACCACGTTTCGAAGCCAGTTGTTTCCTTGCACTTCTTGCGCATCCTAGCCCAGCATCATCCTTTCGCAGCACGAATATCTTCACCTAATCACATTTGGAGAAATTGAATATATTCAGCATGTTAGCTGCGGCGTCTTCACAGCGATTTTTGACTCATTAGTAATGTGAGGCCAGAGAAACACATAAATGCTCTGCAGTTCTGTTCATGCAGTGGAGAATATTAGCGTATTAAAGGAAACATTAAAAGATCATCTGGTTGTTTTTTAAATATGCTAAATAAATGCGACAAAGAGGAGGTATATGGCAATTTCGTTTATTTAGACATATGTTAAAGAGATGTTCAAGGCAGACTTCAAAGCGCGTAATCAAGCTGCACCAAACAAAAATAATGACACTAAAACGGCGTGAACACGACTCCGAAATGAATAGAGCAAATCCTACCCGGTTGTCATGCACAAATGGAACCTCTGAGCACAAACTGTACGCATACAACACACTAAAAGCTCAGAAATCATGACAAATTGCCGAAAAAGTACACAAAAACTATTTTGGTATGCAAGGCAGATAAAGGTAACACTCCGCTACTCCAGGACAAGGCACTCTCCACATTTAGGTCAGGCATTTAGTTCTCAGGTTGCAGCTAGTCGATTGCATGTGTATAATTAAGCTGCACACATGCAAGCTTCTACGCGCCACGTAACGAAGATATATCGCTCTTCCAAAAATGCTGGCGCCGCTGACACGCGTGCTGCACCTCTAAGTGCTTACTGCACGAGCCTTCAAAGTGTTTGCCGCGAGCAATTCTGATCAACTTTGGGCGATGTGTGCATGGTTGTGGAAGTGCAAAAGCAGGTGCACGCTAAACCTTTTTATACCTTTAAAGGTGTGACGCTGTCCCCAGGATAACACCCTATGAGTACAGCAGCGGAACATCCTTCGATATGCAAATGTCATTTGTTTGGCGTCGAAAAACGGATGCTGTGTTCTTTTGAGGCCGCATCGCGCGGCAGCCCTCACAGTGCTCAGGACACTACTGCAGCGGTTTTTTACTTTAAGACCGCATTTATCTATTTCGCGGCCATCAACAAAATTGCATATGGAGCACCGGTATACAACTTTACCAAGCACGATGAAGCAGCTCTTCAGATTGTTTCGAGCAACTTTACGCACTATAACCGGCCTCCCCCGCCACACTCCCCTGACGGCCCTCGAAGCATCCACTCCATTACCGCCGCTCGTTCTCAACGAGGAACGACAACGACATAACGGCCGTCGCTCTCACATTAAACAAGGTAGTGTACTCGACCCCTGGGATCACCGTGTTCTTGTTCCCACCGATTTCACAGTTACGCCTCTACCCTATTGGCAACACTCGTACATGGGCTCACCTCGGTGCCGAGCAATTGCACGTGACCGCCCGATACAACGCCGCATTGCAGTAAAAAGAATAATGTCAGCTAAAGCTGATGACAGAATTGACACTTTATGTAGACGCATCCTTAAAAGACAACGTCTAGATTTGCCTAGCAACGTCTAGCAACTGTCTAGATTTGCCTAGAGTACCCGTCTTTCAACGGTTCTCACACTCGTTACGCCCCATAGGTTACTCCGACCGAGGGTAAGCTTCTGAGGCTCTGTGATGCGCTAAAATACTTACAGTCGAACCGTATACGTCAGCCATGGGCGAAATCTCACTCCAAATGAGGCTCATCAAAGACTGCTATGTCACCATACTTGAACTAAATGCACGTACTACTACCAACCTATTAGTGACCAAGCTCCATCGCACCGTATCTATGTTCGAAAGCGTGGCCATTTCATTTGTGTCGTATGGACTCCAGGCCACACTGTTGACACAGGGAATCAGTCCACTCATGAATCGGCCATAGAGCGTCTACTCACTTCTACTCCTCCGCTGGACCCTGTTGATGAAGACCATGGCTCCCGAAGCTCCATGCGATCAGATGAGCATTGCCATCCACCATTTTCGATTGAACCAACTCAGGAGCGCAAGTCGCCGTCGGCTTCATGACACCACCCCTCGGGCTTTCTCACAGACACCTCCAAGCTCTCTCGGGCTGAAGTTTTCATTAATAGGCTTTGTGCTAATGCTGCCTACACTCCTCACATTCGCCACAGATGGCTAGCAGTGCATCGCCCGCGATCGCTATATACTGCCGATATCTCAAGACCGTAGCTTACTGAAATGCCGTACTGCCACCTTAATTGCAAGTCAGACCTATTTAATATAATATGGCACTGCTCCTTCTTTGATCGAGGCAGGGATGCCTTGGTTACTAAAACATGGCACACCCGCAAGTGCCATCGTCTTCAATCAACTTCTTTCTCTCTGCCTCCACAGCCTTAAGCAGGACCTTGCTGCCTATGGTAGACAAAGTGGCATTATACGAGCAGTGGGAGGTGGGGCTTCTCACCCTGCTTAGTGGATTTCTCTGAATTTGACTGTGACTTCTCTCCTAATGTCTTCGGGTTGAACTATTGCCTCACGGACGTTTTCCCCTTATTCCTCATCCCTTAATTACGGCCCCAAGTCTTCCCCCACTAATAAACGTCCATTCATTCATTCGTCTATTTCACCTATTTTGAACTCAATTTCCCTCTCTTAAATCTTATCACGCTAGCACCGATAGAAGCATGATTGAAGCGCGCAATTACCTAACGTGGTATGGACAAAGGGACTTCATTAGCACACACAACGTATTTTATTGTAAAACTCTTAGGAAAATGCACAAAAATTTAAATAAATAAGAGAGAAAGTCCACACCGAACAAGAGATTATCGCAAGCAAAACCAATCGAGAATAAAACAAAAGAAGCAAACGCCCAAAAGAAAATTTAGGAAAAAAGAGAAAAATTAAAGAAAAGAAGAAAAAGGAATAAATGGCACAAATGACGGGCGGGCAAAAGTAGTTTCTAGGGCAGAGAGGCCCCAAAAAGATTAATCATTATTACGAAAAAAAAAAAAAGAACGCGAGGCTGAATACAGCGTGCCCAGATGTGCAAACCTGTCCGCCTACATACAAATGCCTTCATTTGATGCATTAAGGCAGTGCCTAAAGTAACGAAACAAAACTCAAAAAGAAAGTATACGGCAGGGGGTGGATGAGCGGATATTCTATGAAAACTAAAAAATTCTAAAAATTCCTTGGTAGAAATAAAACCCTTCAGGAGCAAACTGTCAACCGCGGTGTACGTCAGCTATTATAAAAATATCCTAGTTACGCAGCTAATTATATTAAGTTAGCTAACCGAATCCTTTGGTTCACATAAAATGGTGGTTAGTGCCAATTTTAAGGTCGTAGCCACAGAAAAGACGAGTCCCATATTAAAACGAAGAAAAAGACCTTCTCTATGTAATGCAAGGCCGGAAAATCGGGTGCTTTATTTTTTTTTTTTTTTCGTGCAGAACCGAAACATGAGTGCATGAGGCGCACAATAGGCTTGTGCAAACGCAACGTCCACTGGTGACGTTTTTGCAGAGCCGACAGAATCCAATTCGTCCCGCGGAATACGCTATATGCTGTACCATCGCATGTATACTTCCTTGGCATGTAAGTACGTCACACAATAGCGGTAGAACGAGAGTGTGCGCGTCGGCGGTGGCAGCTGCACTGCCGCTCCTACGCCCTCTTGCAGTCGAGTGAGTGAGACGCATATGGCTCCGAAGCGGCCCAGTGATTCCGCGCCAAGAGGTTCGGGGAAGCGGCAGCGGACGCCGGATTCCCCCAACACCAATCGCCATACAAGCACCTTTAGGTAATTCAAAGGGAGATCGGCGAACACTCACTGTTTACTGTTCACACGAAAAGTAAACAAGTTTGCAACGACGCGGCTGTGGCTTAGCCCGGCTAAGCCCGGTTATGCAAGCGAAAGCTAAATTTGTTATTGGGCTATGCTGTGCCGCTAAGCCAAGTTAGACTCGAGCCAAAGCTCGATTAAGCATGGTCAGGAATGGTTTCCTGTAATTTCACTCCTCCATGGCAGTCTTCGAACGTCAAAGAAAAGCAGCCGAAGCACTGGTTTCCGCGCGCGACTCTCGTGGCTTTCTGCGAACCTCAAGGACACCATATATATAACCGGGTCTAGACGACACGAAGGTGTCGAGGGCCTTCTAAAAGAGGGAGGTCTCAGTAGATGAGCCAGATGAGCAGCAGTGGAGGGAAAGGGTAGGTAGGCGACTGGACGACTGTGTAGCATTGTGTCAGCTAGGTAACGCATGTTTTATATTTCTGGAGGCATGTACCGATACGAATAAGGTTTAGCAGGTGTATGAAGAAGAAGAAGTCCACCGGCTCCGCGCGACGCACTTGCGAAGAAGTTCGGCGCCACAGCTCCTCGCGCCACACCTGAGGTCAAATTCCCGGCTTCTATGACCTTGGCTCGACAAGGCCACTAAAGCTTTCGCTTTAAAAAGCTGCCAATGAAAAGCTAAGAAAACTTATGCTCGTACAAGGAAACAGAACACAAACAGTGCAGAAAAACACGAGCACATGCATAAAATTGAGCATATACATGACAATGAGCTTAGTATAGTCACGGTCTCTTGTTAAAATTCACATTAAAAAGGAGGGAAAAGATGCCGGTTATGGCGACTTAAATCTAATACCTTAAAAGGACAGAACACTGGCCCAAATATGTCATGAGATTATGGTGGAGATGAAAAGATCTTGCCTCACATAGTACAGATCGAGCACTACAATAACAAAGAAAAGAGGCTTTACCATTTTAATTTGCCATTGAAAATCGCATAAAAACAACCGAGGCGCTATCTAGCGGAGAAATCTAGTACTTTCAGGTTAGCCCCCACATGACTACTTCTCAGCAAAATATCGCTGATTTCTGTAACTGCACATTTTTGTTTTCTTCGAGGAGTGCTTGCCATAATTTAGTATATTTAAATACAAACCACCCCTGCTTTCTCGTCGCGAGAGGTATGCTTTCCGGTTTTGCCACTAGATGGCGCAACAGTGCAGCGGACACTAAAACCCCTCAATAAACTAAAAGTAGCGCCATCTCCTCTCTCCTCCTCCGGCGGCGCCGCTCCTCCTCTCGCATTTCGACCGTGGCTCCACCTACGGGGTGCGCGACCAGCGCGCGCTCTCCGGAGCAGGCATGCAGGCGCCCTTCACAGCCCTCTCGATCAGCGCCGCGCGCGCGCCGATCGAGGCGCCCGTGCTAAAGTGAGCTAGAATTGGGTAGTGGGCTCACTCCTCAGCCGGCGCCATACATTGCGATGACGCCGCCTATGTCAGCAGTTCTAGTTCTGCGCGCCTCCGCAGGGGGCCGCCACCGCCGCCTTCAATGTAGCAGCGCGCAGCAGCGCGCGGCACCGCGCGCTGCGCGCCGTTTGCCTTTGCCTGCCTTCCCCTTCGCTGCTGTATTCTTGCCCTTGCGGAGGTTTTGTCTTGCGGTGGGCGATGTGACTTCTGATACGAAGAAGCCACCCCGATGACAAAACCATTGTGCTAGGCTGCCGGACGTGTTTACGGGAAAGGCGCCACGAATCGAAAGATATGTGGCTCTTGGAAAATAATGGGGGCGAATATAAATACTCCCTAAAGGATATAAATACACGATGACCTGATCACATCAATGACACGTACACCAGCCTAGTTTTTCAGTTGTATTTCATTCTATGACCTTGTGAAAACAATAAGCCAGGGGAAGGGCAAGCAGGGCCAGCTAGCCGGATTGTCGACATGCTGCATCAAGGAAGCACAAAGCTAGACACGAATGTGAACAAAAAGGAGGACCAGTAGTTAGGAAACAACTTTATTCAACGCATTACTAAGCGTCAAGAATACGCTGGTATATCTGTTGACCACAGCCAGCATATTATAGCCGAAGCGCGTGATTATAGGCTAATATTTCACACTACTGGGTATATGTTGCTAAATAGAATCTAATGAAATTGAATTGCGAAGCTTGTACAAGCCTGCTAACCGCTTACTCGGTGCAAACTTCCGCGACAATGGGAAATCAGCTATTGTAAGTTCAGCTTTTGCTTGAGCAAGCTCGAAAAATGACGGCCTGTGGGGCGATCATTCATGACTTGAAAACCACTGTACACGGCGCAAAGACGACAACACAAGAAATAAAAGAACGCCATGTGAGCATGTGCTGTCCTTTTCTTTCTTGTGTTGTCTTCTTAAATTTGCGCCGTATACATGCAGTGGTTCTCGAAAATATATGTTCACGGAGGTTTTTTTTTTTTTTTTTCGTGCCATAAACTGCATTCGGGCAGCAAATTAATTGATGCACTCGGAGTAGTAAAAGACACGCTCCCGCGAGAAATCGGATGCTTACAACATATACGCGCCTCGCCTCTCTCATCAGTTATGATTAACACGGGTGTACTTTTTGTCAAGGAAGCTAGCAGTGGAGCCACCGTTCATCAGCCCGAGATGCCTACTAAATGCTTGTTTTCACACTCCTAGAGCTCCTGTCAGGTCCTTCCCTATCGATCAGAACACTGTCTACACGAATATAGCTAATTCGCAATTGTGCAGTTATCTGAAAATTTTCAGCTTAAACTGCTGATAATGGACGGGGGATGCTCAACTGCAAGCTTTTAAGATGCGTTCAATAATGACTTGTGGCAATTTTTATGCACCTTTCTTCCATAAACAGCGTCGACAGTAAATTAAAATTCACGATCCAGAAGGCAGGCGCGACAAAAAGGTGCTGACAGCTGCGGCCTATTAAGAATACGGATACAGATTTACATGTTACACACGTAAACCTACGTGTCTCTGTACTCTATCATCGCGGCCGTGAATCACAAACCTCAGAAAATTGGGCAATCGAGCGCCGCAGTCATTTTCATACAAGCGCCTTAATTCACTTTTCGCCAAGGACTCCGGAGAGAAATCGGACACGCGTTTGCAGTTAGAAACCTCTTAGTTCATCTTATAGCACCAGTAGTAGCACAAATTGCTAATATATCCAACCTCTGCATAGCTGCCTCATGCAAATCTAGAAAGTGTGGACGAAGACGGTGCGTTTTTCTAAAGCGAGAAGGCCGCGGTCGCACGAACGCAACCCCTCAACCAGCAGAGCGCTACACTGAAGTCTGCGGTGGCGCCACCTAGTGCATGTGACACAGACTGCGTCAGGGAAGGAGCCCCAGTGAGCCCACTACCCCATTCTAGCTCACTTTACCCGTGCACCGGGTCTCACCAGAGCCTTGCATTTTGTCGCAATGTGTTCAGGTTAAAATATTACTCACTGCTGAAACATAATTGCCGAATGTTGACAGGGATTTCCCGCCAGAATAGTTTCAGCTGTGAGTGTCATACACCACATATACGCGATTTCGGCGTTGGTTCAACTCGCCGTCATCTCCGTAGTTCGTCACATTTGGCCACTCAGCGGCATGCTTTATAAAATTTGTAACTAGGCGGCGGACAGGAACAATTTTGGAACAGTCTGTGTATGGTTTCTTTGCAGCGTTGACTGGATTGCGAGCTGCCGGTAAACTTGAGAAGTGTGGCAGCAGCTGTCTTCCATGTATTTTCAACTTCAGCTGCAGATCAAATTAACTATAGGCGGCGGAAGCTGCAGTCTGTGTGGAGTCTTTGCAGCTTTGATTGACTTGTGAGCTACCGGTAAACTTGGGGAGGGAGGTAGCAGTTATTTTTTTTTTTATATTTGGCGTTGAGACGGTGCCGTGTTCAGCTGCCACGGTGTGTCACCATACGTACACGATTTTGGCGTCGATTTAACTCGCCTTCACCTCCTTGAGTCCGTCAGCCGTTGACAAAAGTGCGCAACATGCTTGAAAAAAAAAATTAACTAGGCTGCGGAAGCTGCAGTCTGTGTGGTTTCTTTGCAGGTTGGACTGAATTGTAAGCTACCGTGAAACTTGAGAAGCGTGGTAGCAGTTTTTTTTTTATATTTTGCGCTGAAACGGTTCCGTTTTCAACTGTCAGTGCGTGACACCATTTGTACGAGATGTCTGCGTTGGTTGAACTCGCCTTCACCACCGTGCTTCTATCAGCCGCCGGCCAAAGAGCGCAACATACTTGAAAAAAAAATTAAATAGCCAGCGGGAAGTCCGCGTGGCAGCAAAACACACGGCGATATGTGCCGCGCGCGCGCCGCCCGCCCCGCTGGAAAGGAGGAAGCTGCACGCCCAGCAAAAAAAAAAAAAAAGCGCGCGCGCGCACGTGACGGCTCTTGGCCAATGAGAGGGTCGAACGACGAAGGAGAGCGCAGGAGAGGAGGCGGGCGGCAAACTTCACATGTTGGCGCTACTTTTAGTTTATTGAGGGGTTTTAGCGGACACAACAGTGCTCCCTCATCCCGGACCGGTTCCTCCCTCTCATTCCACCGGCTCTCCTGTTGTCCCGCGCGATGATGGCGCGAAGCTCGAAGAGGCGAGAGCGCACGGACGCACAGATGGTGCAATGCTACGGCTGCCAGAGATGGGTCTACCTCGACGAGACCGACTTTGAGGATCTTCAGACAGCCAATGCAGTGGTCTCGTTTACTTGCAAGCTGTGTGTGCGGTTGGAGGCGCTCAGTGCCAGGCTGTGCGTGGCGGAGGAGGAGGTGAGGACACTTCGGCGAGATGCCGCTCGGGCACCGCAGCAGGCAAGGGGGTTACCGCTCACACACGGGGATGGAGCTGCCGACTTGGCGCCCGACCAGGGATCCCAGGTGAGTGTCCTGCCTAAACCCTCAACCCAGCCCAGCGGGGAGCTACCTGCAGTGGCCACGGACGGCCCTATCGTGGGCCATGCCCCTCTGACAGGGGGTGGTGATGAGCACATCCAGCAGGAGCAAGCGGCGAACGACCACCAGTCGACAGCTGTTGACATGCTAAATAATAGCCTTTTGTGCACAGCGGGAAGTCCGGAGAACAACGCCCAGGCAAGGACACTGAGCACTCAAACTGATGCATGCCCGACGTCGCAGCAGACCACCCCGCGCTCGAAATTGCACGCAGCTGGCACTAGATTAGACGGCAGAAAGATGAAGGCTGGAGAAAGCGGGCAGAATATCGTTGCTCCGGGTGGCATCACGCCAGCGGCGAGCAGCGGTGGTCTACCAGACACCACGAGATCATCTGCCGGCCAGCAGCCCAGGCCCCGAAGTAAACGGAGGGACAACACCTTTGACGAAGGCAGGTGTGCTGGTCAGAAGGTGCCACGGAGGCGGGGGACGCCCTGGCCCCATCTTCACGGGAAATCTGTGTCATCGGGGACACAAACGTCCCACGCCTGGCGCCAGCCCTTCACCGCCAGCTGGGCACTCGAGAATGCGTGAAATTGCGCTAGGTCCGACGGGCGACGGTGCACGATGCGCAGTGTTTGCTGCGTCGTTATCAGAGCCACGGGCGGCTGCGCGATTCCCTGGTGGTGCTTCACGTTGGAGTGTTCGACATACTACATGGTGTGGAGCCGTAGGTGGTGTGCAGTTCTATTCGTGACGATGTGTGCCCGTATGCGCCGAATTTGGTTATCTGTGCCCTTCCAGTGGTGTGTGCTGGGGATCTCGACCCAAGGCCGCGCGTTGCCCGGCTCAATGCCGAGCTGAAAACGTTGTGTACATCTATAGGCGCCACATTCGTGGAGGCCGCAGGATTGCAAGGAGACCGAGGATTGGCGAGGGATGGTCTGCATTACCGTGCTGAAGCAGCCCGACAAGTGGCGAACAAATTGGTGGAGCTTGCGCAGCGTTTTTTAGGCGGAGAGAGCGGGGCACGGAAAACCCGCACGAAGCATCGCCTACAGGGGCACCAGACCACGGCGCAGAGCAAGCAAATACCCGTTTCTGGTCCGGCAGTAATGGTGGCATGAGCACCGAAAGCCTGTGCGCGCGCGAGCAGATGACAACGGGGGCCCTCGGAAAGGTGACCTCATCACCGCAGTTGTGCGCTCAGGGACGGGTGCCCTGGGTCCAGCCCACCAATCGGGACGGACCAGCATATCTGACACCACCTGCACCCCAGCTACCTTTTCCGCCAATACCAGTGTGGCCCGATCCTCGGTTTTATGGACCTGGGCCGACACAGAGTGTGCTGCAGAACCAGAATTATCCGACGCTCGCCCAGCAGTCCGGGTCCCAAGCCCACCAAATGGACGCCGGAATATGCCGCGACCTCTACCACATAGTGGCCGAGATGGTCAGTCGCCACATGGCGCTACAGGTGCCCCGACCAGTGCAGTAGCAGGCCGCCGGCGGGCTCGCGTCCACCGGCGGAGAAAGGAGCAGCTGTGTTTTTCGGTGGTCTTCCTGTACCTACAGGGCGCTCGGCGGGAGCAGAAATGGGCCGAGCTGTACCGCGCTTTGGACATGGAGCGGTTTTCGGTATATGGGGTGGTGGAAACGCACCTAAGAGACCTGTGATAGGTTTGGGTCGCGAGTGCCTGAGTAGCGTACTGCTGCCACCAGTTATTACGTTCTTGGTTCGCGTGCTCAGCTCACCGCTGACGCCAGTAGTTGCATGCGGCGCGCGGCCCCTCAGTAGCGTTGGCCTGGCGGCTCCGTGGGCGGCGGACGGCATCAACGGTTCCAGCAAAGACGAGGCGTCTTCTAACGAAACAACCTTTACTACAACATGGTGAAAGAACGGGCAGAGAAGCTGACCCGGAGAGAATACAGACACGTTCACACAGCTGGTGTCTAGCGTCGTCTCAACGACGCGTCAAAGTAGTCTCTATCTCGGCGGAGTCGGTCGCTGCTTTTTATAGGTTTTCCAGTTCACAGGGAAAGGGTAAACCCTCACAAGAAATGGAGCGCCCAACAAGTCTGGGCAAGATGGGATGACTCAATCGCAGGTGGTCCGAACGCATCTCCTCCACCTCCTGCAGATGGGCGAGGGCGGCGCACTCTCTCACGAGCTCCAGGCTTGCCCGGCGTTTGCACACACACGCACGCAAACACATTTGGCGCGTGGCAGGATCACGTTGAGACTCGCCCGCGGGAGGAAGCGTTGCGCGGCCGATGAACGGCGCCGAAATGGCCGATCCGCTCGCGGTTCTGCCTGTTGCTATGCGGTAGCTGCGTCAGCTGTCCCACTTGTCGGTGGGGAAACGTAACAGACTGCCCCGCCGGGGAAGGGAGATCCCGAAGGGCAGGGGACTGCATCCGCTGTCCGGGGGGATCGGGATGTTGCTGCTAGCCGGGGTCATCCGATTCTGTTTCTCTTGAGCCAGTCAGCCTGAAGAATTCCTTGGCAAGTCCGGATTTCTAAGGCACTCTGCAACTTGTCTTCAGGAGAGATTTCTGACAACCCACAACGTCACAACCACGCTAAAATCTCAACCGCTCAGCCAGCAAGCACGGCACAAACTTCACTAAGTTTTGCCAGACTATTTCCCTCTTATGCCCCCATCTATATTAAAGGGCAGCTCAGCAGCACTTGGAACGCGTCCACAAATTTGAAAATTGCATTTTCAAAACATCATTCTCAAACAAAAATAATGAATATAAATGTTCAAAATCCTATGTCAGGAAGAAAAACACCAACAAGTGAAAATTGAGGCTTCTTCTCACGTTATGGGCTTCGACTTAAGCCATCGGCATTACCGTTGAGATCCCTCTTTTCACTAAAGCTTCGGCTGTCCGTTTCACGGAACAACCGTACCTTCCTGTTTCTGTGCAAAGAAACGCATGAGCATGAGTCGCTCACCTTTCTAAACAACCTATCCCTCTCCTTACGGGTTGCGCACCATGTCACGCATTTTATGGGAACGGGCGCATTTGTGCCTTTGGGATAGTCGCTTTCTTTTTCGCGATAGCTTCAACTTGCTCCATTCTTTCTCGCGCCTGCCTTTCCGCTTTTTTCTGCGGCAGCACTGGAACACAGGCTTTCTGCTTTCTTGTTGCAACCGTTTGAGCTTGCTCTCCTTACGACGGCAGCAATCTTTCTCGTGCCTGCCCTTCCGCGTTTTTCAGTGGCAGCACTTGAACACTCTAGTCCTACTTTCTTTCGGCGCGAGCTCTAGCAAGCTAGCGGTAACCGGAGCTAGTAGGACACCGGTGTCGTCTGAGTGGTCAAAGCAGTCAAAGTGCGGCGCCGCGTCTGCATCGCGGCCAGCAGCGCAGGACTCACTTTCAGTCAAGTCCGAACCACAACCTTTTCTGTCAGTCCCCGTGCTAGGAATTTGATCTGGCGGCTCGCCTCTCAGTGCGTCGCCTCGCTCAGAGCTAACCGGAGCAGGATCAAGCTCCTGCGACAGCTGGGGCGCTTCGGATTGTGTGAAGGCCATAGGTGCTACGTCCGCGTTCGCACTGGTGTTGCTTTCGCGAAATCAACCCAGCGTGGTATCGGGGCTCGAACGATTCTGACTCTGCTCTGGTCGCTCGCTATCGCCTTCGCAAGTCTCGCTCTCTACAGCGGACGTGCACTCCTCGTCGGTCTGCCCTGGCTGATCACAACTCGCGGGCTGCGCAGTTTCCCTGATCGGCTCTTCGTTTGTCTGCGTACCCTGCTCTACGACACAGCTGATTTCGGAAACTGAAAGTTTCTGCTCTCCTAGCTCATTTTCATCTCCGTCGCGCTCTACACAAGCTTCTGCTTTTGTCTCGAGAAGCGGTTCAGTTATTGATAGTTCCCCACTCTCATTTGATGGAACTGTATCTCCCGCAGCTACTTGGGTCGGCGTGCAGTTCACCTCGCTTAACGGCGTCACTTCGGATTTTTCGCCGATCAAGCCTGTGCTAACCGTCTCAGCTGGTGGCTCGACCAAGGTAACACGATGCTCTTCTGTTAGGGGCTCGGTCGGCTCGCTACTGCGGTCACGTTGCTCGGCCGCTTCCCCAAGCTGTTTCTCACACTCCGGTGCAAGTTCGATTTGCTCCGGAACTTCCGCACTGTCTAGCCATTCGCTTACAGCGGCTTTCAACTGATACGCCAAATCAAAGTACGTCGTGTTACACCGGAACTTCCGCACTGTCTAGCCATTCGCTTACAGCGGCTTTCAACTTATACGCCAAATCAAAGTACGTCGTGTTACAATGTTTCTCGCTCTCATATCTTTTCCGAAGATCCTGAGGCGTTATCCGATATCGTATCAGCAATGACTCTTTTAGTGCATCGTAATTTTTCAAGCGGTCGCCAACCAATCGCTTGATTTCTTCCGACGCTTCAGCGGAAAGAAGGGCTACCAACTTCTGCGCCCAACTATCTAGCTCGAAGCGTTTACTTCTGCAGACATTCTCGAAGTCTGCCAAATACTCGGCCACATCCTCGGCAATGAGGAACGGTGGCGGACCATCTCGCGGTATTGAACCGTTACACTGAATGGCATTGCAAGCTTTAATCCTTTCCACGCTCCTTCTACGTGCTGAAATCTCCAGCTGCATCAGTTTCCTTACGCGGGCGTCCTCCTTCTCGTAACGTTCCCTACGTTCACGTTCACGCTCCTCTTTCTCTTGACGTTCACGTTCATGTTCCTCTTTCTCGTGACGTTCGTCAATGATCTCAAGGCATTCCAAAAGCTCGTCATCTTCAGCTTCCAACGCAAGAATAGCCTTTAACACTTCTGGTTTTCTGAGTTTGTCTGACAAATCCAGACCCAACTCCTCCGCAAGCTCCAGTAATTTCGGTTTGCAACGCGACTTCAAATCCAAATTCATGGCTGTTCCGAGTGCTGCCTTCTCTACTGCCCACTATTGCCTTGCTGCAATTAACCCAGCAATAACGACAACACAATTACCAGCTCTGTTCTCTACTTAACAAAAGCCTGGCAAAGCTCAGTAGAAGAAAGTCCCGCACTCACCAAACCTCGCAGCCAAGAATCCAACGCAGTCGTTCCGCTGCAGGCAACCAGTCATCACACAGGGCTCTTTGCACTGCTCCCGACTTTCCGCTTAGCTGCTTGTTTCACGGATCACGCCTGGGACATCTCCGCTCTTCCACCAGATGTTGCACCTCGGTCAGGCCTGGCTCGTTTCACCGACCACGGTCACTGCTTGGTCGTCCTCGTCTCTCCGCTGTTCACCAGTTGTTGGACGACGGTATCGCCTGGCTCGTCCCTCCAACCACGGTTACGGCTTGGTCGTCGTCGTCCCACGTACCACGGTTACGGCTTGGTCATCCCACCGCTGCCTACTAGTTGTTAGGTTTGGGTCGCGAGTGCCTGAGTAGCGTACTGCTGCCACCAGTTATTACGTTCTTGGCTCGCGTGCTCAGCTCACCGCTGACGCCAGTGGTTACATGCGGCGCGCGGCCCCTCGGTAGCGTTGGCCTGGCGGCTCCGTGGACGACGGACGGCATCAACGGTTCCAGCAAAGACGAGGCGTCTTCTAACGAAGCAACCTTTACTACAACATGGTGAAAGTACGGGCAGAGAAGCTGACCCGGAGAGAATACAGACACGTTCACCCAGCTGGTGTCAAGCGTCGTCTCAACGACGCGTCAAAGTAGTCTCTATCTCGGAGAGTCGGCCGGTGCTTTTTATAGGTTTTCCAGTTCACAGGGAAAGGGTAAACCCTCACAGGAAATGGAGCGCCCAACAAGTCTGGGCAAGATGGGATGACTCAATCGCAGGTGGTCCGAACGCATCTCCTCCACCTCCTGCAGACGGGCGAGGGCGGCGCACTCTCTCACGAGCTCCAGGCTTGGCCGGCGTTTGCACACACACGTACGCACACACATTTGGCGCGTGGCAGGATCACGTTGAGACTCGCCCGCGGGAGGAAGCGTTGCGCGGCCGATGAACGGCGCCGAAATGGCCGATCCGCTCGCGGTTCTGCCTGTTGCTATGCGGTGGCCGCGTCAGCTGTCCCACTTGGCGGTGGGGAAACGTAACACCTGGTAGAACCACCCATCGATGCCGAGTGGTGCTGGTCGGGGTGCAACAGGGATGCCCACAGTCGTAAAGGAGGCGGGGTCGGAGTATTGTGGCGACGGGATCTCCAATGGAAACGCGTAGAGGAAGGCTACAGGGAACACTTGTGGGTGGATGGTAAAGTAATGGGGCATCCCACTGCAGTGTGCGTGCTCTACTTGTCTCCGCAACATCCAGCCGAGAATTTACAATTGATGGACTGTGTGCGCCGGGATGTGCGTCGCCTAGCCGCCAGCAGGCAAGTAATAATCCTCGGCGACTTCAATGGCCACCTTAGTGAGCTGGACGGCCGCACAGGCGCTAATGGGCAACTTCTGCAGCTGGCTGAGGAGTTCGACCTGACGGTCGCCAACCTTGAGCCACGATGTGAGGGGCAGGCAACATGGTGCGCGCGTGGTAGCTCAACAACTATTGACTACGCGTTGGTTTCGTCCAGCCTTATGCTTGCACTGCGGGCGATAGGAGTCGACGAGGGGGGTCTTTTCAGCCTCGGAAGCGACCACAACCGGCTACGACTCGTCTTTGGCAGCTGCCGCAAGAAAGATGGAACCAGCTTGCGTACCCCCCATCGGGCTGGCACGTACCTTCCATGCCAGGCGACTGAGCGAGTGGTCGACGAGTTCGAGGCCTCCCCGGGGAGAATGGAGGCGCGGACCTACGACCAGTACATGTCTGCGCTACATGCAACAATTCTGGACCACATGGTTCGTGAAAGCTCACGTCCTCGTAGGAGGAGGAATCCGTGGTGGGACCGAGAGGTGGAAGTGGTGTGGCGGGAGCGGCGTGCGGCAAATCGCAACCACCGGATGACCATTAAGGAAGGTGTTCCGGATGTGATAGCGGCCGCTTGGGCAGACTACTTGCACCTAAAGCACAAGGTGGAAACACTGGTGCAGGCGAAACTCGCGGAGCACAACCTTCGGCTCATGAGGTCCCTGCGCGAGGAGGGCAAGACAGCAGCGCAGAAATTTTGGAGCTATGTGCGTTCAATGGACCGGCGGGATACCCCGCTGCCCCCAATCATCGATGCGACGACAGGGCAGCCAGCTGAAAATCAGCAAGAGTACCTGACGGCATACTATGCCACCTTGTATGGACAGACGGTGGCATGTAAGGAGCCCGAAGAGGAGACCGTAACCTCGCCGATAGATGAGGGGAGTCCGGAAGAGATGGAGCCGCGGTGGGAGATCTCCAGCAAGACCATGGAGCGCGCCCTCACTCGCATAAGTGCTCGTACAGCCCCGGACCTGATGAGGTGCCGGCTCGTTCGGTGAAGAGCCATCGGCCCGGAGTCAAGAGGACAGCTCGCTGGCCTCTTGACAACTGTTATCAAGGGAGCACCAATCCCGGATGAATGGCGGTGGGGGCGAGTCGTTCTCATTCCAAAGAATAGAGAAGTGACGGGAAACCTGCCGGACTTCCGCCCGATTACAATCACCAGTGTCGTGTACCGACTCTTTGCCAGGGTTCTAAAGGAGTGGCTCAGTGGCTGGGTGGAGGCTCGCGGTGTGCTCACCGAGCTGCAGAATGGCTTCCGGCCAGGCCGCCGGTTAGATGACAACTTATTTGTCATCACGCAGTGCGCAGGCATCGCGCGGAAGGAGGGGCGCTCGTTGTTGTGCTGCTTCATGGACGTCGAGAAAGCGTATGACAACGTGCCCCATGAGGCCTTGTTTGCGTGCCTGCTATCGCGCGGTCTCCCAAGGACACTCGTGTTGACAATCCGGCGCCTCTACAGGCGGAACTACATCACTGTGTGCTTTGGTGATGTGCATTCAGAGCGCATAGTGGTGACGAAAGGCCTTCGGCACGGCTGCCCACTGTCGCCGCTCTTG
This sequence comes from Amblyomma maculatum, assembly GCF_055883805.1. Lineage (NCBI taxonomy): Eukaryota > Metazoa > Arthropoda > Arachnida > Ixodida > Ixodidae > Amblyomma > Amblyomma maculatum. The sequence continues at coordinate 208,179,876 of NC_139344.1, forward strand.
TACCTGGTGTATGTGTCAAGCGTGGAGCGGGCCCTGATTGCATCAAGCTTGGGATTTCGCCTGCGGCTCAGCACAAGCGGAGTCGACGAGGGCTGCCGACTGCCAGGACTTGCTTTCGCCGACGACCTGATCGTGATGGAAGAATCGGCGAGGGACCTTCAGCGGCTCGTCAATATCTGCCACGCTGAAATCTCCGGGCTGGGGCTGCGGTTCAGCACTGAGAAAACGGCGGTTGTTCGGCTGGCTGGTGAGCGCGCGGGCGAGGACGAGATCACGCTGGACGGGCACCATCTGACCACCTGCACAGCGTATAAATACCTCGGAATACACCTCTGCGATGGGGTGGACATGTACTCTGTGCACGAAGCGGCGCTACGCCAGAGTGCTCTCCGGGCTCAGTGCATCCTCCGCCGCCGGTGCCTGTGGGGCTGCAGCCGTTATTTGATGGTGCGCGACCTTTGGAAGTTGGTGCACGTGCCGGCACTGTCGTTCGCCAACTTTGTGGTTTGCCTGTCGGCTGTTACGCGCGGATGGCTGAGAGGCGACAACATGAAGTTGAGCGCATTGCCCTTGGCTGCCATGGCCAGGTTGCCATTGAGGCCATCCAGGGCGACGTAGGCTGGTCCACCTTCGAGGCACGGGAGGCGGCCAGCAAGTTGGCCTTTCGCGGCCGACTGCTCTTCCTGCCACGGGAGCGTTGGGCGAGGTGCGTGTTCGAGTATTTGGCTGCCACTTGCATCCGGACGGACTGGGCCAGGCGAGTATATCAACTTGAGAAGAAGTTTGGCTTTTTCACCCACCCTATGGCGGCTGACTCTCCATCCAAATGGGCTGCTGAAGTGCGGCTGCGAGTCGGGGAGGCTGAGGGTGTCAGGTGGGCCAGGGATATGGAAGCCAAGTCCACGTTGGCGCTGTACCGGGAGCACAAGCAGAGCATCGGCCCGGTGCGGTTCTACAACAACAGCACAGGCAGCGGCCTCCTTTTTGAGGCACGGGCTGGTGCCTTGCGGACTTTGCTCTACCGGCGCCGTTTCGATCCTGCTGTGTCGTGTACTCTATGCAGGGTGTTCGGCACTGAGGACGAATCGGTGGAGCATTTAGCCTTGCGCTGCCCTCGTCTCTCCATGCCGGCCATAGAGGGCGCCACACTCCCACAGGCGCTCGGTTTCCCCTCAACCCCACCCGCAACAGTGGACGGCGCCACCGGAGACAAGGCATTGCTTAAAGCAACTGCGGCGACGACGAGAAGGCTCGCCGAATGGTGGAGTGCAGTTCGCCAACTGTGATGAAGTTTGGGCCGGGTGTGGGGGTGTGAGTGTGTGGTGAGGGTAGGCGCGGTTGTGGGGTGTGTCCAGGTGAAGTGGTGCGTGTGACCTTCTTAGTTAATGTCTCTTTAGACAAAAGTGTGTGTGTGTGTGTGTGTGTGTGTGTGTGTGTGTGTGTGTGTGTGTGTGTGTGTGTGTGTGTGTGTGTGTGTGTGTGTGTGTGTGTGTGTGTGTGTGTGTGTGTGTGTGTGTGTGTGTGTGTGTGTGTGTGTGTGTGTGTGTGCGTGCGTGCGTGCGTGCGTGCGTGCGTGCGTGCGTGCGTGGTTTTTTTTATTATTAGCTGGGACACCAATCTGGTGTCCACCCGTTACAAAGGGACTAGCTAACACTATCATCATCATCATTTCTTGAATGAAGCAATGATAGTGCCCATTAAAACTTTCGTCGACGAAGGTGTGCGTTACTGTGCCGTAACAGCATTCAGTGTGAAACTGAAAAGGAAGTTACTCTGCGCAAAAAATGTCTGATTACTGTCTGGCGAGTGAAAGTTATATTTGTGTTAGGTACGTCTTTTTTGTCGACCACCAGTCGTCATCGCGGTCGCTGCTCATGGTTTCCAGCATCGGACAACATAAAAACGTTCGCACGCATTGATCGAAATATTCCCGGTAAAACTTTTCTACAGTGTTTCTAACAAAACCGTTATGGAATCGAACTGTCTAGACATCAATCTTTCCACTGCGGCGGAAGAATAAAAATCGAGACCTAAATCCCAGTGTTCTGTCCCTTCAAGCACCTGGGCTGCGGCCGGGAGAAATGAAAGGAGCATGCAGGGAGAAGATGGCGAGAAGTACAGAAAAAGAACAGGAAATGACAAAGCAGGACTATGTAAGTACACAGTTTACGAAGCACGAAAAGTAAACAAGTTCGCATCGCTCGCGTTCGAGCGTCCCGCCACTGCTCGAGACATCACTGCGCCACCCCTGCCCGCATTTAAAAAAAAAAACGCAAAATTACTGCATATACAAATCCGGGCACACGTAACGTAATTAATCTCGCGGTGCACGCAGCACAAACGGCCGGGGCGCTAAGCCGCATTAGCGACCTCCTGTTACTTCGCGCTTTACCTGACGAACAGCAAACTGGGCAGCACCACTAAAGTGGTGCAATAAACCACATCAATAAATAAATTACAAGGAAGTATATGCAGCAGTAACCCTGAAGAGCTATGGAATGACATAATTTGGACAAAAACATTGCTGGCTGGCACTTTAAAAAAAGAAAGAAACGCAAATGTTTTTTATTCAACGGAATTTGTTCAAGACTATCGCCACTTGGTGCAAGGAAAAGGACATATATTATGGGGAGGCTACCCAAAAGTAATAGAAAATAGTATGCCTCTGCCCGTGCCAGTCAATACCAGTGAGTGCCCCAATTACTTTTGAGAGCGACGACGCAAACGAAGGTGCTAGTACAGAAGGGGCAGTCCGAATTTGCCGCCGTGGTGTTTGAAGCATGTCACGAGCAGACGTTGCGTTTGAATTATACATATGCTCCATGTGCTGTCACAGTTTTATGCAGAAAAGGCCATCGGACTTCATCGCGCTATTTTTCTTTGTTTCAGAAATTGATATGGAATCGTCTTGTCCGTACCTGTATGAACTCACCGTTGGCACTACCCACCACAGACTGGTAATAGAGAGTTTTAGAATAGGGGGCCCCAAGCTTTGGGGCCCCCAAGGAGCTTGGGGCGTCGAAATGCGCATGCGCAGAACGTAAGGCGCGCTTGGGGTCTTGGGTTAACGCTAGGGGCGGCCCCTATTTTTCGGAAATAGCGTTCGCCCCAAGCCGCCGTTGGGTCGCTTGGGTTACGGCAACATGGCGGCGACCGGCCAAGCGGCGGCCGCTCGCCTCGGCACACATTCGTCGTCACCGCTCCATGGTGTCACGCGTTCATGGCAAACGAAAGGCCAACGAAGCTTATGCTATGTCTCATGATGCCCGCACCACCAAATTTTAGCAATAAAACGGAAATTTCAACCATATGGGATTCTTTAACGCGAACTGACGACGCACAGTCCACGGGCACCTTGCTTTTTAAGCGGCTGCCGATTTCAGAAAGTGCTCGCTCAACCCCCGCTTGAAACTCTCTCAACACGTAGCTGGCTGGCATTAAATAACTTGTCGAGCACTTACATTTTCAAAGGATGTTTTTGCGATTACATATATAATTCCAAATCCCCGAAACGCCATTTACGCCCCTTAAAAATCAAGGCGTTAACACATCGTATATCACGTAATATATGTGCATATGTGCATAGATGCATTTTTAGTTTTATTTTCTCCCAGGGAGGAGGGGGGGGGGGAGTTTTTTAGTAAACGAAGATAAACTTTAAAGCTGACCTCGTCTTGTGTCAGTGTGTGTGGGGAAGGTATAGGTTTCTGTCGCGTCTTTTGCTCCTTTTCCTTGTGAAGCCTTTAGTTTTTCTTTTTTTATGGTTAAGTTGTTCTAGGCAGTAAGCAGCTGCAAATTTCCTGTCGTTAAAAATTCTTGTTTTGGGCCTACGTCATCGTTTCTGGTAACTAGTTTGCACGAAGCGATACATGCTGGGTAATCCGCCATGTTGTAGTCGAATGCCCTGTCATTTTCGACGTTCTACCAAGCAAACACGGGGCTACTCGCGCGATGCCTTTACGGGCGTGCAAGTTGCCGACATATTCTTGAGGAATGTATGTGTAGCCACCCGTCGACATTACCGGCATTCATGATTTATAGTTCTGGGGACTATTGCTACTTGCCTGAACTGGCGCGTCGATCTCGCGTCTCTTGGTCCGTGGGAGCCACCGGTGTCACTCACAGAGCTCATTTCCCTTTTCGCACTCATGCAGGGTATTTTTGCAATCCCGAAGAACCAGCAGTCGGCCTGTCTGGTCTTCCGTTTCTGCACGTTGCTCTGAGTTCAGCCATTACAACCCACCAGAACAAAGTACACCATCACGGTCAGCGCAATTATTACGCGACCATTGATTGAATGAATGAATGAATGAATGAATGAATGAATGAATGAATGAATGAATGAATGAATGAATGAATGAATGAATGAATGAATGAATGAATGAATGAATGATTGAATGAATGAATGAGCCACGCACGTGTTTGAGATCGCATGTTGCGATGAAACCAACGTTTATTGAACAACAACTCGAGAATGGGGTGACCTATAGTTGACATCGATCCATATGAACACCGCGCTGCCAAGAGATGCACAAAACATGGACACTATGCATAAGGCGCCGACAACGCTTAGCGCAACGTGTTACCAGTGTCTCTACACTGTTGCTCACTTGCACAGCGCGGTGAGTGCACAAAGTCTAATTGGCAGATTCGTCGTCGTCCCCCAACAGCTCCATCATCTCCCTGATTCGTTGTCGCTTTATCTGAATTACTTCCTTGTGGACTTCGATGGCGGCGATCTCAGCGGTGACCTTGCGGTGGCGGATACGTGCATTTGCCATGCGGGTCAGTATTACCAGGGGCAGGCCTGGCAGCTTCTCCGTCAACTCCTCCATCTTGCGAAAGAAGAAGGAAACGTGTGCACAACAAACATTAAAACGACGAAAAATAAAGAAAATCGCAGGTGGGAGCAGCATGTAGTTACAGAACCCTAGCTGCCCCTATTAATTGCCCACACATGCTTCTCTATATATATTCATTCCAAGCTATACTCTTTCCTCTTTTGTGTGCTGCAGTATTTCTTTGGCACTTTGTGTCATAAGAACTGGCTTCAGTGCGTTCTTATAATTCCTACGCAAAACCTTTCGCTCGGCGAGGACCCCAATCAATACCGCGCTAGCTTCGCGCTTTTTGCACTGCCCACGAGAGAGCTTTGCGTCGCGCTGTTGATGAGCGAGCGGCTACCGACGGCGAGCTTTTTCCTACCGGAGGAGCACAAGTATAGCATAAGGTACCATATCTACATGGACTCCAGCACACGCTCATCGAGGGCTACCGCTGATGTCATCGTTCGAGGGCTACCGTTGATGTCATCGTTCGAGACCACACCAAACGAGCGGCGAATTCACACCGGTCCCTCAAACGTACACCCACACGAATGTTTTTGGGAGCCCACGTGCGACACTTAAAATTTCACCCGAGAGTTAGCCCACTCTAGTGAACCGTTTTCGTAATCTCCACACTCTCAACAAAACTCATCTCGCACAATATCAAGGCGTTTGGTGCGGGCACAAATTATATAAACATTAACAAATAACAAATTAAATTATGCTAGGTGCACGGCTGCCACGAAAGATTTAATGGCAGCTCCAAAAATGCACAGTGCTACGGCGTAAGTAGTGGGAGGCAGCACTGTCCAGTGTTTGAACGTGGAAGAGCAGCGAAATTAAGCTGGGCGAAGGTCACCGTGGGGTCCTGGGCCCGCAACCGAAACTTCCGAGCCAGAAGTACTCTTCGAAGCTTTCAGCGCTTTACCGAGAACGGTGTAATCGCGGCCCATTCGGGCGCACGAATTCATTCCCGCTGAAAAGAGAAAGCGGGATACGCTAGGACTACCTACTCGGAAACACGAGGCGGTCTTTTTCATGCATATGGCGCTTGACAACTTGCGATTTAGTACTACTGTCTTTTATTGTTACATTTTTGCTAGATCACAACGCCGAGCTCTACATCAGCGGTCTTAATCCCACGCTAGGGCAATCTATTCGAATTGCGCCCAACGGACAGTGGGCCACATGTTCATGCCTCCACGCTCCAACATCAAAAGACGATATAGTAGCCACACCCTCGCAGTTCTTCTAATCGACAGAGAAAAGCCGTCGCAGCAATGCCGTTGTCCTGCTCGAAGGGCGCTTTCTGGTTAACCACAGTGAACCCAGCGGAATTATCGTGAAAGTTCGACAGCAGATTTTTGGAAAAGACGTCGCCATCGTCTTGACATGCCAGGAGTCGGCAGCGTACCGTTGAATACATTAGGGCGAAAGCCTTTATAAGTTCATGAGTGTCCATCAGTGCGTCTGTTCGTCCACGAGAAGTGTCACAATTCTTCGCGAGATTCCGATTCAAGAATATACGAAGCTGACGCCGCCGCACGTTCGATCCAGGTGTCCGTGCGGCGCCTTTCATTTGTCGCTTCTTCGAACGCCGCACCACACAACATACAGAGGCAGACGCAGTGCAGCAGTCATCAGCGGTGTTTCAAGTTGGTTTACAGGATATGAAAGGCGCAGTATCTGTCACAATTTTCCCCGGACACCTTAACCGAGTAGTAATTAGGAAAACAGGAAGGTGAGAGTGAAAAGAGAGAGAAAGAGGTGCCGTAGTGGAGGGCTTTGGACCACCGCGCAATAGTGGCCTTCGCCTCACCGCGCTTTATTGGTCCAAAGTGCCGCCTAGAATTTTTCCTCACCTATCCGCCTTGACTTCACAAAAGTTGCCACCATGAATCGCTGAAATGGTCGAATAATATCTATAAATTAGCCTTCATTATTTTGTTTTTTCTGGATGAGCTCCAGTCATGCAGACGCAGATATGGTGAAAAGGTGGCGTGCAACCCCTGTAAAGGACACATTTGAACAGTGCACAAAAAAAAAAATGGTAGACGATTACGATAATCGCTAACGCGAAATTTGAGAGCACTTATTTCTGTTTCGCGATATTTGGAAGTAGAGAGCGATGCATATATATGTGCACTTAAACACTTGCTGCGTTGTCTGGGTACCAGGCACGCCAGATGGGTAGTGGTGGCGATGAAGGCAAATGGTAGGCAGGCGACTACCATTTCCAGGCAGGTCGTATGGCATTGTCTTAGGCAATGTTGCATATTTAAGGAGATATGTACCGGGGCGAATAGCGTTTCCCATGTGTGTGATAAAGGAGATTCAGCAGGCGTAGGTACAGTTACCAAATATAAAAACACTAAGGAAATCTGATGGGCCAAAGCGAGGTACATGAGTGAGCGGCAAAGACGGAGACGAAGCGGTGGAGAGCCAGCGCATGCCGGCCAACTGCTCTACAAGCAAAACAGACATCCTTACTAATTGGTTCACAGGAAAGGAAAAGAGCTGTATCTGTCACATTTGTGCTACCCAAACATCCCAAACTTGTTTTATGGCACCTGAACCGCGCCGTAAGCGAAGGGAGGAAGGTGGGAGTGAAAGTAGAAACAGCGAAAGGGGTGCCAAAGTGGGTGGTTCCGGGGTAATTTCGACCACCTGGGGATCTTTAGCGTGCACTGACATCGCACAGCACATGGACGCCTCTTCGTTTCGCCTCCATCGAAAGGCAGCCGCCGGTGGTCGGGATCGAACCCGGGTACTCCGGCATAGTGGTCGGACATCTTAACCACTGCACCACAGCGGTGGGGCAGAGCAGGCATCGCTGAGCAACGGTTCTATAAAAACTCCTTGAAGAGTGCCCGCTCTTGAGTCTAGAGCTCAAATCATGTTTCAATCATGCAATTTATTTATTTATTATTTATTTATGCGCATTATTTTCAATTATGCAATTAGCTATACTGTGGGACTAGTTCAGACAGCGTCTGGTTTTAAGACGGCCCAGGAATAAAAAAAAATACTTTTGTCGGGTTTCTTGTCGGTCAGAGTTTTCGCTTCGTTTGTGTGGTGTTGCTCATGAGTAATCAGTTAACCTACCTTTCAGTAAAAAAAAAAAATATTCTATGCGATCTGGCACCTAAGAACTTGCAAGATCTCATCGTGTAATATCATGCATTAATTCACCTCAGCGTCCGACAGAACTAAGCTGACTCAACTCGAGTTAATTGGTCACAAGCGTTTCAGATATGGCACCCAACCATCTCGGACTTGACTGAAAAACTTCAGAACGCTAAGGTGCAGTCAGAATACTTTGCCAATATAATTATGGCATAATTTGATCCTTGTGCACTTTACAGCTGTTAACTTATAAATGCAATAATTATTATTTACTGCTCTAAAGAGCAAAGTACAATTAAAACGAACTCTCTATAAGCGCCATTTCGGGAATATGACGGCATTTAAAACTTTTTCGAGAAACAATTTGACCGTACTAAAACAAGCATTAAAAACAATAATGAACATTCACTTTGTACCTTATTTCATACTATTTCCGAATTTACATATATAAAATAAGAACTAACCAAAGTAGTGCCCCAATCGTGCGATATTGTAGATTTTTCCCCAGTGCCTTGCTAGCGCACAATGCATACTTTAAAAGTTTGTACGTGCGTGCGTGTTCCTGAAAAGGTACCTAGCGCAAAATTACTGGCTGCCCAGACAAAAGGTAATATTTCAGTATTGTCTACACCAAGCACGCGGCGCAAGTTACCGATTTTGTTTGCAGACGAACTCAGATTTATAGAATAACGTTCAAGAGCGGGCGACAGCAGGGCTACCGCTTTGTTCGCCATTAGCTAGGACAAATGCAGCATGGAATACGTGTCCCGTTAGCTATTCTTATAGTCTATTGCAGCCCCGTGAAGCCCACACCTGGCCCCAACATACCCTGGCATAACCTGGCAGGTTGAGCCAAGGCATGGAAACAGACCTAAGGCAACCGGATAGCGGATCGTGCAGTGACAAAATTCTGCATTGATCACTCTCTTGCCATCGCATTTAGTTACGGTCCAGGATCGTTTTCCTGCGGAATCAAATCGAATATAGCGATCAGGGGCGATTTGTAGTCCGATCGTATAGAGTTGCTGAAGCTTTTATAACGATTTTGGCTTTAATGCCAGATAGGTAATATTCCTTCCTTCTTTCAGGTCTATGCAGCTCTGTTTAGGACATTTGTCGATGACTGGAGTCTTTCGACGCCATATGTTGTTCGGGACAATCTAAGGTTGCCCCTACAGCAGCGATTTTCTAAAATCGTTGGTGCTAAAGTGTCTGCAGTAAAACTGAAAACAGCCTGACCAGGCAAGGAAAAAAAAATATACCCCGGTTACCTCACGTAAAAGTTCAAGGTGTTCGACGTTGTCCATCCAATCTCTTTGGGCGCCTTCTTCTGGGGGTTGATCATGAGCACGTCCACGTTCCTTACCAACCTCTTCATTCATTTTGTCGCTATGACAGAAAACAGAGTGACTAGTACGCGACAAGAGCACCGCTAACGAAACTGCTCCGTCTGGGTACACGCAGAAACGAATATGCTACCGTCTGCTACGCCAAATTTCAAATACACGGATTTTAATTCTGGCAAAGATTCGTTCCTGTGCTGCATTAAACATGCCTATATTTAAAAAAAGGACATCACACACTTATGAAACACCGTATCGGAACAAAAATTGAACTCAAAAAGGGGGGTTCAAAACTCGCGCTGCAGGAACTGAAACTTATTGCGCCATGACACAGCAGGCGACAGCGCAACGCTCCGATCACGAGAATCTGTGTTCGTCCACACTAATCGCGGTGTAACTGGTTATATGTAGTTAGCTCAAAGATTACGCTTTTTTTTTTCTTTTATGTGATATTGTTTCGAAGGGAGCAACGGGACGCACCTCGCACGAGCGACACGTATGAAGCTAGTCCCTCCTCGAGCATGCGCGAATTGTTCCCAAAGCAGCACGCTCGAGTCCGCAGATGCGCTCTTGCACTCACGGTAGGGCGTCTCGATCCCTACTTGCAGTGTGGCAGCATCGACATGACCAATCGACTATGCTAACTGTTTACATTTCTCGAATAGGTCCCAAGCGAAAAGTCACCGGAAATCACAGCTGCCATTAGCAAATGAGATTCGCGAAACGGTGAAACATAAAACTCGCCACTTTATTATCAGCCGCGAATCTACCACCGCTATCGCGACGATTCTCTTGTTCGATGCTTAAATATATCCCTTTCGGCCAGACTCTACCTTGGGCTACAAATATTTTGTGCATGAAATTGGTAGTCACAACTAAAAACAAAGATTATCCAGCTGTATATTGGTACCATTTCCTACCCTGCACGTGCTGGAATTCCCAGCTACATATCTTCAAAGGTATTTTTCTTGCTAGAAAATTTCACTTACGGCTAGCTCCAGCTGGACATGGAGTTGCGATGGTAATTTTTCAGCTGGAATCTCTTCCATGAGCAAATCAGACACCTAGCCTGGGTACACGGTCATGATACAGTAATGATGAAGCTGTCATATTTCATGGTAGCCGACACGTTTCTTTGTAGGCTGTCATGTTGGCAGCCAGGTGCACTGCGCATCACATCACTTTTGCTCCAGCCTGTACCGTGCAACCTATGCCTGGCAAGCTTCATGAGCATACCTCACAGACGGGCCCAAGAATTTTAAAATAAAAGTAACCCCTCATGGTAGTGAACAATGATATGGACATATTATGCAAGAGATGCAAGTCAAAAACACAAGGAGTGTTCACAGTCTCTGTTTCATTTACGAGCGAGCTGTTACCGACTCCCCCAAATGCTCCAAATGACCAAATATAGTCGCACCTAGGGCTTTCCAGCTGATGCTCAGCAGAACAACGAACATGTTCTTTGGATGCTGAAGGTGTGGACACTCTCACTCAGAATGGACCTTCACCATATGAAAGGAGGGTAGTAAAAAGGAAAGTGGAAGAGGCGTAGCAAGTAAGTCAGAGAGCTTGAGTCACACATCAATTGTGCAATATGCAAGGGGTCCTGAAACTCTTCTCCTAAGGGATGCCTTCTGTCCTTCCCACATCTTGTCAGTATAACTTATTGAAAGAAACTAAGAGACACCACCTTATCAATTACTCCCAGAGTCTAGAAAATAATACTGATGTGTAACCACTGCTTATATTGACAGCTGCATAGTCCAGAGAACACAATAAAAAATTCTCTCAGCCTAACCAGTCATTTGTTCAGGCTAAAATTTTGCACAGAGATGGAATTAATTAGTTATTCATTTTAGCCATGTTCAGGTGAGATGTAAAACTGAAGTAAAACATTTTGTTGGGCTAGTTGGTCCATAACGATGTGAAAAAACTTCAGCGCAAATGAAATACCCCTAAGGCGAAAAGAAGGGACAGGAAAGAGTGCAGTCCCTTCCTGTCCCCCCTTCTTTTCGCCTTTGGGCTATTTTATTTGCGATGAAGTTTTTACACATCTTTAGGTGAGATACTTCCCCATGTGGTAAGGATAATCATTAAATCCTCGTCTGATGCAATGGTGAACCAAAGAGTGAGCTTTCATAACAGTGGTACCAGTAGTGCTCAGTTCAGTGCAGTTCAGTTGTTCAGTCGTGTCCGACTCTTCGTGATCCTATGGACCATGTCACGCCACGCTTTCCAGTCTCTCACTATCTTCCTAACATCACATAACTTCATCTGCAGTGCCTCGAGGATGCCATCTAACCATCGCGTTCGCTGCCTACCCCTTCTCCGGTGACCCTCAACCTTTCCCAACATCAAATCTTTCTCCAGCGACTCCTCTCTTCTCATCAGATGACCAAAGTAGCTGAGCTTTAACTTTAGAATTTGACCCTCCAATGAGCAGTCAGGGTTTATGGTCGACAATATCGACTTATTTGATCTTCTGGCAGTCCAAGGAACTCTCAAGAGTCACCTTACACTAATTGGAGGAATGGACGCTTTACTGTAGAGGCTGGAATGACAGAGAACTGATTCTTCCAAAGGACACAGGATGGCACTAACAGTACACTGCTGCACAAGTATTTTTTTTTATTTGCTGTTGCACCAGAAAGGACTGAATGATTAATGCTCTGCATCAAATAAGTACCAATCTAAACACAATATAGAGCTTAGATTATCATTAAGTGTCACCTTTGAGTGTAATTTGAGCCCAAACAGTTAGTGTAGAAAAATTCCGTTTCCATTATGTTCTGCAACAGTTAGAATAATATACAAAACTCTCTACATAACAAATTGGTCAGCTACCCGTAAAGCAGCAAATATAGAAATATGAACGACTGCACAGTCTGGTTTATTAAAGTAATTTGCATTTTAGTGCATGCAAATGACAAGTCAGAGGCAGCCCATGCAATGAATGAGTTTCCATGAATGAGTTGCAATCCTTCTGGTCTGTTGCAAGCAGACAAATGAATGAAAGAGAACAGAGCTTTAAAGATGGTTTCAAGGGCCCTCTCAGGATAAAAAAAAAAAAAGGGAAACAATGGGTGACGTAGCCAACCATGTCACAAGTGAGTAAAACATGACACACCATTCAAATCTGCTTACCTAGACGTATATACAAAGACTGCATTCCGAGTAAAGACAAGCAAGCTAAGCTTTAACATGTATTTACAGCACAGCACTATGGTACACCAGAGGCTGGATACCTCCCTGAACAGCACTACTATATACATTCCAATGCCCATGTGCAATGTGGTATCAAATTGAAGTTCATATCCAGCATGACTGGTGAAGCCATTTGCATCAGCTACTTTTTCAATCACAGTTTTGTAGTCACAAAAGCAAGGAGCAAAAACTGACAGTGTGGTGACTGCAGGGGGCACATCTAAACATGCTACTCTGTAGACTGCACCTAGACGTTTTTTTCACTTCACGACACGAAACAAAAAGCGGAAAAAAAAATTACGGCATAGGATCACCAGGTAATGTTAGGCCATAATTTTGTTTTAGCACAGTACTTAGTAATTTTCTTCAGGTCATGAACCTCCATTTAAGGTTCTACACAGGGGTGGAAGGAGGCTTGAGCATTTTGGAGCAGCTTTGCAGCAACAAAACGAGAGTTTTGAAGCATTTGAATTATGATTTAGAGCACGTTTCTAAGGTCAAACACCTTTGATAATTGCAGTTTTCGTTTTCTGAAATACAAAATCTCCAATCTGATTCCTTTTTATGCAAGTTCAACGCCTTTCCAACTTCGCACTCACCTCTGACAAGACAAACGGCCAAAGCATGTAAAGATATATAACACAGGCCAACCTTTGCAAAAATTTAGAAAAAACTAGCAGCAAACATAGCACTTGCTGGTGCGCTTCAACATCTAGTCTGACCTAATGCGTTTACCTATTCTGAGTTGATAGATTCAAATGTCAAGTCTATTACTTCGATGTGCTTATGCAGAGATACTAATTTGGAGTTCAGATTATTGGGCATGACGTTCCGCTCCCCATCTTGTGTATATATCTATTTTATTTTATTTATTTATAATACACCGGAAAGCCCTCAGATATGGGGTATTGCAAGATCCTTTTTTATCCTATCCCTGGGCTGATAAATTTCTGAGCAGATGGATATTTCGTCTGCCAGAAAGGCGCCTTCAGGCCACAATAACACGTCTTGACAAGTTTGACGCCAGTGCCATTCCCATGCTTTATGCATTCCGTGGGATTGCAGATTACTGCAGCACGACCTCAATCATCTTGTCCATTTGTAATTATGATGTAGGTCTTAGACAGGGGTGGAAGCAGGCTCGAGCATTTTGGAGCAGCTTTCGGATATAGATAGATGGCATTGAAGGGTAGCCTTTCCATCCTACAGCTTTTTTACTTGACTGTCTCCTGCCAACCGTTCATCATTCTTTGCTTGAAAAAATTTGCCGATGATTAGGTTACTTCCTAATGCTAAATTCGAGCGCAGCTCATCAGCTGTTTCACCTTTTTGATAGATTGAGGCAAAGATTTCGATCAAAACATGTATGTGCAATTACAGACAACTTTCACACATATTCCTTCAAGAAACACTCCACTAACAGTCCTTGACTGTCATGAAGGAAGCTTTGTGGTCGAAGAAATGAAGAGAGCGATTAAGTTATCGGGAGGTTATGGGAGGCAGCGCGTGGACCTGCAGGAAAGTTGTGCGGTGAAGAGATAGCATCGACTGACTGATGCCGCTAACGCCACTAGCAAATGAAGACAACTTGGCTCTGCGTTTCCACTTGGGATGCACGCACCGTGATCTGCTGATAGTGAGTAGGCGCTTCGGCAACTAGGGAACCTGCGCTGCCCAGGGGGCGTGCTCTAATTCAGACACCCAGCGCTCGTCGTACCGCGGCTGCGTCCACCGGCGGATTTGGAGCTTTCGATTTCGTGCGTAATGCTTTTATCATAGATTTAATGTTGTGAAGAATTTGGAGTTCCCTTTTTAACTGCTTGTAGGCGCCACCTGACCTTCTCAGCTGCATGCCAACTTGGCTACGAGCCGTGCCGCTGCTGCATTATTATGGAAGCTATAAAGTCTCTACGCGTAGGTTTGAAACGGTTATAAGTTGTCTTTTTTTTTTTTTTTCTTGCTATTGGGCGCTTGCAAAGTACAGCATCTCTGCACGGTGAATTACGGGCACACTTTCTGGCATATAATATTCTCCTGCTATGAAGTATCGGTAGTGGAGGGTTAATATATGCAGCGAAATGAAACGACCTCACTGTTATAATAGCATTCAGTAGTATATTTGGCAATAATGCGCTTGTTAAGAGCATTGAATGCATGCAGAACTCATCTACTGACCATTTGAGGAACACTGATAATTCATCTAGCTTTGTGATGAGAAAATTTGTCGATTAAATTGGTGCCTCGTGTGTCGCGAAATATAATCCACTGTTGTTAGGGCGATGCCGTTGAACGCATCTGTAGAAAAACACGTTTCGGCATTTTCCTATTTACGTAAACAAACAACAAGCAACTGATGGGTTTATTTGTCTTTTGTTTATTCTTTGAAGCGAATAACACCGAGATCCGCTGCAAAACATGCATTAAGGCTCGCACTGCTAGCACTGTAAAAGGTTAAGTGGCTGCAATTCTTCTGTTCATAAACGTTAGGCGGAAATTATAGGTGCCCTACAATGTGAGAGCGGGGGGGGGGGGGGGGGGGGGGAGAGTTATTATACTTTAAATCTCTTTAGTCTAAACCCGCGCTCTCTATCTTAAGAGATTGAAGAATGGGGTTGTTATCCGTGATGGTTAATGCAAAAAAGAAAAAAAAAATCTGTACGACCTTTACACAACAAAAAGTTGCTATGCTTTGTTCATTGTACAGAATGAAAATTGTAGCAGGCACCATCTAACGGTGCGATATGTGCGGTTATACACTGACGTTCCCCCCCCCCCCCCCTTCCCCTTTCAACCCGCCTCGTACGCCAACTGCGACTGAAGATCGGGTATCTATATTTCGTGCCCAAATGTACTCGAACAATGGTCAGTTATCGGCATGCGTGCCTTACAACAATCATTCATGGTGAGGCAGCTAGATCGTACACCGCGATATTTACATATATACAAGTGTTCTCGATTGAATAGGAAGGATATCTCCTATTATTTCGTAGGTGCCCTAAAACAAATATTGCGTGAACAATTTCGGCTGTACTTCAGTCAGCAAACTAAAAAACTTAAAAAAACAAAAAGCGCTTTTTCTGAAGCAATACGTTTTTTTATTCAAAGCAAACAACGAATGAATTAATTCTCTAATTGTGGAGCTTTTTTCAATCACAGCTCACAAAATTGTTGAACGGTCACTAGGTGAGTTGCGATAGTTTAATGCAGGAAGAAGTCTGAAAGCATGCCGGTTAAGGCATTACGGGACTCTGCAATTCCGACAAAATACTGCGTATTCGGATAGGCTGCAAACTCTCTCGGTTTGCCATCTAGATGATCGCAATATGCATATCGGGATGCTTACGTTCGCCCTTTGTTGACTTTAAGTTGTCGTCCATCTTACAATTCTAAAAGGCGCCCTTCACAAAACGTTCTCATCAGGTTGCGCAATTGATAAATGCGAATAAACAGAACTTTATATGTACAGGTGCGGACATAAGTAAATCAAACACGCTTTTCCGTTCAAATTAAAATCACGCCTTCTACACTGGAGACAAGAAAACAATATTTGTCCTAGTGGAAAGGCACTGGCGTCTAGTACCGGATCGCACATATACCACGACTGCCAATTTCAATTAATGAACGCATGAAAAATAAAAGAAGAAAAAAGCGCGCTCCGTTTACTTTTGTCCGCAGGGGCACAGCCACGTTATGAAGTGCAATGAACAGCGCTCAAACGAGAAGCTCAACAATCCCCCTTACTCATCCAGTCTCCTGAATAGAGCTGAGTTCTACCGCCGCTGTGTGTACGCCTGCACGGTGAAATACAGTACAGAGCAATCTTAATTTTAATCGTAACCCTGCGCTTCCAAACGCAGCAGCATGCCTTTGGTTTCGGGATAAATTAGACGCTCTTCAGCGCCTCCAACCGCGGCAGTCTTAGCCGTCCTACCAAAGTAGTGGCGCGACGGCCACTAGGCGGCGCTGGCGGTACGCGAAGAACTCCAGCGCAGGTTCCCTCGCAGGAGGGGGGGTATACGCAGCGACCAAGGGGGGTGTCAAGGAGCGCGTGCAGCAATCCGATAACACCCCAAGCATCCTTGGCCGACCATTTACGTGTGGCCGACGTTCGGGAAATGGTCGGCAGCCTACTTAGTCGGCTAGTAAACCACGGCAAGCGGTCGGCCCGGAGGTAGCCGCTAGCCATTTAGGCAAGTAGTTCGTAGCGGGCTTTGGCCCGACTTTTTGGGCGGACTAAATGCCGGGCACGGCGCCAGGTTAATGGCAAGAGTGCGGCAATGCGTCGGCCCGACTGTTGAGGCGGTACATTGAAAAAAAGTTATGAAGAGCACGACTGCAATTTTTTTTTTAAATTTGCCTGTTACTTGGCTTTGGTTTTTCGCGATGTTATGTAATTTGCGCTTAGTATGGAACAAAATGATACATGCTATTTAGTGTAAATGTTTTGTTACATTAATTAATGCTATTGTTTGTTTAACTTGTCGCTCACATTTTTAGTGAACCTTATAGCTGTTAGTAAAATCATTTACCGAGTTCTGATAAACAGCAAGCCACAAGGTGACCGCGATTTCATGTGTAGATCATGTCATTATACGTTATACTGCTTGCTTATTACGAAGCGCAGCTGTAGGTGATGTAACATCAGTTATATTTTTGGCGCACAAGCTCCCGTACACCCCATTTAGCCTGCATCACTCACTGAAATTCGTCCGCTACATGGCAGCTGGGCACTTGAGAAGACGCAACTTCGCATTGTAAGGGAGGAGAAGGCTATTGTGTAAAATAAAAAAAGCGGACAGAAGAGAAAAAGCACACGGGGGCAGAAATTATGCGTAGGGCACTGGCAAGCCTTGGCCGCGGCGAACGCTCCAGCAGGCAAGCAAAGAGACAAATTCTAAAAACACTACTTCGCAGCAGGAGAAGAGAAATGCGTACACGGAGGGAGACCCGGACGAAACAAACCGACCTCGTGCTCGGACGTTTCCAAGGAAGGGCGGAAAAGAGGGGGGGAAATGGTGGGAAGGGCGGGGCAACTGTGTCACCCCCGCAGCTCGAAAGTTGGTGGCGAGCGTTCCTGACTGGGCGAGAGAAGAGGTGTGTACACGCCGACTTTGAAGAGAGCAAGCAGTTTTGTGGTATTTGTATACTATTTTTGAAGGGGCTCTTTTCGAACAAAGTTGTCTTACGATCAAATACATGAAGAAAAAAAAAACGAAGGAAAATGATTATTGTCCAGGTTATTAATCGCATACTTTTTTTCTCAAAACAGTCTGGTAAAGCTAGGAGCCGCGAGAAAACAGGCCAGCGTCCTTGTCATTTGGTTTTGTTTCTTTGCGTGTGGCCCATTCATCCTCTTTTACGACCTGCCGGGGTGGGATGGGCGGCTCTTTTCATTTTTTTTTTTTTTCGGAAGTCGGAGGGGCGCATTTTCGCAGCGAGCGGTCCGATTCTGCAATGGACCGGAAACTACCCCCCTTTCCTCCCCCGCTTCTTGTCAACAGTTCTTGGAAGACTCGGCAGCTTGTGCTCGTGGGTGCGTGCGTGCTTTCAAGTTCATTGCAGAAGTGTAGAGCGCGACCAAGAGACGATCTTGAGCGCGCGAGGACGCTGTACGTGCGAACGAAATGTTGGAAATGTAAGCGCGTTTTCCAAAGTTGCGCGTTATTAGTTAAAATTACAAGACAGTCAACTTTGTTACCTTCAATAACTAGGCACTGGACAACCAGACCTCTTTTTCATTCGCATTTATATATTGTCAGGACAAGTGACTGTAATAGTTTTCAACCGCTGTATCCTTTCAGTAACTCCGCCAAGCCATCCTGAAGTAACGCGCTCCTCCGGCGCGTTTGGACACAAAAAATCGAAGATGCTCCGCTTTTTCTGTTTTTCTGTTTTTTTTTTTTCTTTTTTTCTTTTTGCTCAAATAATGGGAGTGTGGTTTCATAGAAACGATACAGTTGATTTTTATTTATTTTATTAGTATTTCGCTTTTGTTTTACAGATTGTTTTGAATTATGGCTTCTATATTTTCTTGCTTGTTACTGTCCACTCCTGGTCCGCGAGAGACATATTTTCTCAACGCATCCTGCATATCAATATGAGTTTGAGACCCCTATGTTATACAGAGTGATTGAAAATTAATAATATTTATTGAGAGCTACACGAGGTACGCGCAATAAAAGAAGCTAATTGAAAAGAATTCTTTCCTGAAGCAGCTGCCGCAATTTCGGGTTTTTGTTGTGGCTACAGACTAATAATATGGAGAACTTTTAGTTTTAAGGCGGGAACATGTATCGGAAGGGATTAAAGCGAATTATCTGTCGTACGTACTAAGCCGAGAGATCGCTTGTAGAATAGCCCTGCATATGGAAGGAATGCTGCATAGGTCCAGAAACTTAGGACTTCTGCTTGAAAAGTACCGGGATAAGAGAGTAGAAACGATCATGACGTCATAGGCGTGAACTTCAACCATTTACATAGCAGGGAACCAAAGAAATCTTATTGATAAACATGGAAATAGCAAAGCACACTGGGACAATAAATAATGTTTCAGTAAAACAGCAAGCAGTACCGAACATATAAGATAGCGGCAAGAAATATATAATGCAGTGAGTTTCTGGTCACACGTTGTATATCAATAATGCGCAGCTGCAACAGGACTCCCTCGGGAGCTCTGACCACCTAACAAATTTCCAGACAGTCGATTGCTCGATCCTTTGTGCTCACACATATACGCGTGAGCCGCAGGCTTGCGTCTTTCAAGACAAGAACCGAGTTCAAATCACTTCGATGTACAAGTGACCTTCCTGAGTTGGATGTGCCGCGTCAACAACCTCCGGATAAAGCTTTGCTCTCCAAGAACTAACAGCTGGCTATATCTAGGTGAGACGCACTAGCATGGGGAACAGTAGACAACTGGGTCACCGAAAGAATACGATCGACCGCGTTCCTATTCTGCCAAATGATCAATCCCACGGACTTCGCTACACGTTGTTCGAACGCTTCGCGCGGCCTTCCACTGTGCGACGAAAAAGCTCACGGCGCTAGGCAGCGGAATGTCCAAGCTGCGACGCAGTCCTTAAGGACACGTATGTGAGACTCGACCTGACCAAAGTTGATACAGTGCAGATCAATATGCCAGCTGTAAAGCCTGTTTAATTTGGTGGGGATCGAATACGCCACACTCAGTGCGCCACCGAAAGTCTCTTACAGCATGCGGGAGATTGGGTGCAACAGGCGTCTCCCACTTCGCATACCTTTGGCACATATGTATAGGGGCGCAGAATAGCAGAGCGCTTCGCAGAGATTAGATACTGCTATGGCTATCCATGCTCCGTCTACGAACATCTCCTCTAACTATGCTAACACGTGCGCCTGTTTCCCCTGACCATGCACTACAAACATCTGCCTTCTACTTCCAAGCCAGTATAAAAGTTAAGGCCGCCCAACGTAATCTATGTGATCCACTAACTCGGATACCCAATAGCGCACAACAAAGGGCATAATGAAGACAAGGCGGAACCCAAATAGGCGCCACCACCTAGCTATAGTGAAAATATAATCAAAGTAGATTGACTTTGCAAGAGGAATACACATGAAAACACGTGCTAAGCCATGCAGGGTCGTATCATTGGGAGGCTGGATCAATAAACAATCAAGGAACACAGATGTGGGAAAGTTGGCACCTGTATGCACTAGGCTTTATCAGAAGTATCGCGCATACGTTAATTAGCTATAACTTTAGGATGAACAAGATGTCCGAGACTATTGAGTTAATATTCTATCCCTAATGTGACTATTGTGACTCATGCACGTACGCACGCACGCACTTACGCACGTCTGCAGTCGCACAGAGTAAATTGTTCCACGACCTTACACAGTGGTACGATGGAATAGTTAATAATAATTGAAAGAAGGAAATAAAAATTAGTGGGACGCTCAAGCTTCCCCTTAACATTTCACGGGATACAACGCCTTCTCATTCTTCTCTCTATCTCTCTATTTCGGCGGACAACCGCAGTTAATTGCAAATTGGTTATAGGAAAGTAAAGACGCAGCATCTGTCACAGATCCCGGTGGGAACCTGGACCGCATCTGCATATTTACTACCACATTCCGAATATTTCAGACAAAACTCGACGATACTCAAGCGAAAACCGGGTTAGCGAGGTGGCTTTTGGACCAAATGAGCTGTAACGCTTCGCATATATACATATATGCTGCACTCTCGATAGACGAAACTCGGGTATATTGCCGACATGAGGGTAAATGGAACAGCTTGGGACAAATATTTGCCCGCCTCAGCTAAAACACGGGGATTAGGAAAGCTTTATTCCTGATATATCAATATGCCGAGGCCGACTGTCTTTATCCAGAACACAAATGTGGTGCTGATAGTTTTCAAATAAAAATGAAAGGCACGCAAAAAGCCGATCTTCCGGACGATTCGCCTGTCGAACGTATACTTCCTGCGAACACAAGCATTGTGCAAGAAGTAACCTTTGGTTCTTTTGAGAAAATTCAAAGGGATTGCGTTTTGAGAATCCCGCGCAACATGACGAGGATCGATCGGCTCCTGCACCAGTGGCGGTCTACATTGTGTTAAATTCTTCAACGTCAGCCTCACACGCAGAAATATGGTATGAAATGCCAGAATATATATAAAGTTCCTCGAATCCCCTTTTCCCCAGCCGCGCTGCTATAATATATCATTAAATAACATTGTGCATATCAAAGTAAAGTCTCCTGCAATACCGCAGGTTTCCCCTCTACGTTCCATGAGGCAGTCGGCTTAGCAGGAGAAAAGTGGAAAATTTGTATCATTGAAACAGCTATTTTTATGCAACATTGAGTTATACCGCGTGCATGATATATATTGACACTATATCATTTGAGCCTACTGATAGAATTATACATTGCGCAACAGAAGGTGAAATTAACTGTTATTTATACATATTTTGAAATAACGCTTTAACCGCGCGCTAATTGAGCCGCGGCGGGTATGGTACACTCTGTAGTTGATCGCGAGTTGTCATGAACTTGTGCTTGAATTTGTGAACTGGTAGGCGCTGATTGTCTGTTTGAAGCATATTTAGTATTAAGTGCCTAAGATTTGCGCGGTAACTGCTATGAACCTACGAATGTAATTGTCCATTTTTTTTTTATGGTTAAATGGTAACCTCTGAATTTAAACAACCTCATGATAAAGTTAACCTATAACATAACCCTAAGCAAACCCACGGTAAACCGAAGAGATCACGTGCCTTTAAGGTTTACATGTTAACCGTCAATTACTTTTGCCAGTGCCCTCGAAACCTATCAATCCTAAACGCCCTTAAATTCGTTTCGCAGGCTCCGTGAGTTTACATTTCGTACGGGGTCAAGAAAAGAGGCGGTGAGCTTTTATGAGCTTTCATCTGGATCCGGTGCACTTTGCCCTGCGACCTTCTACTGATTTTCATGCATCCCTAGAACAAATGGACAAAATATATTTTTGTCAGAAACTTCCAGCAGTTACTATGTGGTTCAATCGGTATTTACCAGCTTGAGCTCGAGGTCACGGGCTTTAGTCGAGCTGCAGAAGCCGTATTATGATGGAAACCAAACGCGAAAACGGAAATGTGGTTTGCGATTAATATGACAGCCCGAGGGGCTCTAAATAACCCACGTACTGCTTTGGGAAGTATAAATCTGCATGGACTATGTAATCTCTGCAAAAGCACTCATAATATACAGTGTTCTGCAACTTAACTGTCTTGGAAAATTTTCCAAGACGGTTCCGATAAAGTTGCAGAACACTATATACGTAGCTAGATCTTGCTATTTTGGCTAAATGAAGCTGCAGGTGTTCTACTGCCCCACACTTCGTTTATGTGGAAGATATTCGGTTAAAAGAACATTACATGCATTCACTCCAAGCCATATTTTTTTCATGCAAAGAACTACAGCCGCTGGTATCAAGACGAGGGCTCTACAGAAGCCGTAGAAAAAAGAAAAGAAAAGAAAAGAAACTACCTCGACGCTTCTTGAACGACGAGAGAGGGGGGGGGGGGGGGAGGGGGCGTACGTGAAAAAGAAAGAAAACTGCTTCTCGCTGCGCGGGACCCGCTGCCCCCCATCGGTCCATCTCTTTTCCCTGCGGCAAAGCGGAAAGAACCACGGGGAGGCGAAAGGCATCGAGGCACCCTACCGCGGGGGGCGACAGGAATGCCGAAGCAGAGAGAGATAGCGGCGAAAAAAAAAAAAAAAGAATTGCATGCACCGCACACAGGGAGATTCTCGCTGCTTTTTGCAGCTTCTCTCCCCCCCCCCCCCCCTCCTCCCTTCTTGAGGTCACGTGTCCAAATGGCGGGAAAACACATCCCGTGCGAGCTAATGGCGAATTCCAATCGCAGAACTGGAGCAGCGCGCACGCTCCATCACAGAACGCCTCAATCCGGCGGAGAGCACGCTCCCAGACTCTGCGTTTCGAATACTCTTGCTCTGGCCGGAGCAAGTAGGTGGCGCTCGCGAGCAAACGGAGACGGAGAAAGTACCCATCATTCCTTGCACTTGCCCGCGCTTTTCGTGCGCTCGCGTCGTCTGCTTTGCAAGCCTGCAGCCTTTCTTCCCTTTGATATGGAGGTTACACCAGCCGTTTACGCAATTCTATCCTCCTTGCTCGAAGAGCCGAGCGCGGACACACACGGTAAGACTCCTTCAGCATTTTCTTTAATATGGAAGAAAACTTCGGTTCACGTACCGAATGTTTGCAGTCTTCCAGAGCCGAGCTGTAACGTGCGCGGCTTTGAGTTTACACGGACGATGGACATATAAATAGTTGATTCTTGATTCTTCGACAGATGAGTCGGAACTGCTGCTCTCCGACTCGCTGTCCTCAAGCAAAGCGAGCGCAAGAGCGCGACGCGAATCACAATCCATGGCGGCGGCAAATACTGATCGTCTGCTATGGAGCGGCGCGTTGTCTCTGAAGCTACTGAAGCCAACGCGGCGAGCCACCGGAAATGGATGCGCTAGCTAGCGCATGCGCAAGCGTCGCTCGGAAAGTCACGTCACGCAAACTTCCGGTCGGTTCCCCCGATTTCGGCGGAGCAGTTTTGACTGCTCCGCGGAGCGACCCTTGCTCGGCAATTGCTCCCGTTCTGCGTTTGGAAGACGCGATCCGTGTTCCGGATCTGCGTTTGGAAGACAATTGCTCCGAAAGGAGCAGAAAACGTTGCTCTGGAAGTGCTCCTGCTCTGCGATTGGAATTCACCATAAGATGCGCGGCGTCACTCAGTCGACGGCCAGCCTCCGTGTGGGTGCGATGCGTACTGCCTAATCTTATCGTCCGCTTTTATTTCGCGCAAATTCAATCTGTCTCAACCTCCTGGTGCAGTCAGCGTTTGAAAAGAACAGCCCATATATGCAGCTGATGATTGCAGCCGCTCTGTACAGATTCTTCGTGCCGAAGTTCACCAAAACATGCGTAAGTACATGATCTTTCGGTCTTGATCAGAGGAGCTTTTTGCTAGATTCGATATTATACTGAACATAATAATGTATTGTTTTGGAGCATATGTTCGTCTTGTTATATACTCCTTGCATCTTTCTTCACATATATATATATATATATATATATATATATATATATATATATATATATATATATATATATATATATATATATATATATATATATATATATATATATATATATATATATATATAATTGGTGTGGGCGCTGATCGCGCAGGAAGACTTGCTGAGCCGTTTGGAAACAAGGCTGCGGCTGGCTGCGGTGGCAGAATTGGCTCATTTTGCAGTCTGGGTCCTTCGGTATCTCCTGCCCCAAAATGCTCGGCTTTTAACATGGAGGGACACTCACTATACCGATCAGGTAAGTCCAATTAGCACATATTTTGTTCGATACGACAATATACTGCAACTGTTTCTGGAGCGCGTATATATATGCGCATCTTGTTACTACGTGCATTTTTTATTTTTTTTTTTTATAATCGACGCGCATTTCGCTCTGATTGCTCAGGAAGACGTGCTGAGCCGACTTGGAAACGATGCTGTGGCGGTGGAATTGGCTCTTTTCGCTGCAGTCCGAGGTCCGATCTCCTCTGCCCCAAAACGCCCGTCTTTCACTTCTTCATATCGAAGTGCATGCACTGACATGTATACTCATCAGGTAAGTCAAATTAGCGCTGATTTTCTTCTATACGATAATGAACTGCAACTAATTATGTATTGTTTTGAGACTTATGCGCATCTTGTTACTGTAAATGCATATTTTGTAATTGGTGTGCGCGCCTTGCGCTGATCGTGCAGGGAGGCGATATCAGCTGATCTGGGGCCGAATTACGGTTCTCGCTCTAAAGTTATAGAGCGTGACGTCAAAATGACGACGCCGTGACGTCTCGGCGAGACGTCAACGCGTGACGAAAATCGGAATCAACCAATGATCGCCAGGGTGCCGCCCCGGGCCGCTTATTTTCACGGCAACAGGTTTATTCGCACGTCAAGGAGCCGTTTGCTAACTTTTTTATAGATATAGCGTGTGAATAAATTAACTAAAGTTTTATATTTTCAAGAAGCCGCATTTAAAGTTCAATGTTATAAAAAAAATCAAAAAGCAGCTACAGTTTTGCAATTAAACGCTCTCGTGGGTAGCTTTTTTTGCCGCGAGGGCGCGCTGGCAGAGGTAAACAAACCGTGAAAATGGCGATTTTCAGTAAAACAGCTGATTCCACGGCTATAGTGCCGGCTTTTGCGCATCGTCTGATGTCAAGGTACTGTGTGATTGTCGTAAATGCGCAGAGAAATCATATCGAAAGCAGTGTAATCGGGGCTTTGTTTATTATTCTTTAGGAAACAGAAACAAAAGAAAGATCGATCGCGGAGCACAGGCAAAATAAACTTTTATGTCCACACGAACGTCTCACACACAAATGCTTCAGTTAGAACGAGCACGGGGAAAAGCAACGCGGTTGAGCGTACACTACCAACCTCGCTCGTTTTCATTCGTTTTGCACTGTATGTCGCCTTCGCCTCCGCCTTTTGCTTTGGGCGCACTGCGGAGCCCAACCACCCTTCAGCGCCAACTTCGCAGTAGAGTTCAGCCATTTGACGCACGCACTTGCTCACCGTCAGTTATGAGAGGCCGACTACCTGTGGAGACGAAATCCTCCGGAGGCAAAAAAAAAAAAGAAAAGATCGAAGCACGCATGACAGCCGCACCGTCAAGAGCGGTCGACTACGAGCTTCATCACAGTTCATCGGCGCATTCATCGCACCACCATTCCGCTTTCGCATTTTCAAGTCGAAATCGGCGTCGGAACAACTCGCCGAACAAGTAGAACGCATTCTCACACACCGCCCTTCGTCGTTGCTCGCGCCGGCGTTGCCGCTTCAGCGCCGCAGCCACCACTCACACCACTCCACCGCGGACGCCGCCGCCATTTTCGCTCTATAACTCGCTCTAAAACGTTTTAGACCGTCTCATCGCGCTCTACAAAAATAGTCTAAAACCACGGGCATAATTAGGTGCGCGACGTCATCTGTTTTTTCGCCTCCGCGACGCAATCGCAGCATCCCGTGACGCAACTTTTCAAGATGGCGACGGCGACCAATAGGAGCGGGCGTTTTAGAGCGCTCTCAATTATAGAGCGGTCCGTAATACGGCCCCTGGAAACTGGCTGCGACAGTGGAAGCTCGTTTCGCCGAAGCCCGAAGTCCTTGGTCTCCTCTACACTAAAACGCTGGCCTTTCACTTCTTTATGGCGGTGCACTTGCCGGACAGGTATTAGCGCTGATTTTGTTCGGAAAATTCGATTATCCGACTCACATCGATGGGACGCATGCAACCCAGTTAAATGTCAAATGCTATCACTGATATAAATATTGCAGCACCCCTCGCCATAGGAGCGATCAGAAGCTGTACAAGCATCATCGCTGCTGCCAAGCAAGCTCGTGCCAGGACTGAGTACAATGTTTATGCCGTGTTTATTATTATTATTATTATTTTTTTTTGCTGCTGTAATGATGTCTATACGTGAAAATTGATGATTGAGTGATGCGGTATGCTGGCAAGGTAAGTGAGCCAGTGCGTTCATTTTGTGGATTTTGGAATCATATATGTGATGCACACAGATCTGAGCCGTTTCACATTGATTTTGCTCTGTGCGCTTAATTTCTGGGCAAGCAGTTGTATTTTCATCGTGCGGATTATTTCCTGGTGCTTAAATGCTCATGAGGTGTTCAGCTAACCTGTTTCAAGCTTTAAAAATTTACAACGGGTTCTATAAGCTTCTAAGAGTTGGGCTGTCTAAATAGCCGTCTTGGCTGATGAGACAATTTTTAAAATAATGCTCGGTAGTTAAATAACGAAAATAAATCAGATGACTTATCGTTAAATATGCGGTCGCTTTTGCTGTAAAAGTTCCATCTAGTTTGAGAAAATTAAGCTGTATTCTACGGAATAAACTTATTGTAGGTTTCATGTAAATATCGCGGAAACTGTTTGTTCAGCCGCGTTGGAATCCCTCATACGCGCTCTATGACAAGCGCGCGGGCACTTGGTTTTGCTAGAATTATTAAATTGCAGCATTAGCATTCAAGAACGCGCTTCGGGAGGATAAGGTTTGACTGCGCTACGGTTTCAAATTGCAACATCATGACTCCAGCAAAACGAAGTGATCGCGCCTTTCTCGCGGATTCACGGATCCTGATTACCTATTGCGGCTTTGCGCTAATGCGTTTTCAGTAGGGTCGCATGAAGTCAAGCGTATAAAATATATTGATGCGATAGTGCAGTTGGTGGCAGTGAGCAGACATTATTTTTTCTACCTTTCACCCTATATTTGCCTGCAATGTAAAAGTCTAGGCGAAAAGGAAATATTTAATTAAAACACTTGTCTTCGCACAGCTGACCAAGATGGAACCTGCCGCAGATCCGACCAGTCGCAGACATCAAGTGATCGAAAGGCTGCCAAAAGAAGGAGACCAAGCCTCAAGCCCATCTTCCATATGTGGCACACGCGCAGTCATATATCCACGCTTATTAAAAAGCAAATCGCGAGCTTTTTCTGAACGCTGTTGACAAATAAATTTTTCACCAAATACTGCAGCTTTTGTTTCTTCATGGCATCAGAAAAGCTACTGCTTTTCTTGATGCATTTGTATGTGCTACCCCGTTATATATGCATGGCCCACGATATATTAAATGCATGGCATGATACCTGCACGAGGGGCGATGCCGGCCACTAACCGGCGTCGGGAAGCAACCGGCCGACGTACGGTCTTTCGTCAGGAAAATGCTAGGGCAGACGAGCGGCCGACCATTCAGTAACGCTGGCAGACGGCAGGCCCACGTGCGGCAGGTGGTCGGTCACGTCGGGCCGAAAGGTCGGGCCGTAGTCGATTGCCTAAAATCGGCCAACGTTAGGTCAGTGTCAATCCCCGACGCCAGCCCTCATTCGGGTGCCGAAGGTCGGCCGGCCACTTTTTGGTCGGCGAGAAAGGTCGGCCCTATCTTTTGCCACACACTTTTTTTTGCTTGGGCACGCGCGGTCGCCGCCACAGAGGAAGAGGGGGGCTGAAAGAGACAGAGCTGGTTACGAGGCCGACGCGGACGCCGCGAAAAGCAGAAACGGGCGCCAGAGAGCTGCACTCTAAAATGCTTGGGCTCATGTTTAATTTTTTTGGTGATAGACCCTGTATGCCTTTCCAACACTTTTGAAAAGCTTCCTAGTGACTGAGAGCTTTGGCGTACCAACCCATAACGCTTCAAGTATGGTTGTGTCTGCCATACTCCTGGCAAGCTTGTCACTGACAAAGAGGCTCGATAGTGAAGTACCTGCTTGTTCTCACAGCAGAACCATTAGAATAACTTGTGCAGTTTTTCCAGTCGAACAAGTTTCCTTTCCAACAGCTCATCCGCTACCTGTTTTGCTTGCTGATCTCGCTTCTCTCCACTGGCGATTCAAAAGGCTGAGAGGAGGTGCTACGTCACATGCACAGCGCATTTTTGTTTCTTAATTATCTCCAATCGCCAGTGGCTCATACTAAATTTATTTGCAAACAAATATTTATTATGCTCCATGCTTCCTTACTTTACAAAACTTCCATTTGTAGTAAGCTCAGAGCAAGATGCATTGTATCTTTGCCACTGGTGCAATAACATTGTTCCCGTGTTCTGCTAAATTTGATGGCAGAACATCTAAACAGCCAGTTTGAAGCAGTTTTGGAGCAATATTGCATTTTGGAGCAGGGTGGACCAGGGAAAGCAGTTTGGAGCAGAATGGCACAATTGGAGTAGAATTTCCATATCTGCATACAGGGACATATAGCTTGCCACAATGAAAGGAGCCATTGTACTATCATACCCTTTTTTATACGTGGAGGTTATGGTACTACTAGTTACCTTTATTATAGCACTAATAAAGGAACAGAACACTTTTTGGCTGAACAGTGTCCCAATTTCCCACTAAAAAAACACTCTTTCAGGCCTGTCTGGTATCACGACTACACAGGGCATCTGAAAAGCACCCATGCCCTTAATTGTCAACCTCAGCATGAGTTCTTGGTTTCAACATACTGCAGTACCAACACAACTCAGTCTGAAGAAGGTACTGTAAGCTCTCATCAGCATAAAACAAAAATGCCTAACAAATCATTATCAGCATAATGCAAGGGCTTCAAAACAGTCCTCCCAAACCACACCATATTCACTCATGCGACTAGCATGGTGAGCACAGGATTAGGATGCCGACAGCATAGCAGACATGTGGAACAAGCAGAGGCTGTTGTGGTCATAAGAGGGAACCTGGAATTGCTGCAGTTACCCAGTAACAATATGTTAG
The DNA here is from genome assembly GCF_055883805.1 of Amblyomma maculatum. NCBI lineage: Eukaryota > Metazoa > Arthropoda > Arachnida > Ixodida > Ixodidae > Amblyomma > Amblyomma maculatum. Next base: position 208,209,225 of record NC_139344.1, read on the forward strand.
AAGTTATAACATAACAATTTATCCACGGCATAATGGTGCATAAAATGCCACAAGCCATGGTTACAGACTCGAAATACATTGTATGCAAGGGGAAAAAAAAAACAACTTAAATTTATGTGCCTACACTCTTAAGTCTAAAGCAGTAACCCACTGCCCAAATAGTCATGCCCTTACTTGCATGTACATATCTTAACTTTGCACGTGTATACTATTACCAATTACTGACAATGCGCTGGGCACACACGTGGCAAATACCAATGACGTCTCACCCAAATTAGGCTGCTGTCCCTATATAGAAGCCTGTCCCTGCAATCAACAAGTCTCCACTACCTTGAAATTCTAGGCCATATATGAACTTCTCCCATAGTATATCCTGCACAAGTTTCATGACATGAAGAAAAGTACCAAAAGACCCTGATGTTAGCTAGCTCATTGTTAAGGTGGTAATATTGTCTCAGGAGCTGTTTGCAGTAACAAATGTTGGCTGATATGCATGGCAGCCGTTGCCCCCGAATTTAATTCCAACACAGCGTAGTACATGAACAGCCACATGGTTGTACATGCTCAATCATGCATGCACCATTTCAAATGCTTCTGTGGTAAATGTCTTTATTTGGCTGGTTTAAGCAAAATGAAACTGCAAGAAAACAAACCAATTAATGCTGCACATGGGTCCTTGCTTCAAAAGGAACTGCTCAAATGTTGAAACGTGTGAAGTACTGAAATGCAAACAGATGTGACAATGCACACATAACAGCTCCAAATCACAAAGTTCATCTCAGCCAGTCCTGGCCTGCTGTGAAGCTTGGACAAGTGAGAATAGAGAGACAACAGCCAGCAGCTAGTTATGTGGGAAAGCAGACACTACTAAGCGGAAGACCACACAGAAGGTGGTGACCATGAGCAGCTAAGCTGACACAAAAAGGCAAGGACTGTTTTGAACTCAAAGCGTTTCATCACCTTCCTGGCATCCAGCAACACACTGAAGTAAATTTACCAGTTGATCCTTTTGTGCAATGCCCCCCTCCCCCCCCCCCCCCCTCGCCCCCATCTTCAGAAAAAAAAAATCAGTCCTGCATGCCACAACACTTGAATGCTGACAAGCATCAAATAAAAAAAAAGAAAACACTGGCTGGAAATGCATTACGTCGTTGACTCAGTACTGGTCTGCTTGGGTTCCTAATATCAGCCATGGTGAGGAGTTTAATAGGCTATCACTTCCTAAACAGGCAATACTGAAAGCTGGAGCACATTGATAAATGCTTAAAAGCGCACAGCCACAAGCAGGACATGTATTACCGTGTTAAGTAAGAAGCTTAAAGTTTGCAATTTAACTCTCACATGTGCCACAGGGTAGCTCAGTAATTAGTGTTCCTAACACAGCACTGCCAAACAGAATGGCCAAGATAACATTAGGCTAATATAGCTAGTGAACATACAATGCGTGTTAATTAACATAGCTAAGCAAAAACACAGAAAACGAAACAGAAGAAAATAGGCTCTGCAATCCTCACATCAAGAAGCACAAATGAGGAAATGCAGATGAATTAAACAAAGCCAGCAAAAAGGGTTACAGCAAGGACAAAGGCAAAATACCATCGAATGCAAACTCGGAGAAGTAGCTTGAAAAATGAATGCCCTAATAATAAAGAAGTAGTAGTCTGGGACTGGACTACTCAGCACACAACAGAAGCACTGAAAGCCGGTCATCCTAGACACAACTACAGTAACATTTCTCCAATGGCCAAGCCAATGATGACCTGAGCTGCTGCAGTACACAAAAGGTCAAGCTGGGAGAGAAGAAAAGAACTTGCCCACACAATGGGCACACTGTTGAACCTGTACCACAGCACAAGTACATAAACTTGAACACTCACCGAAAAGCAGGAATGTTACTTTATACAGCTACACTGGCTTATTACCATACTCTCCGATAGCCAACCTTACAATGGATAAAGCAAAGTGACGTTGAACGTACTAACAGAAGTTGTCTCAACCTCTCTTTTCTCTTCCAGCGAAAAACATGCCCGTGTCTCCTCCGCAGCATGTGCTACTGATTTTGCACACAAGTGAGCCAGCCAGTGCGCTCTCAAGTCTCAACAGTTCAGTTCAGGCGTTCAGTCGTGTCCGACTCTTCGTGACCCTATGGACCATGTCACGCCACGCTTTCCGGTCTCTCACTATCTTCTTAACATCACATAGCTTCATCTGCAATGCCTCGAGAATGCCATCTAACCATCGCGTTCGCTGCCTACCCCTTCTCCGGCGACCCTCAACCTTTCCCAACATCAAATCTTTCTCCAGCGACTCCTCTCTTCTCATCAGATGACCAAAGTAGCTGAGCTTTAACTTTAGAATTTGACCCTCCAATGAGCAGTCAGGGTTTATGGTCGACAATATCGACTGATTTGATCTTCTGGCAGTCCAAGGAACTCTTAAGAGTCTTCGCCAGCACCACAATTCAAACGCGTCAATTCTTCGGCGGTCAGCCTTTTTCACAGTCCAACTCTTGCATCCATACATCACAACTGGAAATACCATAGCACGGGTTATACGGATCTTGGTTGGCAGACTAATGTCTCTGCTCTTTACTAGGCGGTCAAGGCTAACCATTGCTCTCTTTCCCAGAAGCAGGCGTCTCCTAATTTCATGGCTGCAGTCTCCTTCCGAGGTAATCTTGGCGCCCAAGAACAGAAAATCTGTCACAGCTTCCACTTCTTGTTCATTGATGCTCCAGGACTTGATAGGGCAAGACGCCATGATCTTCGTCTTTTTAATGTTCAGTTTAAGCCCAAACTTCTCACTCTCTTCTTGTACGCGCATCAGAAGTCTCTTGAGTTCCACTTCACTTTCTGCCATTAAAGTGGTATCATCCGCATATCTAAGGTTGTTGATACGTTTTCCAGCAATCTTCACTCCAGCTGAAGACTCGTCCAGACCGGCCTTCCTCATGATGCACTCTGCATATAGGTTAAATAGGCAGGGCGACAGTATGCAGCCTTGCCTCACCCCTTTCTCAATCGGAAACCAATCAGTAAGACCATGCCCAGTTCTGACTGTGGCCTCTTGCCCTTCATAAAGGTTCCTGAGGAGACAGATGAGGTGAATTGGAACTCCCATCTCTCGGAGAGCTTGCCACAATCTGCTGTGATCTACGCAGTCAAACGCTTTCGCATAATCAATAAAGCAGAAGTAAATGGGTTTCTGGAACTCTCTTGCTTTTTCCATGATCCAGCGAAGGTTGGCAATTTGGTCTCTAGTTCCTCTGCCCTTGCGAAACCCAGCTTGCACGTCCGGAAGCTCCCGATCCACATACTGCTGCAGCCTACCTTGCAGGATTTTTAACATCACCTTGCTAGCATGCGAAATAAGCGCGATCGTGCGGTAGTTGGCGCCAATGCAAATTTGTGTTCAAGGGACATGTTACACAAAGACGAGTCCCATATTAAAATGAAGAAAAAGTCCTTCTCTAAACAATGCAAGGCCAAAAAATCGGGTGCTTTTTTTTTTTTTTTTTTCGTGCAGAACCGAAACTTGAGCGCATGAGGCGCGCAGCAGGTGCAAACGCAACGTCCAGTGGTGATCGACGTTTTGGAGAGCCTACGGAATCCAATTCGTCCCGCGGAATACGCTGTATGCTGTACCATGGCATGTATGCATGTAAGTACGTCACACAATAGCGGTACAACGAGCATGTGCGCGTCGGCGGTGGCAGCTGCACCGCCGCTCCTAAGCCCTCGTTGCAGTAGAGTGAGGCATATGGCTCCGAAGCGGCCCAGTGATTTCGCGCCAAGAGGTTCGGGGAAGCGGCAGCGGACGCCGGATTCCCCCAACACCAATCGCCATACAAGCACCTTTAGGTAATTCAAAGGGAGATCGGCGAACACTCACTGTTTACTGTTCACACGAAAAGTAAACAAGTTTGCAACGACGCGGCTGTGGCTTAGCCCGGCTAAGCCGCGGTTATGAAGCGGAAGCTAAATTTTTCATGCTGCTGGGTTATGCTGTGCTGCTAAGCCAAGTCAGAACCGTATAGATAACCGAGTTTACAGAGCCAAAGCTCGATTAAGCATGGTCAGAAATGGTTTGCTGTAATTTAACTCATCCATGGCAATCTTCGAACGTCAAGGAAACGCAGCCGAAGCACTGCATGGTTTCTGCGCGCGACTCTCGTGGCTTTCTGCGAACATCAAGGACACCATAACCGGGTCTAGACGACACGAAGGTGTCGAGGGCCTTATGAAAGAAGGAATTCCCAGTAGGCGAGCCAGATGAGCAGCAGTGGAGGGAAAGGGTAGGTAGGCGACTGGACGTCTGTGTAGCATTGTGTCAGCTAGGTAACGCATGTTTTATATTTCTAGGGGCATGTACCGATACGAATAAGGTTTAGCAGGTGTATGAAGAAGAAGAAGAAGTCCACCGGCTCCGCGCGACGCACTTGCGAAGAAGTTTGGCGCCAGGGCTCCTCGCGCCACACCTGAGGTCAAATTCCCGGCTTCTATGACCTTGGCTCGACAAGGCCACTAAAGTTTTCGCTTTAAAAAGCTGCCAATGAAAAATGAAAAACTAAGGACACTTATGCTCGTACAAGGGAACAGAATACAAGCAGTGCAGAAAACCACGAGCACCTACATTAAAGTAAGCATATACATGACAATATGCTTACTATAGTCCCGGTCTCTTGTTAAAATTCACATAAAAAGGAGGGAAAAGATGCCGGTTATGGCGACTTAAATCTATTAAGCACCTGGGCTGCGGCTGGGAGAAATAAAAGGAGCGTGCAGGGAGAAGATAGCTAGAAGTACAGGAAAAGAACAGGAAAGGCCAAAGCAGGGCTATGTATAAGTACACAGTTTACGAAGTACGAAAAGTATACACGTTTGCATCGCTCGCGTTCGAGTGTCCCGTCACTGCTCGAGACATGACAGCGCGCCACCACTACCCACATTTAAAAACATGAAAAATTATGGCATATACTAATCCGGGCACGCGTAGCGTAATAATTTCGCGGCACACGCAGCACAAACGGTTGGGGCGCTAAGCAGCATAGCGACCGAAGTAGCACACGCGTCGCGGACTGCTCCTGTTACTTCGCGCTTTACCTGACGAACAGCAAGCTGGGCAGCACCACTAAAGTGGTGCAATAAACCACATCAATAAATAAATTACAAGGAAGTATATGCAGCAGTAACCCTGAAGAGCTATGGAATGACATAATTTGAACAAAAACATTGCTGGCTGGCACTTTAAAAAAAGAAAGAAACGCAATTGGTGTTTTTTATTCAACCGACTTTGTTCAAGCCTATCATCACTTGGTGCAAGGAAAAGGATATAAATTATGGTGAGGCTACCCAAAAGTAATAGAAAATAATATGTTTCTGCCCGTGCCAGTCACTCAGTGGGTGCCCCTTACTTTTGAGAGCGACGACGCAAAGGAAGGTGCTACTACAGAGGGGGCCGTTCGAATTTGCCGCCGTGGCGTTTGAAACATATATCACGAGCAGACGTTGCGTTTGCATTATATATATATATGTGCTTCATGTGCTGTCACAGTTTTATGCAGAAAAGGCCATCGGACTTGATCACGCTATATTTCTTCACTTCAGAAATTGATATGGCATCGTCTTGTCCTTACCTGTATGAACTCACCGTTGGCACTACCCACCACAGACTGGTAATTATAAAAATGATTTAGTGGGTATTACGGCATTGGCTGGCTAATGATCACATACCTTCAATACAGCTGACATTCTTCACTGCTGATAGTGTGCCCTTGAAAAGAATTTGCACCTGTTTGAACCACTATGTTTCTCGGGATTTTAGAAAGTTTGCTTGGTGCATAAGGTTTAACGTCCCAAAGCTACAAAGGCATCGAGGCACCCAACTTCGACTATGAGAGATGTCGTAGTGCTCCGGAAATTTCAACCATATGGGATTCTTTAACGCGAACTGACGACGCACAGTCCACGGGCACCTTGCTTTTTAAGCGGCTGCCGATTTCAGAAAGTGTTCGCTCAACCCCCGCTTGAAACTCTCTCAACACGTAGCTGGCTGGCATTAAATAACTTGTCGAGCACTTACATTTTCAAAGGATGTTTTTGCGATAACATATATAATTCCAAATCCCCGAAACGCCATTTACGCCCTTTAAAAATCAAGGCGTTAACACATCGTATATCACGTAATATATGTGCATATGTGCATAGATGCATTTTTCGTTTTATTTTCTCCCAGGGGGGAGGGGGGGGGGGGGAGTTTTTTAGTAAACGAAGATAAACTTTAAAGCTGACCTCGTCTTGTGTCAGTGTGTGTGGGGAAGGTATAGGTTTCTGTCGCGTCTTTTGCTCCTTTTCCTTGTGAAGCCTTTAGTTTTTCTTTTTTTATGGTTAAGTTGTTCTAGGCAGTAAACAGCTGCAAATTTCCTGTCGTTAAAAATTCTTGTTTTGGGCCTACGTCATCGTTTCTGGTAACTAGTTTGCACGAAGCGATACATGCTGGGTAATCCGCCATGTTGTAGTCGAATGCCCTGTCATTTTCGACGTTCTACCAAGCAAACACGGGGCTACTCGCGCGATGCCTTTACGGGCGTGCAAGTTGCCGACATATTCTTGAGGAATGTATGTGTAGCCGCCCGTCGACATTACCAGCATTCATGATTTATAGTTCTGGGGACTATTGCTACTTGCCTGAACTGGCGCGTCGATCTCGCGTCTCTTGGTCCGTGAGAGCCACCGGTGTCACTCACAGAGCTCATTTCCCTTTTCGCACTCATGCAGGGTATTTTTGCAATCCCGAAGAACCAGCAGTCGGCCTGTCTGGTCTTCTGTTTCTGCACGTTGCTCTGAATTAAGCGGTTACAACCCATCACAACAACGTACACTATCACGGTCAGCGCAGCGACCATTGATTGAATGAATGAATGAGCCACGCACGTGTTTGAGATCGCATGTTGCGATGAAACCAACGTTTATTGAACAACAACTCAAGAATGGGGTGACCTATAGTTGACATCGATCCATATGAACACCGCGCTGCCAAGAGATGCACAAAACATGGACACTATGCATAAGGCGCCGACAACGCTTAGCGCAACGTGTTACCAGTGTCTCTACACTGTTGCTCACTTGCACAGCGCGGTGAGTGCACAAAGTCTAATTGGCAGATTCGTCGTCGTCCCCCAACAGCTCCATCATCTCCCTGATTCGTTGTCGCTTTATCTGAATTACTTCCTTGTGGACTTCGATGGCGGCGATCTCAGCGGTGACCTTGCGGTGGCGGATACGTGCATTTGCCATGCGGGTCAGTATTACCAGGGGCAGGCCTGGCAGCTTCTCCGTCAACTCCTCCATCTTGCGAAAGAAGAAGGAAACGTGTGCACAACAAACATTAAAACGACGAAAAATAAAGAAAATCGCAGGTGGGAGCAGCATGTAGTTACAGAACCCTAGCTGCCCCTATTAATTGCCCACACATGCTTCTCTATATATATTCATTCCAAGCTATAGTTTTTCCTCTTTTGTGTGCTGCAGTATTTCTTTGGCACTTTGTGTCATAAGAACTGGCTTCAGTGCGTTCTTATAATTCCTACGCAAAACCTTTCGCTCGGCGAGGACCCCAATCAATACCGCGCTAGCTTCGCGCTTTTTGCACTGCCCACGAGAGAGCTTTGCGTCGCGCTGTTGATGAGCGAGCGGCTACCGACGGCGAGCTTTTTCCTACCGGAGGAGCACAAGTATAGCATAAGGTACCATATCTACATGGACTCCAGCACACGCTCATCGAGGGCTACCGCTGATGTCATCGTTCGAGGGCTACCGTTGATGTCATCGTTCGAGACCACACCAAACGAGCGGCGAATTCACACCGGTCCCTCAAACGTACACCCACACGAATGTTTTTGGGAGCCCACGTGCGACACTTAAAATTTCACCCGAGAGTTAGCCCACTCTAGTGAACCGTTTTCGTAATCTCCACACTCTCAACAAAACTCATCTCGCACAATATCAAGGCGTTTGGTGCGGGCACAAATTATATAAACATTAACAAATAACAAATTAAATTATGCTAGGTGCACGGCTGCCACGAAAGATATAATGGCAGCTCCAAAAATGCACAGTGCTACGGCGTAAGTAGTGGGAGGCAGCACTGTCCAGTGTTTGAACGTGGAAGAGCAGCGAAATTAAGCTGGGCGAAGGTCACCGTGGGGTCCTGGGCCCGCAACCGAAACTTCCAAGCCAGAAGTACTCTTCGAAGCTTTCAGCGCTTTACCGAGAACGGTGTAATCGCGGCCCATTCGGGCGCACGAATTCATTCCCGTTGAAAAGAGAAAGCGGGATACGCTAGGACTACCTACTCGAAAACACGGGTCGGTCTTTTTCATGCATGGCGCTTGACAACTTGCGATGTAGTACTACTGTCTTTTATTGTTACATTTTTGCTAGATCACAACGCCGAGCTTTACATCAGCGGTCTTAATCCCACGCTAGGGCAATCTGTTCGAATTGCGCCCAACGGACAGTGGGTCACATGTTTATGCCTCCACGCTCCAACATCAAAAGACGATATAGTAGCCACACCCTCGCAGTTCTTCTAATCGACAGAGAAAAGCCGTCGCAGCAATGCCTTTGTCCTGCTCGAAGGGCGCTTTCTGGTTAACCACAGTGAACCCAGCGGAATTATCGTGAAAGTTCGACAGCAGATTTTTGGAAAAGACGTCGCCATCGTCTTGACATGTCAGGAGTCGGCAGCGTACCGTTGAATACATTAGGGCGAAAGCCTTTATAAGTTCATGAGTGTCCATCAGTGCGTCTGTTCGTCCACGAGAAGTGTCACAATTCTTCGCGAGATTCCGATTCAAGAATATACGAAGCTGACGCCGCCGGACGTCCGATCCAGGTGTCCGTGCGGCGCCTTTCATTTGTCGCTTCTTCGAACGCCGCACCACACAACATACAGAAGCAGACGCAGTGCAGCAGTCATCAGCGGTGTTTCAAGTTAGTTTACAGAATATGAAAGGCGCAGTATCTGTCACAATTTTCCCCGGACACCTTAACCGAGTAGTAATTAGGAAAACAGGAAGGTGAGAGTGAAAAGAGAGAGAAAGAGGTGCCGTAGTGGAGGGCTTTGGACCACCGCGCAATAGTGGCCTTCGCCTCACCGCGCTTTATTGGTCCAAAGTGCCGCCTAGAATTTTTCCTCACCTATCCGCCTTGACTTCACAAAAGTTGCCACCATGAATCGCTGAAGTGGTCGAATAATATCTATAAATTAGCCTTCATTATTTTGTTTTTTCTGGATGAGCTCCAGTCATGCAGACGCAGATATGGTGAAAAGGTGGCGTGCAACCCCTGTAAAGGACAGATTTGAACAGTGCACAAAAAAAAAATGGTAGACGATTACGATAATCGCTAACGCGAAATTTGAGAGCACTTATTTCTGTTTCGCGATATTTGGAAGTAGAGAGCGATGCATATATATGTGCACTTAAACACTTGCTGCGTTGTCTGGGTACGAGGCACGCCAGGAGGGTAGTGGTGGCGATGAAGGCAAATGGTAGGCAGGCGACTACCATTTCCAGGCAGGTCGTATGGCATTGTCTTAGGCAATGTTGCATATTTAAGGAGATATGTACCGGGGCGAATAGCGTTTCCCATGTGTGTGATAAAGGAGATTCAGCAGGTGTAGGTACAGTTGCCAAATATAAAAACACTAAGGAAATCTGATGGGCCAAAGCGAGGTACATGAGTGAGCGGCAAAGACGGAGACGAAGCGGTGGAGAGCCCGCGCATGCCGGCCAACTGCTCTACAAGCAAAACAGACATCCTTACTAATTGGTTCACAGGAAAGGAAAAGAGCTGTATCTGTCACATTTGTGCTACCCAAACATCCCAAACTTGTTTTATGGCACCTGAACCGCGCCGTAAGCGAAGGGAGGAAGGTGGGAGTGAAAGTAGAAACAGCGAAAGGGGTGCCAAAGTGGGTGGTTCCGGGGTAATTTCGACCACCTGGGGATCTTTAGCGTGCACTGACATCGCACAGCACATGGACGCCTCTTCGTTTCGCCTCCATCGAAAGGCAGCCGCCCGTGGTCGGGATCGAACCCGGGTACTCCGGCATAGTGGTCGGACATCTTAGCCACTGCACCACAGCGGTGGGGCAGAGCAGGCATCGCTGAGCAACGGTTCTATAAAAACTCCTTGAAGAGTGCCCGCTCTTGAGTCTAGAGCTCAAATCATGTTTCAATCATGCAATTTATTTATTTATTATTTATTTATGCGCATTATTTTCAATTATGCAATTAGCTATACTGTGGGACTAGTTCAGACAGCGTCTGGTTTTAAGACGGCCCAGGAATAAAAAAAAATACTTTTGTCGGGTTTCTTGTCGGTCAGAGTTTTCGCTTCGTTTGTGTGGTGTTGCTCATGAGTAATCAGTTAACCTACCTTTCAGTAAAAAAAAAAAAAATATTCTATGCGATCTGGCACCTAAGAACTTGCAAGATCTCATCGTGTAATATCATGCATTAATTCACCTCAGCGTCCGACAGAACTAAGCTGACTCAACTCGAGTTAATTGGTCACAAGCGTTTCAGATATGGCACTCAACCATCCCGGACTTGACTGAAAAACTTCAGAACGCTAAGGTGCAGTCAGAATACTTTGCCAATATAATTATGGCATAATTTGATCCTTGTGCACTTTACAGCTGTTACCTTAATTATAAATGTAAAATTATTATTTACTGCTTTAAAGAGCAAGTACACTTTCAAGCACTTTTTGGTAGTGCCATGTCAGCAATATGATGGCATTGAAAAAATTTTCGAGCAACAATTTCACGGTCCTAAAACGAGCATTAAAAACAAACAAACGTAATATATATATATATATATATATATATATATATATATATATATATATATATATATATATATATATATATATATATATATATATATATATATATATATATATATATATATATATAACACGGCAGTCAGAAAACTTTGTCGATATAATTATGGCATAATTTGATCCTTGTGCACTTTACAGCTGCTAACTTATAAATGCAATAATTATTATTTACTGCTCTAAAGAGCAAAGTACAATTTCGAACTCTCTATAAGCGCCATTTCGGGAATATGACGGCATTTAAAACTTTTTCGAGAAACAATTTGACCGTACTAAAACAAGCATTAAAAACAATAATGAACATTCACTTTGTACCTTATTTCATACTATTTCCGAATTTACATATATAAAATAAGAACTAACCAAAGTAGTGCCCCAATCGTGCGATATTGTAGATTTTTCCCCAGTGCCTTGCTAGCGCACAATGCATACTTTAAAAGTTTGTACGTGCGTGCGTGTTCCTGAAAAGGTACCTAGCGCAAAATTACTGGCTGCCCAGACAAAAGGTAATATTTCAGTATTGTCTACACCAAGCACGCGGCGGAAGTTACCGATTTTGTTTGCAGACGAACTCAGATTTATAGAATAACGTTCAAGAGCGGGCGACAGCAGGGCTACCGCTTTGTTCGCCATTAGCTAGGACAAATGCAGCATGGAATACGTGTCCCGTTAGCTATTCTTATAGTCTATTGCAGCCCCGTGAAGCCCACACCTGGCCCCAACATACCCTGGCATAACCTGGCAGGTTGAGCCAAGGCATGGAAATAGACCTAAGGCAACCGGATAGCGGATCGTGCAGTGACAAAATTCTGCATTGATCACTCTCTTGCCATCGCATTTAGTTACGGTCCAGGATCGTTTTCCTGCGGAATCAAATCGAATATAGCGATCAGGGGCGATTTGTAGTCCGATCGTATAGAGTTGCTGAAGCTTTTATAACGATTTTGGCTTTAATGCCAGATAGGTAATATTCCTTCCTTCTTTCAGGTCTATGCAGCTTTGTTTAGGACATTTGTCGATGACTGGAGTCTTTCGACGCCATATGTTGTTCGGGACAATCTAAGGTTGCCCCTACAGCAGCGATTTTCTAAAATCATTGGTGCTAAAGTGTCTGCAGTAAAACTGAAAACAGCCTGACCAGGCAAGGAAAAAAAAATATACCCCGGTTACCTCACGTAAAAGTTCAAGGTGTTCGACGTTGTCCATCCAATCTCTTTGGGCGCCTTCTTCTGGGGGTTGATCATGAGCACGTCCACGTTCCTTACCAACCTCATCATTCATTTTGTCGCTATGACAGAAAACAGAGTGACTAGTACGCGATAAGAGCACCGCTAACGAAACTGCTCCGTCTGGGTACACGCAGAAACGAATATGCTACCGTCTGCTACGCCAAATTTCAAATACACGGATTTTAATTCTGGCAAAGATTCGTTCCTGTGCTGCATTAAACATGCCTATATTTAAAAAAAGGACATCACACACGTATGAAACACCGTATCGGAACAAAAATTGAACTCAAAAAGGGGGGTTCAAAACTCGCGCTGCAGGAACTGAAACTTATTGCGCCATGACACAGCAGGCGACAGCGCAACGCTCCGATCACGAGAATCTGTGTTCGTCCACACTAATCGCGGTGTAACTGGTTATATGTAGTTAGCTCAAAGATTACGCTTTTTTTTTTTCTTTTTTTTTTTTGTGATATTGTTTCGAAGCGAGCAACGGGACGCACCTCGCACGAGCGACACGTATGAAGCTAGTCCCTCCTCGAGCATGCGCGAATTGTTCCCAAAGCAGGACGCTCGAGTCCGCAGATGCGCTCTTGCACTCACAGTAGGGCGTCTCAATCCCTACTTGCAGTGTGGCAGCATCGACATGACCAATCGACTATGCTAACTGTTTACATTTCTCGAATAGGTCCCAAGCGAAAAGTCACCGGAGGTCACAGCTGCCATTAGCAAATGAGATTCGCGAAACGATGAAACATAAAACTCGCCACTTTATTATCAGCCGCGAATCTACCACCGCTATCGCGACGATTCTCTTGTTCGATGCTTAAATATATCCCTTTCGGCCAGACTCTACCTTGGGCTACAAATATTTTGTGCACGAAATTGGTAGTCACAACTAAAAACAAAGATTATCCAGCTGTATATTGGTACCATTTCCTACCCTGCACGTGCTGGAATTCCCAGCTACATATCTTCAAAGGTATTTTTCTTGCTAGAAAATTTCACTTACGGCTAACTCCAGCTGGACATGGAGTTGCGATGGTAATTTTTCAGCTGGAATCTCTTCCATGAGCAAATCAGACACCTAGCCTGGGTACACGGTCATGATACAGTAATGATGAAGCTGTCATATTTCATGGTAGCCGACACGTTTCTTTGTAGGCTGTCATGTTGGCAGCCAGGTGCACTGCGCATCACATCACTTTTGCTCCAGCCTGTACCGTGCAACCTATGCCTGGCAAACTTCATGAGCATACCTCACAGACGGGCCCAAGAATTTTAAAATAAAAGTAACCCCTCATGGTAGTGAACAATGATATGGACATATTATGCAAGAGATGCAAGTCAAAAACACAAGGAGTGTTCACAGTCTCTGTTTCATTTACGAGCGAGCTGTTACCGACTCCCCCAAATGCTCCAAATGACCAAATATAGTCGCACCTAGGGCTTTCCAGCTGATGCTCAGCAGAACAACGAACATGTTCTTTGGATGCTGAAGGTGTGGACACTCTCACTCAGAATGGACCTTCACCATATGAAAGGAGGGCAGTAAAAAGGAAAGTGGAAGAGGCGTAGCAAGTAAGTCAGAGAGCTTGAGTCACACATCAATTGTGCAATATGCAAGGGGTCCTGAAACTCTTCTCCTAAGGGATGCCTTCTGTCCTTCCCACATCTTGTCAGTATAACTTATTGAAAGAAACTAAGAGACACCACCTTATCAATTACTCCCAGAGTCTAGAAAATAATACTGATGTGTAACCACTGCTTATATTGACAGCTGCATAGTCCAGAGAACACAATAAAAAATTCTCTCAGCCTAACCAGTCATTTGTTCAGGCTAAAATTTTGCACAGAGATGGAATTAATTAGTTATTCATTTTAGCCATGTTCAGGTGAGATGTAAAACTGAAGTAAAACATTTTGTTGGGCTAGTTGGTCCATAACGATGTGAAAAAACTTCAGCGCAAATGAAATACCCCTAAGGCGAAAAGAAGGGACAGGAAAGAGTGCAGTCCCTTCCTGTCCCCCCTTCTTTTCGCCTTTGGGCTATTTTATTTGCGATGAAGTTTTTACACATCTTTAGGTGAGATACTTCCCCATGTGGTAAGGATAATCATTAAATCCTCGTCTGATGCAATGGTGAACCAAAGAGTGAGCTTTCATAACAGTGGTACCAGTAGTGCTCAGTTCAGTGCAGTTCAGTTGTTCAGTCGTGTCCGACTCTTCGTGATCCTATGGACCATGTCACGCCACGCTTTCCGGTCTCTCACTATCTTCCTAACATGACATAACTCCATCTGCAGTGCCTCGAGGATGCCATCTAACCATCGCGTTCGCTGCCTACCCCTTCTCCGGTGACCCTCAACCTTTCCCAACATCAAATCTTTCTCCAGCGACTCCTCTCTTCTCATCAGATGACCAAAGTAGCTGAGCTTTAACTTTAGAATTTGACCCTCCAATGAGCAGTCAGGGTTTATGGTCGACAATATCGACTTATTTGATCTTCTGGCAGTCCAAGGAACTCTCAAGAGTCACCTTACACCAATTGGAGGAATGGAGGCTTTAATGTAGAGGCTGGAATGACAGAGAACTGATTCTTCCAAAGGACACAGGATGGCACTAACAGTACACTGCAGAAGTATTTTTTTTTATTTGCTGTTGCACCAGAAAGGACTGAATGATTAATGCTCTGCATCAAATAAGTACCAATCTAAACACAATATAGAGCTTAGATTATCATTAAGTGTCACCTTTGAGTGTAATTTGAGCCCAAACAGTTAGTGTAGAAAAATTCCGTTTCCATTATGTTCTGCAACAGTTAGTATAATATACAAAACTCTCTACATAACAAATTGGTCAGCTACCCGTAAAGCAGCAAATATAGAAATATGAACGACTGCATAGTCTGGTTTATTAAAGTAATTT
This sequence comes from Amblyomma maculatum, assembly GCF_055883805.1. Taxonomy (NCBI): domain Eukaryota; kingdom Metazoa; phylum Arthropoda; class Arachnida; order Ixodida; family Ixodidae; genus Amblyomma; species Amblyomma maculatum. Next base: position 208,224,286 of record NC_139344.1, read on the forward strand.
GCATTTTAGTGCATGCAAATGACAAGTCAGAGGCAGCCCATGCAATGAATGAGTTTCCATGAATGAGTTGCAATCCTTCTGGTCTGTTGCAAGCAGACAAATGATTGAAAGAGAACAGAGCTTTAAAGATGGTTTCAAGGGCCCTCTCAGGATTAAAAAAAAAAAAAGGAAACAATGGGTGACGTAGCCAACCATGTCACAAGTGAGTAAAACATGACACACCATTCAAATCTGCTTACCTAGACGTATATACAAAGACTGCATTTCGAGTAAAGACAAGCAAGCTAAGGTTTAACATGTATTTACAGCACAGCACTATGGTACACCAGAGGCTGGATACCTCCCTGAACAGCACTACTATATACATTCCAATGCCCATGTGCAATGTGGTATCAAATTGAAGTTCATATCCAGCATGACTGGTGAAGCCATTTGCATCAGCTACTTTTTCAATCACAGTTTTGTAGTCACAAAAGCAAGGAGCAAAAACTGACAGTGTGGTGACTGCAGGGGGCACATCTAAACATGCTACTCTGTAGACTGCACCTAGACGTTTTTTTCACTTCACGACACGAAACAAAAAGCGGAAAAAAAAATTACGGCATAGGATCACCAGGTAATGTTAGGCCATAATTTTGTTTTAGCACAGTACTTAGTAATTTTCTTCAGGTCATGAACCTCCATTTAAGGTTCTACACAGGGGTGGAAGGAGGCTTGAGCATTTTGGAGCAGCTTTGCAGCAACAAAACGAGAGTTTTGAAGCATTTGAATTATGATTTAGAGCACGTTTCTAAGGTCAAACAGCTTTGATAATTGCAGTTTTCGTTTTCTGAAATACAAAATCTCCAATCTGATTCCTTTTTATGCAAGTTCAATGCCTTTCCAACTTCGCACTCACCTCTGACAAGACAAACGGCCAAAGCATGTAAAGATATATAACACAGGCCAACCTTTGCAAAAATTTAGAAAAAAACTAGCAGCAAACATAGCACTTGCTGGTGCGCTTCAACATCTAGTCTGACCTAATGCGTTTACCTATTCTGAGTTGATAGATTCAAATGTCAAGTCTATTACTTCGATGTGCTTATGCAGAGATACTAATTTGGAGTTCAGATTATTGGGCATGACGTTCCGCTCCCCATCTTGTGTATATATCTATTTTATTTTATTTATTTATAATACACCGGAAAGCCCTCAGATATGGGGTATTGCAGGATTCTTTTTTATCCTATCCCTGGGCTGATAAATTCCTGAGCAGATGGATATTTCGTCTGCCAAAAAAGCGCCTTCAGGCCACAATAACACGTCTTGACAAGTTTGGCGCCAGTGCCACTCCCGTGCTTTACGACTACTGTGGGATCGCAGACGATTGCAGCATGACATCAATCGTCTTGTCCATTTGTAATCATGATGTAGGTCTTAGACAGGGGTGGAAGCAGGCTCGAGCATTTTGGAGCAGCTTTCGGATATAGATAGGTGGCGTTGAAGGGTAGCCTTTCCATCCTACAGCTTTTTTACTTGACTGTCTCCTGCCAACAGTTCATCATTCTTTGCTTGAAAAAATTTGCCGATGATTAGGTTACTTCCTAATGCTAAATTCGAGCGCAGCTCATCAGCTGTTTCACCTTTTCGATAGATTGAGGCAAAGATTTCGATCAAAACATGTATGTGCAATTACAGACAACTTTCACACATATTCCTTCAAGAAACACTCCACTAACAGTCCTTGACTGTCATGAAGGAAGCTTTGTGGTCGAAGAAATGAAGAGAGCGATTAAGTTATCAGGAGGTTATGGGAGGCAGCGCGTGGACCTGTAGGAAAGTTGTGCGGTGAAGAGATAGCATCGACTGACTGATGCCGCTAACGCCACTAGCAAATGAAGACAACTTGGCTCTGCGTTTCCACTTGGGATGCACGCACCGTGATCTGCTGATAGTGAGTAGGCGCTTCGGCAACTAGGGAACCTGCGCTGCCCAGGGGGCGTGCTCTAATTCAGACACCCAGCGCTCGTCGTACCGCGGCTGCGTCCACCGGCGGATTTGGAGGTTTCGATTTCGTGCGTAATGCTTTTATCATAGATTTAATGTTGTGAAGAATTTGGAGTTCCCTTTTTAACTGCTTGTAGGCACCACCTGACCTTCTCAGCTGCATGCCAACTTGGCTACGAGCCGTGCCGCTGCTGCATTATTATGGAAGCTATAAAGTCTCTACGCGTAGGTTTGAAACGGTTATAAGTTGTCTTTTTTTTTTTTTCTTGCTATTGGGCGCTTGCAAAGTACAGCATCTCTGCACGGTGAATTACGGGCACACTTTCTGGCATATAATATTCTCCTGCTATGAAGTATCGGTAGTGGAGGGTTAATATATGCAGCGAAATGAAACGACCTCACTGTTATAATAGCATTCAGTAGTATATTTGGCAATAATGCGCTCGTTAAGAGCATTGAATGCATGCAAAACTCATCTACTGACCATTTGAGGAACACTGATAATTCATCTAGCTTTGTGATGAGAAAATTTGTCGATTAAATTGGTGCCTCGTGTGTCGCGAAATATAATGCACCGTTGTTAGGGCGATGCCGTTGAACGCATCTGTAGAAAAACACGTTTCGGCATTTTCCTATTTACGTAAACAAACAACAAGCAACTGATGGGTTTATTTGTCTTTTGTTTATTCTTTGAAGCGAATAACACCGAGATCCGCTGCAAAACATGCATTAAGGCTCGCACTGCTAGCACTGTAAAAGGTTAAGTGGCTGCAATTCTTCTGTTCATAAACGTTAGGCGGAAATTATAGGTGCCCTACAATGTGAGAGCGGGGGGGGGGGGGGGGGGGGGGGAGTTATCATACTTTAAATCTCTTTAGTCTAAACCCGCGCTCTCTATCTTAAGAGATTGAAGAATTGGGTTATATCCGTGATGGTTACTGCAAAAAAGAAAAAAAATCTGTACGACCTTTACACAACAAAAAGTTGCTATGCTTTGTTCATTGTACAGAATGAAAATTGTAGCAGGCACCATCTAACGGTGCGATATGTGCGGTTATACACTGACGTTCCCCCCCCCCCCTTCCCCTTTCAACCCGCCTCGTACGCCGACTGCGACTGAAGATCGGGTATCTATATTTCGTGCCCAAATGTACTCGAACAATGGTCAGTTATCGGCATGCGTGCCTTACAACAATCATTCATGGTGAGGCAGCTAGATCGTACACCGCGATATTTACATATATACAAGTGTTCTCGATTGAATAGGAACGATATCTCCTATTATTTCGTAGGTGCCCTAAAACAAATATTGCGTGAACAATTTCGGCTGTACTTCAGTCAAGCGCTTTTTCTGAAGCAATACTTTTTTTATTCAAAGCAAACAACGAATGAATTAATTCTCTAATTGTGGAGCTTTTTTCAATCACAGCTCACAAAATTGTTGAACGGTCACTAGGTGAGTTGCGATAGTTTAATGCAGGAAGAAGTCTGAAAGCATGCCGGTTAAGGCATTACGGGACTCTGCAATTCCGACAAAATACTGCGTATTCGGATAGGCTGCAAACTCTCTCGGTTTGCCATCTAGATGATCGCAATATGCATATCGGGATGCTTACGTTCGCCCTTTGTTGACTTTAAGTTGTCGTCCATCTTGCAATAGCCCACTACGCCCATTTCTAAAAGGCGCCCTTCACAAAACGTTCTCATCAGGTTGCGCAATTGATAAATGCGAATAAACAGAACTTTATATGTACAGGTGCGGACATAAGTAACTCAAACACGCTTTTCCGTTCAAATTAAAATCACGCCTTCTACACTGGAGATAATAAAACAATATTTGTCCTAGTGGAAAGGCACTGGCGTCTAATACCGGATCGCACATACCACGACTGCCAATTTCAATTATGCAACGCATGAAAAATAATAGAAGAAAAAAGCGCGCTCCGTTTACTTTTGTCCGCAGGGGTACAGCCACGTTATGAAGTGCAATGAACAGCGCTCAAACGAGAAGCTCAACAATCCCCCTTACTCATCCAGTCTCCTGAATCGAGCTGAGTTCTACCGCCGCTGTGTGTACGCCTGTACGGTGAAATACAGTACAGAGCAATCTTAATTTTAATCGTAACCGAGCGCTTCCAAACGCAGCAGCATGCCTTTGGTTTCGGGATAAATTAGACGCTCTTCAGCGCCTCCAACCGCGGCAATCTTAGCCGTCCTACCAAAGTAGTGGCGCGACGGCCACTAGGCGGCGCTGGCGGTACGCGAAGAACTCCAGCGCAGGTTCCCTCGCAGGAGGGGGGGTATACGCAGCGACCAAGGGGGGTGTCAAGGAGCGCGTGCAGCAATCCGATAACACGCGCGGTCGCCGCCACAGAGGAAGAGGGGGGCTGAAAGAGACAGAGCTGGTTACGAGGCCGACGCGGACGCCGCGAAAAGCAGAAACGGGCGCCAGAGAGCTGCACTCTAAAATGCTTGGGCTCATGTTTAATTTTTTTGGTGATAGACCCTGTATGCCTTTCCAACACTTTTGAAAAGCTTCCTAGTGACTGAGAGCTTTGGCGTACCAACCCATAACGCTTCAAGTATGGTTGTGTCTGCCATACTCCTGGCAAGCTTGTCACTGACAAAGAGGCTCGATAGTGAAGTACCTGCTTGTTCTCACAGCAGAACCATTAGAATAACTCATGCAGTTTTTCCAGTCGGACAAGTTTCCTTTCCAACAGCTCATCCGCTACCTGTTTTGCTTGCTGATCTCGCTTCTCTCCACTGGCGATTCAAAAGGCTGAGAGGAGGTGCTACGTCACATGCACCGCGCATTTTTGTTTCTTAATTATCTCCAATCGCCAGTGGCTCATACTAAATTTATTTGCAAACAAATATTTATTATGCTCCATGCTTCCTTACTTTACAAAACTTCCATTTGTAGTAAGCTCAGAGCAAGATGCATTGTATCTTTGCCACTGGTGCAATGACATTGTCCCCGTGTTCTGCTAAATTTGATGGCAGAACATCTAAACAGCCAGTTTGAAGCAGTTTTGGAGCAATATTGCATTTTGGAGCAGGGTGGACCAGGGAAAGCAGTTTGGAGCAGAATGGCACAATTGGAGTAGAATTTCCATACCTGCATACAGGGACATATAGCTTGCCACAATGAAAGGAGCCATTGTACTATCATACCCTCTTTTATACGTGGAGGTTATGGTACTACTAGTTACCTTCATTATAGCACTAATAAAGGAACAGAACACTTTTTGGCTGAACAGTGTCCCAATTTCCCACTAAAAGAACACTCTTTCAGGCCTGTCTGGTATCACGACTACACAGGGCATCTGAAAAGCACCCATGCCCTTAATTGTCAACCTCAGCATGAGTTCTTGGTTTCAACATACTGCAGTACCAACACAACTCAGTCTGAAGAAGGTACTGTAAGCTCTCATCAGCATAAAACAAAAATGCCTAACAAATCATTATCAGCATAATGCAAGGGCTTCAAAACAGTCCTCCCAAACCACACCATATTCACTCATGCGACTAGCATGGTGAGCACAGGATTAGGATGCCGACAGCATAGCAGACATGTGGAACAAGCAGAGGCTGTTGTGGTCATAAGAGGGAACCTGGAATTGCTGCAGTTACCCAGTAACAATATGTTAGAAGTTATAACATAACAATTTATCCACGGCATAATGGTGCATAAAATGCCACAAGCCATGTTTACAGACTCGAAATACATTGTATGCAAGGGAAAAAAAAAACAACTTAAATTTATGTGCCTACACTCTTAAGTCTAAAGCAGTAACCCACTGCCCAAATAGTCATGCCCTTACTTGCATGTACATATCTTAACTTTGCACGTGTATACTATTACCAATTACTGACAATGCGCTGGGCACACACGTGGCAAATACCAATGACGTCTCACCAAATTAGGCTGTTGTCCCTATATAGAAGCCTGTCCCTGCAATCAACAAGTCTCCACTACCTTGAAATTCTAGGCCATATATGAACTTCTCCCATAGTATCCTGCACAAGTTTCATGACATGAAGAAAAGTACCAAAAGACCCTGATGTTAGCTAGCTCATTGTTAAGGTGGTAATATTGTCTCAGGAGCTGTTTGCAGTAACAAATGTTGGCTGATATGCATGGCAGCCGTTGCCCCCAAATTTAATTCCAACACAGCGTAGTACATGAACAGCCACATAGTTGTACATGCTCAATCATGCATGCACCATTTCAAATGCTTCTGTGGTAAATGTCTTTATTTGGCTGGTTTAAGCAAAATGAAACTGCAAGAAAACAAACCAATTAATGCTGCACATGGGTCCTTGCTTCAAAAGGAACTGCTCAAATGTTGAAACGTGTGAAGTACTGAAATGCAAACAGATGTGGCAATGCACACATAACAGCTCCAAATCACAAAGTTCATCTCAGCCAGTCCTGGCCTGCTGTGAAGCTTGGACAAGTGAGAATAGAGAGACAACAGCCAGCAGCTATGTGGGAAAGCAGACACTACTAAGCGGAAGACCTCACAGAAGGTGGTGACCATGAGCAGCTAAGCTGACACAAAAAGGCAAGGACTGTTTTGAACTCAAAGCGTTTCATCACCTTCCTGGCATCCAGCAACACACAGAAGTAAATTTACCAGTTGATCCTTTTGTGCAATGCCCCCCCTCCCCCGCCCCCATCTTCAGAAAAAAAAAATCAGTCCTGCATGCCACAACACTTGAATGCTGACAAGCATCAAATAAAAAAAAAAGAAAACACGGGCTTGAAATGCATTACGTCATTGACTCAGTACTGGTCTGCTTGGGTTCCTAATATCAGCCATGGTGAGGAGTTTAATAGGCTATCACTTCCTAAACAGGCAATACTGAAAGCTGGAGCACATTGATAAATGCTTAAAAGCCCACAGCCACAAGCAGGACATGTATTACCGTGTTAAGTAAGAAGCTTAAAGTTTGCAATTTAACTCTCACATGTGCCACAGGGTAGCTCAGTAATTAGTGTTCCTAACACAGCACTGCCAAACAGAATGGCCAAGATAACATTAGGCTAATATAGCTAGTGAACATACAATGTGTGTTAATTAACATAGCTAAGCAAAAACACAGAAAACGAAACAGAAGAAAATAGGCTCTGCAATCCTCACATCAAGAAGCACAAATGAGGAAATGCAGATGAATTAAACAAAGCCAGCAAAAAGGGTTACAGCAAGGACAAAGGCAAAATACCATCGAATGCAAACTCGGAGAAGTAGCTTGAAAAATGAATGCCCTAATAATAAAGAAGTAGTAGTCTGGGACTGGACTACTCAGCACACAACAGAAGCACTGAAAGGCGGTCATCCTAGACACAACTACAGTAACATTTCTCCAATGGCCAAGCCAATGATGACCTGAGCTGCTGCAGTACACAAAAGGTCAAGCTGGGAGAGAAGAAAAGAACTTGCCCACACAATGGGCACACTGTTGAACCTGTACCACAGCACAAGTACATAAACTTGAACACTCACCGAAAAGCAGGAATGTTACTTTATACAGCTACACTGGCTTATTACCATACTCTCTGATAGCCAACCTTACAATGGATAAAGCAAAGTGACGTTGAACGTACTAACAGAAGTTGTCTCAACCTCTCTTTTCTCTTCCAGCGAAAAACATGCCCGTGTCTCCTCCGCAGCATGTGCTACTGATTTTGCACACAAGTGAGCCAGTCAGTGCGCTCTCAAGTCTCAACAGCGCCAATGCAAATTTGTGTTCAAGGGACATGTTACACAAAGACGAGTCCCATATTAAAACGAAGAAAAAGTCCTTCTCTAAACAATGCAAGGCCAAAAAATCGGGTGCTTTTTTTTTTTTTTTTCGTGCAGAACCGAAACTTGAGCGCATGAGGCGCACAGCAGGTGCAAACGCAACGTCCAGTGGTGATCGACGTTTTGGAGAGCCTACGGAATCCAATTCGTCCCGCGGAATACGCTATATGCTGTACCATGGCATGTATACATGTAAGTACGTCACACAATAGCGGTACAACGAGCATGTGCGCGTCGGCGGTGGCAGCTGCACCGCCGCTCCTAAGCCCTCGTTGCAGTAGAGTGAGGCATGGCTCCGAAGCGGCCCAGTGATTTCGCGCCAAGAGGTTCGGGGAAGCGGCAGCGGACGCCGGATTCCCCCAACACCAATCGCCATACAAGCACCTTTAGGTAATTCAAAGGGAGATCGGCGAACACTCACTGTTTACTGTTCACACGAAAAGTAAACAAGTTTGCAACGACGCGGCTGTGGCTTAGCCCGGCCAAGCCGCGGTTATATGCAAGCGGAAGCTAACTTTTTCATGCTGCTGGGTTATGCTGTGCTGCTAAGCCAAGTGAGAACCGTATAGATAACCGAGTTTACAGAGCCAAAGCTCGATTAAGCATGGTCAGAAATGGTTTGCTGTAATTTAACTCATCCATGGCAATCTTCGAACGTCAAGGAAACGCAGCCGAAGCACTGCATGGTTTCTGCGCGCGACTATCGTGGCTTTCTGCGAACATCAAGGACACCATAACCGGGTCTAGACGACACGAAGGTGTCGAGGGCCTTCTGAAAGAGGGAATTCCCAGTAGGCGAGCCAGATGAGCAGCAGTGGAGGGAAAGGGTAGGTAGGCGACTGGACGTCTGTGTAGCATTGTGTCAGCTAGGTAACGCATGTTTTATATTTCTAGGGGCATGTACCGATACGAATAAGGTTTAGGAGGTGTATGAAGAAGAAGAAGAAGTCCACCGGCTCCGCGCGACGCACTTGCGAAGAAGTTTGGCGCCAGGGCTCCTCGCGCCACACATGAGGTCAAATTCCCGGCTTCTATGACCTTGGCTCGACAAGGCCACTAAAGTTTTCGCTTTAAAAAGCTGCCAATGAAAAATGAAAAACTAAGGACACTTATGCTCGTACAAGGGAACAGAATACAAGCAGTGCAGAAAACCACGAGCACCTACATAAAAGTAAGCATATACATGACAATATGCTTACTATAGTCCCGGTCTCTTGTTAAAATTCACATAAAAAGGAGGGAGAAGATGCCGGTTATGGCGACTTAAATCTATTAAGCACCTGGGCTGCGGCTGGGAGAAATAAAAGGAGCGTGCAGGGAGAAGATAGCTAGAAGTACAGGAAAAGAACAGGAAAGGCCAAAGCAGGGCTATGTATAAGTACACAGTTTACGAAGTACGAAAAGTATACACGTTTGCATCGCTCGCGTTCGAGTGTCCCGTCACTGCTCGAGACATGACAGCGCGCCACCACTACCCACATTTAAAAACATGAAAAATTATGGCATATACTAATCCGGGCACGCGTAGCGTAATAATTTCGCGGCACACGCAGCACAAACGGTTGGGGCGCTAAGCAGCGTAGCGACCGAAGTAGCACACGCGTCGCGGACTGCTCCTGTTACTTCGCGCTTTACCTGACGAACAGCAAGCTGGGCAGCACCACTAAAGTGGTGCAATAAACCACATCAATAAATAAATTACAAGGAAGTATATGCAGCAGTAACCCTGAAGAGCTATGGAATGACATAATTTGAACAAAAACATTGCTGGCTGGCACTTTAAAAAAAGAAAGAAACGCAATTGGTGTTTTTTATTCAACCGACTTTGTTCAAGCCTATCATCACTTGGTGCAAGGAAAAGGATATAAATTATGGTGAGGCTACCCAAAAGTAATAGAAAATAATATGTTTCTGCCCGTGCCAGTCACTCAGTGGGTGCCCCTTACTTTTGAGAGCGACGACGCAAAGGAAGGTGCTACTACAGAGGGGGCCGTTCGAATTTGCCGCCGTGGTGTTTGAAACATATATCACGAGCAGACGTTGCGTTTGCATTATATATATATATGTGCTTCATGTGCTGTCACAGTTTTATGCAGAAAAGGCCACCGGACTTCATGGCGCTATTTTTCTTTGTTTCAGAAATTGATATGGCATCGTCTTGTCCTTACCTGTATGAACTCACCGTTGGCACTACCCACCACAGACTGGTAATTATAAAAATGATTTAGTGGGTATTACGGCATTGGCTGGCTAATCATCACATACCTTCAATACAGCTGACATATTCTTCACTGCTGATAGTGTGCCCTTGAAAAGAATTTGCACCTGTTTGAACCACTATGTTTCTCGGGATTTTAGAAAGTTTGCTTGGTGCATAAGGTTTAACGTCCCAAAGCTACAAAGGCATCGAGGCACCCAACTTCGACTATGAGAGATGTCGTAGTGTAGGGCTCCGGAAATTTCAACCATATGGGATTCTTTAACGCGAACTGACGACGCACAGTCCACGGGCACCTTGCTTTTTAAGCGGCTGCCGATTTCAGAAAGTGTTCGCTCAACCCCCGCTTGAAACTCTCTCAACACGTAGCTGGCTGGCATTAAATAACTTGTCGAGCACTTACATTTTCAAAGGATGTTTTTGCGATTACATATATAATTCCAAATCCCCGAAACGCCATTTACGCCCCTTAAAAATCAAGGCGTTAACACATCGTATATCACGTAATATATCTGCATATGTGCATAGATGCATTTTTCGTTTTATTGTCTCCCAGGGGGGAGGGGAGGGGGGGGGGGGTTTAGTAAACGACGATAAACTTTAAAGCTGACCTCGTCTTGTGTCAGTGTGTGTGGGGAAGGTATAGGTTTCTGTCGCGTCTTTTGCTCTAGCTTTTCCTTGTGAAGCCTTTAGTTTTTCTTTTTTTATGGTTAAGTTGTTCTAGGCAGTAAGCAGCTGCAAATTTCCTGTCGCTAAAAATTCCTGTTTTGGGCTTACGTCATCGTTTCTGGTAACTAGTTTGCACGAAGCGATACATGCTGGGTAATCCGCCATGTTGTAGTCGAATGCCCTGTCATTTTCGACGTTCTACCAAGCAAACACGGGGCTACTCGCGCGATGCCTTTACGGGCGTGCAAGTTGCCGACATATTCTTGAGGAATGTATGTGTAGCCACCCGTCGACATTACCAGCATTCATGATTTATAGTTCTGGGGACTATTGCTACTTGCCTGAACTGGCGCGTCGATCTCGCGTCTCTTGGTCCGTGGGAGCCACCGGTGTCACTCACAGAGCTCATTTGCCTCTTCGCACTCATGCAGGGTATTTTTGCAATCCCGAAGAACCAGCAGTCGGCCTGTCTGGTCTTGTTTCTGCATGTTGCTCTGAATTAAGCGGTTACAACCCCCCACAACAACGTACACCATCACGGTCAGCGCAATTATTACGCGACCATTGATTGAATGAATGAATGAATGAATGAATGAATGAATGAATGAATGAATGAATGAATGAATGAATGAATGAGCCACGCACGTGTTTGAGATCGCATGTTGCGATGAAACCAACGTTTATTGAACAACAACTCAAGAATGGGGTGACCTATAGTTGACATGGATCCATATGAACACTGCGCTGCCAAGAGATGCACAAAACATGGACACTGTGCATATGGCGCCGACAACGCTTAGCGCAACGTGTTACCAGTATCCCTACACTGTTGCTCACTTGAGCAGCGCGGTCAGTGCACAAAGTCTAATTGGCAGATTCGTCGTCGTCCCCCAACCGCTCCATCATCTCCCTGATTCGTTGTCGCCTTATCTGAATTCGTTCCATGCCGACTTCGATGGCGGCGATCTCAGCGATGATCTTACGTTTACGGATACGTCTCTCTGCCATGCGGGTCCGCATTACCAGGGGCAGGCTTGGCAGCGCCTCCGTCATCACTGCGATCTTGCAAAAGAAGCAGTAAACGTGTGCACAACAAACATATTAAAACGACGATAAAAAAGCGCAGGTGGGAGCAGCATGCAGGTACAGAACCCTAGCTGCCCCTATTAATTGCCCACACATGCTTCTCTATATATATTCATTGCAAGCTATACTTTTCCCTCTTTTGTGGACTGCAGTATTTCTTTGGCACTTTGTGTCATAAGAACTGGCTTCAGTGCGTTCTTATAATTCCTACGCAAAACCTTTCGCTCGGCGAGGGCCCCAATCAATACCGCGCTAGCTTCGCGCTTTTTGCGCTGCCCACGAGAGAGCTTTGCGTCGCGCTGTTGATGAGCGAGCGGCTACCGACGGCGAGCTTTTTCCTACCGAAGGAGCATAAGTATAGCATAAGGTACCATATCTACATGGACACCAGCACACGCTATAACTTCGAGGGCTACCGTTGATGTCATCGTTCGAGACCACACCAAACGAGCGGCGAATTCACACCGGTCCCTCAAACGTACACCCACACGAATGTTTTTGGGAGCCCACGTGCGACACTTAAAATTTCACCCGAGAGTTAGCCCACTCTAGTGAACCGTTTTTGTAATCTCCACACTCTCAACAAAACTCATCTCGCACAATATCAAGGCGTTGGTGCGGGCACAAATTATATAAACATTAACAAATAAATTAAATTATGCTAGGTGCACGGCTGCCACGAAAGATATAATGGCAGCTCCAAAAATGCACAGTGCTACGTCGTAAGTAGTGGGAGGCAGCGCTGTCCAGTGTTTGAACGTGGAAGAGCAGCGAAATTAAGCTGGGCGAAGGTCATGACCTTCGCCCAGCTGGGGTCCTGGGCCCGCAACCGAAACTTCCGAGCCAGAAGCAGTTTTCGAAGCTTTCAGCGCTTTACCGAGAACGGTGTAATCGCGGCACATTCGGGCGCCCGAATTCATTCCCGCGGAAAAGAGAAAGCGGGATACGCTAGGACTACCTACTCGGAAACACGCGTTGGTCTTTTTCATGCATGGCGCTTGACAACTTGCGATGTAGTACTACTGTCTTTTATTGTTACATTTTTGCTAGATCACAACGCCGAGCTCTACATCAGCGGCATTGATCCCACGCTAGGGCAATCTATTCGAATTGCGCCCAACGGACAGTGGGCCACATGTTCATGCCTCCACGCTCCAACATCAAAAGACGTTAGTAGCCACACCCTCGCAGTTCTTCTAATCGACAGAGAAAAGCCGTCGCAGCAATGCCTTTGTCCTGCTCGAAGGGCGCTTTCTGGTTAACCACAGTGAACCCAGCGGAATTATCGGGAAAGTTCGACAGCAGATTTTTGGAAAAGACGTCGCCATCGTCTTGACATGCCAGGAGTCGGCAGCGTACCGTTGGATACATTAGGGCGAAAACCTTTATAAGCTCATGAGTGTCCATCAGTGCGTCTGTTCGTCCGCGAGAAGTGTCACAATTCTTCGCGAGATTCCGATTCAAGAATATACGAAGCTGACGCCGCCGGACGTCCGATCCAGGTGTCCGTGCGGCGCCTTTTATTTGTCGCTTCTTCGAACGCCGCACCACACAACATACAGAGGCAGACGCAGTGCAGCAGTCATCAGCGGTGTTTCAAGTTGGTTTACAGGATATGAAAGGCGCAGTATCTGTCACAATGTTCCGCGGACTACTTAACCGAGTAGTAATTAGGAAAAGAGGACGGTGAGAGTGAAAAGAGAGAGAAAGAGGTGCCGTGGTGGAGGGCTTTGGACCACCGCACAATAGTGGCCTTCGCCTCACCGCGCTTTATTCGTCCAAAGTGCCCCCTAGAATTTCTCCTCACCTATCCGCCTTGACTTCACAAAAGATGCCACCATGAATCGGTGAAGTGGTCGAATAATATCTATAAAATAGCCTTCATTATTTTGTTTTTTCTGGATGAGCTCCAGTCATGCAGACGCAGAGATGGCTGAAAAGGTGGCGTGCGACCCCTATAAAGGACACATTTGAACAGTACACTAAAAAAAAAAAAAAAAAGTAGACGATTACGATAATCGGTAACGCGAAATTTGAGTGCACTTATTTCTGTTTCGCGATATTTGGAAGTAGAGAGCGATGCATATATATGTGCACTTAAACACTTGCTGCGTTGTCTGGGTAGGAGGCACGCCAGATGGGTAGTGGTGGCGATGAAGGCAAATGGTAGGCAGGGGACTGCCATTTCCAGACAGGTCGTATGGCATTGTCTTAGGCAATGTTGCATATTTAAGGAGATATGTACCGGGGCGAATAGCGTTTCCCATGTGTGTGATAAAGGAGATTCAGCAGGTGTAGGTACAGTTACCAAACATAAAAACACTAAGGAAATCTGGTGGGCCAAAGCGACGTACATGAGTGAGTGGCAAACACGGAGACGAAGAGGTGGAGAACCAGCGCACCGGCCAACTGCTCTACAAGCAAAACAGACATCACTACTAATTGGTTCACAGGAAAGGAAATGAGCTGTATCTGTCACATTTGTTCTACCCAAACGTGTTCTATTGCACCTGAACCGCGTCGTAAGCGGAGGGAGGAAGGTGGGAGTGAAAGTGGAAAGAGCGAAAAGGGTGCCATAGTGGGGGGCTCCGGAGTAATTTCGACCACCTGGGGATCTTTAACGTGTACTGACATCGCACAGCAAATGGACGCCTCTTCGTTTCGCCTCCATCGAAAGGCAGCCGCCGGTGGTCGGGATCGAACCCGGGTACTCCGGCATAGTGGTCGGGCATCTTAACCACTGCACCACAGCGGTGGGGCAGAGCAGGCATCGCTGAGTAACGGTTCTATAAAAACTGCTCGAAGAGTGCCCGCTCTTGAGTCTAGAGCTCAAATTATGTTTCAATCATGCAATTTATTTATTTATTATTTATTTATGCGCATTATTTTCAATTATGCAATTAGCTATACTGTGGGACTAGTTCAGACAGCGTCTGGTTTTAAGAGATAAATGCAATAATTATTATTTACTGCTCTAAAGAGCAAAGTACAATTTCGAACTCTCTATAGTAGCGCCATTTCAGGAATATGACGGCATTTAAAACTTTTTCGAGCAACAATTTGACGGTACTAAAACAAGCATTAAAAACAAAAATGAACATTCACTTTGTATCTTATTTCATACTATTTCCGAATTTACATATATAAAATAAGAACTAACCGAAGTAGTGCCCCAATCGTGCGATATTGTAGATTTTTCCCCAGTGCCTTGCTAGCGCACAATGCAAACTTTAAAAGTTTGTACGTGCGTGCGTGTTTCTTAAAAGGTACCTAGCGCAAAATTACTGGCTGCCCAAACAAAAGGAAATATTTCAGTATTGTCTACACCAGGCACGCGGCGCAGGTTACCGATTTTGTTTGCAGACGAACTCAGATTTATAGAATAACGTTCAAGAGCGGGCGACAGCAGGGCTACCGCTTTGTTCGCTATTAGCTAGGACAAATGCACCATGGAATACGTGTCCCGTTAGCTATTCTTATAGTCCATTGTAGCCCCGTGAATCCCACACCTGGCCCCAACATACCCTGGCATAACCTGGCAGGTTGAGCCAAGGCATGGAAATAGACCTAATGCAACCGGATAGCGGATCGTGCAGTGACAAAATTCTGCATTGACCATCGCTTTTAGTTACGGTCCAGGATCGTTTTCTTGTGGAATCAAATAGAAGATAGCGATCAGGGGCGATTGGTAGTCCGATCGTATAGAGCTACTCAAGCTTTTACAACGATTTTGCCAGATAGGTAATATTCCTTCCTTCTTTCAGGTTTATTTATGCAGCTTTGTTTAGGACATTTGTCGATTACTGGAGTCTTTCGACGCCATATTTTGTTGGGGACAATGGTTGCCCCTACAGCAGCGATTTCCTAAAATCGTTGGTTCTAAAGTGTCTGCAGTAAAACTGAAAACAGCGAGATGCACTGCCTGACCCAGGCAAAAAAAAAAAATATATACCCTGGTTACCTCACGTAAAAGTTCGAGGTGTTCGACGTTATCCACCCAATCTCCTTGGGCGCCTTCTTCTGGGGCTCCTTGGGCGCCTTCTTCTGGGGGCTGATCATGAGCAGGTCCAGGTTCCTTACCAACGTCTTCATTCATTTTGTCGCTATGACAGAAAACAGCGTGACTTAACGCGACGAAAGCACCGCTAACGAAACTGCTCCGTCTGGGTACACGCAGAAACTAATATGCTACCGTCTGCTACGCAAAGTTTCAAATAGACGGATTTTAATTCTCGCAAAAATCCGCTCCTGTGCTGAATTAAACATGCCTATATTTAAAAAAAGAACGACATCACACACGTATAAAATACCATATCGGAACAAAAACTGAACTCAAAAAGTGGGGTTCAAAACTCGCGCTGCAGGCACTGAAACCTATTGCGCCATGACACAGCAGGCGACAGGGCAACGCTCCGATCTCGAGAATCTGTGTTCGTCCACACTAATCGCGGTATAACTGGTTATGATTAGTTAGCCCAAAGATTACGCTTTTTTTTTTTTATGTGATATTGTTTCGAAGCGAGCAACGGGACGCACCTCGCACGAGCGACATGTATGAAGCTAGTCCCTCCTCGAGCATGCTCGAATTGTTCCCAAAGCAGCACGCTCGAGTCCGCAGATGCGCACCTGCACTCACGGTAGGGCGTCTCGATCCCTACTTGCAGTGTGGCAGCATCGACATGACCAATCGACCATGCTAACTGTTTACATTTCTCGAATAGGTCCCAAGCGAAAAGTCACCGGAGATCACAGCTGCCATTAGCAAACGAGATTCGCGAAACGGTGAAACATAAAACTCGCCACTTTATTATCAGCCGCGAATCTACCACCGCTATCGTGAGGATTCTCTTGCTCGATGCTTAAATATATCCCTTTCGGCCAGACTCTATCTTGGGCTACAAACATCTTGTGCACAAAATTGGTAGTCACAAGTAAAAACAAAGATTTTCCAGCTGGTATATTGGTACCATTCCTACCCTGCACATGTTGGAATTCCCAGCTACATCTTCAAAGGTATTTTTCTTGCTAGAAAATTTCACTTACGGCTAGCTCCAGCTGGACATGGAGTTGCGATGGTAATTTTTTAGGTGGAATCTCTTCCATGAGCAAATCAGACACCTAGTCTGGGTACAAGGTCATGATATAGCAATGATGAAGCTCTCATATTTCATGGTAGCTGACAAGTTTCTTTGTAGGCTGTCATGTTGGCAGCCAGGTGCACTGTGCATCACATCACTTTTGCTCCAGCCTGTACCGTGCAACCTATGCATGGCAAACTCCATGAGCATACCTCACAGACGGGCCCAAGAATTTTAAAATAAAAGTAACCCCTCATGGTAGTGAACAATGATATGGACATATTATGCAAGAGATGCAAGTCAAAAACACGAGGAGTGTTCACAGTCTCTGTTTCATTTACTGTGAGCTGTTACCGACTCACCCAAATGCTCCAAATGACCAAATTTTGTCACACCTAGGGCTTTCCAGCTGATGCTCAGCAGAACAACGAAAATGTTCTTTGGATGCTGAAGGTGTGGACACTCTCACTCAGAATGGACCTTCACCATATGAAAGGAGGGCAGTAAAAAGGAAAGTGGAAGAGGCGTAGCAAGTAAGTCAGAGAGCTTGAGTCAACACAATTGTGCAATATGCAAGGGGTCCTGAAACTCTTCTCCTAAGGGATGCCTTTCGCCCTTCCCACATCTTGTCAGCATAACTTAATGAAAGAAAGTAAGTGACACCACCTTATCAATTACTCCTAGAGTTTAGGAAATAATACTGATGTGTAACCACTGCTTATATTGACAGCTGCATAGTCCAGAGAACACAATAAAAAATTCTCTCTGCCTAACCATTCACTTGTTCAGGCTAAAATTTTGCACAGAGATGGAATTAATTAGTTATTCATTTTAGCCATGTTCAGGTGAGATGTAAAACTCAAGTAAAACTTTTTCTTGGGCTAGTTGGTCCATAACGATGTGAAAAAACTTCAGCGCAAATGAAATACCCCTAAGGCGAAAAGAAGAAGTCCCTTCTTTTCGCCTTAGGGGTATTTCATTTGCGCTGAAGTTTTTTCACATCTTTAGGTGAGATACTTGCCCAGTGTGGTAAGAATAATCATTAAATCCTCCTCTGATGCAATGGTGAGCCAAAGAGTGAGCTTAAATAACAGTGGTACCAGTAGTGCTACCTTACACCAATTAGAGGAATGGACGCTTTACTGTAGAGGCTGGGATGACAGAGAACTCATTCTTGCAAAGTTTACAGGATATGGCATTAACAGTACACTGCTGCACTTTTTTTTATTTGCTGTTGCACCAAAGAGGACTGAATGATTAATGCTCTGCATCAAGCAAGTACCGATCTAAACACAATATAGAACTGAGATTACCATTAAGTGTCACCTTTGAGTATAATTTGAGCCCAGACAGCCAAACAGTTAGTGTAGAAAAAATCCGTTTCCATTATCTTCTGCCACAGTTAGTATAATATACAAAACTCTCTACATAACAAACTGGTCAGCTACCCGTAAAGCAGCAAATACAGAAATATGAACGACTGTTAGTCTGGTTTATTAAAGTAATTTGGATTTTAGTGCATGCAAATGACAAGCCAGAGGCAGCTCATGCAATAAATGAGTTTTCATGAATGAGTTGCAATCCTTCTGGTCTGTTGCAAGCAGACAAATGATTGAAAGAAAACAGAGCTTTAAAGATGGTTTCAGGGGCCCTCTCAGGTTCAAAAAAAAAAAAAAAAAAAAAAGGGGAAACAATGGGTGACATAGCCAATCATGTCACAAGTGAGTAAAACTTGACACACCATTCAAATCTGCTTACCTAGACGTATTTACAAAGACTGCACTCCGAGTAAAGACAACCAAGCTAAGGTATTAACATGTATTTACAGCACAGCACTATGGTACACCAGAGGCTGGATACATCCCTGAACAGCACTACTATTTACATTCCAATGCCCATGTGCATTGTGGTATCAAATTGAAGTTCACGTCCAGCATGACCTGTGAAGCCACTTGCATCAGCTACTTTTTCAATCACAGTTTTGTAGTCACAAAACAAGAACTGACAATGTGGTGACTGCAGGGGGCATGTCTATACATGCTACTCTGCAGACTGCACCTAGACGGTTCCTTCACTTCATGACACAAAACAAAAAGCGGAAAAAAAAAATTACGGAATAGGATCACCAGGTAATGTTTAGACCATAATTTTGTTTTAGCACAGTACTTAGTAATTTTCTTCAGGTCATGAACCTCCATTTAAGATGTCATACACAGGGATGGAAGGAGGCTTGAGCATTTTGGAGCAGATTTTGGAGCAGCTTTGCAGCAACAAAACGAGAGTTTTGAAGCAGTTCAGTTATGTTTTAGAGCACGTTTCTAAGGTCAAACACCTTTGATAATTGCAGTTTTCTTTTTCTGAAATACAAAATCTCCATTCTATTTCTTTTTATGCAAGTTCAATGCCTTTCCAACTTCGCACTCACCTCTGACAAGACAAACGGCCAAAGCATGTGAAGATACATAACACAGGCCAACTTTGCAAACATTTGAACAGACTAGCAACAAACATAACGCTTGCTGGTGCGCTTTATAACTGAAACGTTTTTTTTTTTAATAACATTTTTTGCCTCAAGGCATAATCGAATATGTAAAAATAAAGGGGGTATTAAATGAAATCAAAAAGGTTAGCTGATCTAGTCTGACCTAATGAGTTTACCTATTCTGAGTTGATAGATTCAAATGTCAAGTCTACCACTTCGATGTGCTTTAGCAGCGATACTAATTTGGAGTTCAGATTAATGGGCATGACATTTCCGCTTTCCATCTTGTGCATATCTATTTTATTTTATTTATTTAGAATTCACTTGAAAGCCCTCAGATATGGGGTATTGCAGGATCCTTTTTTATCCTATCCCTGGGCTGATAAATTCCTGAGCAGATGGATATTTCGTCTGCCAAAAAAGCGCCTTCAGGCCACAATAACACGTCTTGAAAAGTTTGGCGCCAGTGCCACTCCCGTGCTTTATTACTGTGGGATCGCAGACGATTGCAGCATGACATCAATCGTCTTGTCCATTTGTAATTATGATGTAGGTCTTAGACAGGGGTGGAAGCAGGCTCGAGCATTTTGGAGCAGCTTTCGGATATAGATAGGTGGCGTTGAAGGGTAGCCTTTCCATCCTACAGCCTTTTTGTTTCACTGTCTCCTGCCAACACTTCATCATTCATTGCGCGAAAAATGTTTGGGCTCATGTTTAATATTTTGGCTATAGACCCTGTATGCCTTTCCAACACTCTTGAGAAGCTTCCTAGTGAAAGACAGCTTTGGCGTACCAACCCATAACGCTTCAAGTATGGTTTTGTCTGCCATACGCCTGGCAAGCTTGTCCCTGACAAAGAGGCTCGATAGTGAAGTACCTGCTTGTTCTCACAGCAGAAAATTAGAAAAACTCGAGCAGTTTTTCCAGTCGGACAAGTTTCCTTCCCAACGGCTCATCTGCTACCCGTTTTGCTTGCTGATCTCCCAATTTCCCGCTAGGAAAAGCACTCTTTCAAGCCCATCTGGTATCACGACAACACAGCATGTTATGAAAAGCACCCATGCCCTTGTCGACCTCAGCATGAGTTCTTGGTTTCACCATACTGCAGTACCAACACAACTCAGTCTGCAGAAGGTACTGTAAGCTCTCATCAGCATAAAACAAAAATGCCTAACAGGATCAACATCAGCATAATGCAAGGGCTTCAAAACAGTCCTCCCAAACCACACCATATTCACACATGCCACAAGCATGGTGAGCACAGGATCAGGATGCCGACAGCATAGCAGACATGTGAAACAAGCAGAGGCTGCTGTGACCATAAGAAGGAACCTGGCATTGCTGCAGTTACCCAGTAACAATATGTTAGAAGTTATAACATACCAATTTATCCACGGCATAATGGTGCATAAAATGCCACAAGCCATGGTTACAGACTCGAAATACATTGTATGCAAGGGGAAAAAAAAAAAACCTTAAATTTATGTGCCTACACTCTTAAGTTTAAAGCAGTAACCCACTGCCCAAATAGTCATGCCCTTATTTGCATGTACATAACTTTGCACGTGTATACTATTACCAATTACTGACAATGCGCTGGGCACTCACGTGGCAAATATCAATGACGTCTCACCCAAATTAGGTCTCTGCAATCAACAAGTCTCCACTACCTTGAAATTCTAGGCCATATATGAACTTCTCCCATAGTATCCTGCACAAGTTTCATGACCAGAAGAAAAGTACCAAAAGACCCTGATGTTAGCTAGCACATTGCTAAGGTGGTAATATTGTCTCAGGAGCAGTTTGCAGTAACAAATGTTGGCCGATATAATATATTCATAGCAGTCGTTGCCCCCGAATTTAATTCCAACACAGCGTAGCACATCAACAGTCACATGGTTGTACATGCTCAATCATGCATGCACCATTTCAAATGCTTCTGTGGTAAATGTCTTTATTTGGCTGGTTTAAGCAAAATGAAACCACGAGAAAACAAGCCAATTAATGCTGCACACGGGTCCTTGCTTCAAAAGGAACTGCTTAAATGCTGAAACACGTGCAGTACTGAAGTGCAAACAGATGTGACAATGCACACGTAACAGCTCCAAATCACAAAGTCCATCTCAGCCAGTCCTGGCCTACTGTGAAGCTTGGACAAGTGAGAATAGAGACAGCGGAGGAGGCTTGTGGCACGGTCAGTCTAAGTTGCACAAGACAACAGCCAGCAGCTAGCTATGTGGGAAAGCAGACACCACTAAGCGGAAGACCACACAGAAGGTGGTGACCATGAGCAGCTAAGCTGACACAAAAAGGCAAGGACTGTTTCGAACTCAAAGCTTTCATCACCTTCCTGGCATCCAGCAGAGCAGAGAAGTAAATTTACCAGTTGAACCTTTTGTACAATGCATCTTCAGAAAAAATAGTGACAAAAAAAAAGAAGTTGTTGAGAATCAGTCCTGCATGCCACAACACTTGAATGCTGACAAGCATCAAATAAAAAAAAAAAAGAAAACACTGGCTTCATCTGCATTACATCATTGACTCGGTACTGGTCTGCTTGGGTTCCTAATGTCAACCATGGTGAGGAGTTTTATAGGCTATCACTTTCTAAACAGGCAATACTGAAAGCTGGAGCACATTGATAAATGCTTAAAAGTGCACAGCCACAAGCAGGACATGTATTACCGTGTTAGGTAAGGAGCTTAAAGTTTGCAATTTAACTCTCACATGTTCCACAGGTTAGCTCAGTAATTAGTGTTCCTAACGCAGCAGTGCCAAACAGCATGGCCAAGATAACATTAGGCTAATATAACTAGTGAACATACAATGTGTGTTAACATATTTAAGCAAAAATAGACAAAAACCAAACAGAAGAAAATAGGCTCTGCAATCCTCACACCAAGGAGCACAAATGAGCAAATGCAGATGAGTTAAACAAAGCCAGCAAAAAATGTAACAAGGACCAAGGCAAAACAGCATCGAATGCAGACCCGGTGAAATAGCTTGAAAAATGAATGCCCTAATAATTAAGAAGTAGTAGTATGAGACTGGACTACTCAGCACACAACAGAAGCACTGAAAGGCGGTCATCCTAGACACAACTACAGTAACAGTTCTCCAATGGCCAAGCCAGTGATGATCTGAGCTGCCACAGTACACAAAAGGTCAAGTTGAGAGAGAGAGAGAAAAAAGAACTTGCCCACACAATGGGCACACTGTTGAACCTGTACCACAGCACAAGTACATAAACTTGAACACTCACCGAAAAGCAGGAATGTTACTTTATACAGCTACACTGGCTTATTCACCTTACTTATTTCAAATCACATCTGTGAAGGCCACTCTGATAGCCAACCTTACAATGGATAAAGCAAAGTGATGCTGAATATACTAACAGAAGTTGTCTCAACCTCTCTAGTGAGCTATGTTCGACTAATCTTTTTGATATGTTTCAAGCCCAGTCCATCACGTTTCATTGTGCATGAAGGCAATGTGCTGAGATTTCATCAGCCAATAAATTTCACTATGGCATGCTTGTCACCCTACAATGACAACAAGGCAATAACCATTACCTAACATGCTTCAAGCATGCACTAGATGACTGTAAAATGAACATTTGTTCTTGGCATTGTCAATATGAAACACCTCCATACGAAACACACACCATACACACCAAAACATAACAGCAATTCTACTCAGCTTCAGTATTCTTAGCTCCAAGCAATTTTTCATACAGCAATAAAACTGCTTCCCTTACTATTTGGCTTTCAATTTTCACAAGTGAGCAAGATCTACCCACAAACAAAACCCACTTAATAATTTGCTTTTTTGCCTTACCAACCAAGGAGGCTGATATTCGCAAGAAAAGTTTGCACACAAATATGGTTTGGCTTGTGGGGTTGCCTTCTGAATTTTACATGCACGTTAACACTAGTGTTAAGGTTCTACTAAAGATTTCAGATTTGAACACTTCTGGAAGACCCTGTCAACGCTTATGTTTTAAAGAGTGCGTGCATTATGCACACAATGCAAGGTGTGCCCAAAATACTATGTATTAACGTTCAAAGGTTCAAAGCAATTTTTGCCCTCAATCTTACTTTCAAGAGTAAAAGTGCAAGGGAAGCAATTTCTCACTGTTCACAGATGCTGCCCTCAAGTCTCAACAGTGCTAATGCAACTTTGTGTTCAAGGGACATGTTACACAAACCTCAAGGTATTTTAAATATCATAACACTTGACATTAGCAGCAGAAGACACTTCTTTGGCCAACACAGCATAAATAACTTCACAACACCCACCATCACAATGGTCCACTTGCAGAGACACAAAGGACACAAACTGAAAATGTCCACATGCAAGCAATACTAAGCATGAACGCAGCATCGAGACAAATTTCCATTCATATTCCAACCAATGCCAGAGACAAGTCTTGCCAGAAGACATGTTCATTTACGAAAGGCTGTCATTTATGCCAGATCCAAGCAACTGAGAACAAGTGCTTTAAAAAAAAAAAGGAAAAAAGATCTTGCACACGCAATACACAAAAACGAAAGCACAAGAGGATGCCAGGAAGGTGAAGGGAAGCACAGATTCGCAAAAGGCGCCTGCTGATGCGGTGACTAGGCTGGCCAGTCTCCCGCCTGGCCCTCAGGCAGGAAGGAGTGCCACTTGTGGAATTGCAGCCAGCTGCCTCTCCTTCCAGTGCACTGGCTGGCTCACTTGTGTGCAAAATCAGTAGCACATGCTGCGGAGGAGACACGGGCATGCTTTTCGCTGGAAGAGAAAGAGGGTGACACATGACACGTGGTACTCTGCCATGCAAGTTAAGTCTTTAGTGCGAAGTGCAGCGAGAGTACAGTCAAACGACTAGTTCCTTCCAAGCATACCCGACATTTATAACCACTCACACCCCACTGCAACGCTACAGAATGACAGTGCCTTCCATCAGCTCTGGCACCAGCAGTCAGAAAACTAGGCGTTTATGCAAAGGTAAACCGGAATTCTTAAGAATAGGCTTTTTGAGATGTTTCGATGGCTTCATCGGCGTTGCAATAAGGGTGTTGGCTGATATCTAAAAATGGACAGGACCATCCATGGATGAAAGTGGAGGAAGGCAATTTCCAAACTGCAGCGGCGACATGCATTTGACTGTATCATGCATAGATGAAAGAGGATGAAGAAAACTATTTCCAAAGCACACTGCAAGAATGGCAGATTAAACATGGAGAGAATGCTATGACAATGGCTGAATGATCAAAGCACTGCCAAATGAAGCAGATCTTTTTGCACTACCCCAGGTTCGAATCTCGCTCTAGGCCATAAGTATGGTTTTTCCACTCTACACTCTGTGCGACGAACACTGGACACCACCAGGTTTTCATTGCATTGTATTTTATGTTTGTTAATGGTTTGTATTGTTCATGCTGCCTCTATTATTCTGCAATGTTCTGTTCTTTGTCCCCGACACTATGCCCGCCAAACCCACTCCTGCAATAGACCAATAGGGCTGCAGTATGTTCAAATAAATAAATAAATAAATATAACCATTCCAAAGCTGACACACAACTCGGTGCTACAAACACCGGACAGCATCAAGCTTTTGTTCCCATAACTGCTCTAATGTTCACATATTGATAATGCTCCCAAATGTGCTCTTAGTTATGTTCCCAACTGAGGCACGGACATGGTGCAGATTGCTTTGTTCTGCTGAGCTTGTCAAGGTAGCCAAAGTAACCTTTGCAGCCAGGCTAACTTTTTACCATATAAGGGAGAGCATGCAACATGCAAGTGTGCAAAGGAAACGGTGGCTATAAATGTGGAAAGGGGCACTTCAGGCCATTGAGAAAGAGAAGGCACTTGAGAGAGTTGCTGCAGTAGGAAAAGCAAAAAAGAGAAGACAAGCGCTCGAAACACAGAGCAGCAGTGGCACGGCGAAGGTGACTGTTGCTGCATGGGAACCAGGCTTGGGTTCATTTGAGCATGGTGCATGCATCTGAAGCACTGCCTCTGAAAGGACCACTGACCCCCCTCTGGTCGAAAATATTTTCTATCCTGGTGGCCGTAAGGCCCTGTCCCCGGAATGTGCAGACGCAAGGATTTTTTGGAATAATTAGAGTTACAGCCATCGCGATCAACCTATTCCACCAAGCTCCTCTCTCTCTCTTACCTCTAAAAGATTTTTCATTCTTCTAGCTGGTCGACTAGCCTCCACAAATGAAATATGCCTACTAGTTTGGTTTATGGGATGTAATGTACCAAAGAGACTCAGGCTATGAGAGATGCTATAGTGGAGAGCTTTAGAAATTTCAACCGCCTGGGGTTCTTTAATGTGCACTGACATCGCACAGCATACAGGCACCTTGCTTTCCATCTCCACCAAAAAGCGGCCCTCAAGACTTCCCTTCTTTATTATCCCCTGCTCATTCTCGTGCACTGCTTATACGCATTGCCGTTCGTGTCCCTTCTTTGCTTCCACCTATCCATCGCGTTCATTCCCGCCCCGGTTTCGTAGCCCTACTAGTCGTTACAAATTCTTCATGTCTTGTGTGGTTGGGAGCACCATATGGCCGGTTTTGGTGGGCTGCGGCTCTGCCCTTGCCATGTGGACATGTGGCTTTCCTGTTTGCTTGCCCTCAGTGCTCTCGTTTATTTTTATCTGTATTAATACATAGATTCGTTCCGTAATGACTGTTAGCTGAACTCTTTTCCTTGCTTTCTTTTTTCACTGGCTACGCATCAGTTCCTTCGTTCCTACCTGTTTCTCTCTTCACCTTGATTTCTTTTCTTTCACCATTCTTTTTTTATTTTTGGGACCCCCTTTCTTTAGCCCACTGAGCTGCCCCCTCTCCTCCCCTCTCTTTTTTTTATTCCCCTCACCTTCTTTTCTTGACTTCTCTTCCTTTCCACAGTTCCCCGCACCTTCCTTCATAGTGGCCACTTGCGAGCACATCTGAATTTTCTTGGCATGCTGGATCCAGTCTTGTGTGTGTGTTTTTTGTTGTTTTTTTTCAGTCTCTATAATGAGCCATTTTGTTGAGGGGCATTTCTGTCCTAAAGACCACTTTTGCCACCCGACATTTGTGCGTTTTCTTTTTCTTCTAATTGGCTTTCCTTAAATTTTCTCTTGGGAGTTTCCCCATTTTCTTTTGTTTTCAATTGGTTTGTGCCTGCGATAGCCTCTGGTTCGGTGCGGGCTTTCTCTCGCATTTATTTAGTTTTTTTTTGTCATCTTGAGAATTTTACAGTAAAGAGATTTGATCACGCATCCAAAATGAGCGCTGACATATGGAACAAAGCTCAGCTTTGGTTGTTGATGCACTGTTCATCGTTACGATCGGAAAGTTCACAACTGTTCCGCATTACAACAAATCCCAGCATGCATATCCATTTAGAAAAAATGACGCGCCTCTGCGCTGCAAGGCAGTGAATCATGATGGCTTACATTTTCACCATCGGCCGATCGACCGGCCACAGAAAAACATGACTGCAACAAGCGGATGATGCGATGCGTGGTCTACACCCACCCTTCACTCTTCAATAAGAGAGATGAACTAAATGGGATGCCCCTCCTGTGGCACTGACATTGATGCCGAAGGATAGAATGCCAGCATAGAGGATGAGGAGGTTTGGCCTTTTGATAGGGAATGTGATAGGGTCCCCGATTTACATTTCAGTAATTTTGAAGGCATTCATTGGTCTAGCACTTTGCAGAGGATATCTTCAATGCCTGGTCTAAGCCCTGGCGGTCCAGCTTCCAATTAAATTTGGTTTTCCAAAAGTAAAAGTACCCGCACATATGGTTTGTTTTCTATGCTGTGATGAAGTTTCACAATGGAAACCTACTGGGAAGTACTTGAAAACATTACCTTATCAGCCACAATGGTACATGCTATTAGCCTCAACTTATTAGCCACAACCACTTCACTGCTTTGCAAGAAAATGCCTACAGAACTGTTTTTCGGGTGCTGACATTCATGTACACTGGACTAAACATGAGTATTGGTTTGGTTTGTAGGTTTTAACTGCTCAAAGCAACGTCAGTTATGAGGGGCACCATGGTGGAGCACTCCAGAAATTTCGACCACCTGGGGTTCTTGAACAAGCACTAACATCACACAGTACATGGGCACCTTGCTTTTCAGCTCTGGAACACAAATACACAATGAACGCACATTGTGTGCGCTACTTGGCTAGTGACCCACACAAATAAATGAATAAAGAAGAACAACACTGTTCAATAAACTTGACAATAGCTCTACCATTAAAAAATGAAGAAATGAAACTAGCCAAGAAAACTGGCCATGTACTATAGCCAGATACAGCTCAAGAAAAAAGTGGCTTTTGTTCCTCAAAAGACCCCTTCGCATCAATTACTAGGCCCTCATGATCTTATCCTTTGGGCCCACAGTTTAAGTTTACAATGGTGACCAATGGTAGCTGAAGGTGCTCTTTGTGTTCACCAGGCATGATAAGTGAAAGGTAGCACATTGTGCAAATGCCCGTGATGGACTTGACATTCAGCTCCTGCACTGCAAGTTTCTGCATGTTGTATGTTTATGCATGAGAAAAAATGGAAAGGATTGCCACACTCAGAGCAGGAAGAAGTTTGAGTTCCCACCCTGTACATTACCACATCCTTAGTCTACACATTTATAAAAGAAGATGGCCACAGATGATAATGTGGTCAACACTGCCAACTGAATAATTTACAAGAATGCACGGCTAGTTGACAACTCCCCAAATGCAAAGCGAAGACCAAACAAAGGAGCATGCACTGAAACGTACAGTGAAGTCACTTTCAAGGAGCATGGGTAAACTAGTTGACTGGATCACCATGCATGGCATAGCGTATTGTCCAGTGCCTTGCTGTGCGCTCAAAGCCCATGCGATCTTCAAGGTACAGTCGTCCAATCTCGGGCTCCATACAGACAAGGCAATAAGGGTCTGTCAAAAGGGACTGGATGCTGATGAGCACCTGCACAAGAACACAGTGCCCTTGAACAATGCAACAACATTTTAAAAACCACCACTAGTCAAGAGAACCACAGCACAAGAAAAGTGGCAAATGGAAGAACTTTGGGAAAGCACGAGGCTGAACTGTGGTAACAAAGAGCTGTTTTTTTTTTGGTGTTTGAAGGCGTGAAGCAATGTGCTTCACACCTGGGACTGCCCATGACACGAAACCTTGCGCAGTCATGAAACCGCATGCTGGGAACGTGAGCAACTTACTTACTTTGGCTTCTTTATACACTAGATGGCCTATTATGCCACATTCCACAGTAATACGACGAAATCTATTAAACAATTCTTGAGAATAATATTAGCACACATAGCGGCAAACAAGAAAGATGCACATAAAATTAAACTGCTGGAGTACAACCCACACGAAACGGCCCTTACAGAAACTTGATTACATGAAGACTTAGCAGATGACCTAGTAGTTTCTTCTCACCATAAGGTTGTCTGCAATGACAATACCTCTAGAGATGGAGGCATAGCCGTTATTTTAAAAGACTCGATAGCTTGTGTCCTTGTACGTGACGCTGCTGACCTTGAATGACTAAACAAGTTCTTGCTGGGGTCATTGCTTTATCCTGTGTGTTGCATCGAGTTTTTTGGCGCATAGGCAACTAAGGCCATCATGCGCCAAACACAAGGTTGCTGAGCTTGTTTTATGAGTGAAAGTGATAAGTGTTTAGAAAATTACAGCTTATTCAGGATCCCTAATTATTTATTAAAACTAAAAAGAGATGAATTTTCACCAAGTGGGTTGTTTCCTAACAGAAGGCAGGGGTGGAATGGAATGTGTTCATTATAGAATGGAGCAAAATATTTTTTCTTAAGTGTTCAAGTTCTGTGCACGAGATCAAAATGTGGTTCACGGTGACCATACAGGTTTTTGCCCTTTTCTCAGTAAAAAATTGCGCGTCAAGTGTGAATGTCCAATTTGAGGTTGGCACAAAATCACCTCACTGAAATGCTCCTTCTGTGTAGATGACTTCCATTCTCCTATTACGGGTTTTATTGTGTGCAACTTATTTTGCTCTTCATTATTCCATTTATTATGCCATTTATCTCTCAAGCTTCTTTGTACTATCCTGATGCAATCTTTATAGGGAATGTGAATTTTCTTTATTTCCTTCTTTCGAGCTTGTGCAGCACATGAGTCAGCTCTCTTGTTACCATCTATCCCGACATGGCTAGGAACCCAGCAAAATATTATGGTTTGGCCTTGTGTTGCCATTTTTTTTATGCCACGAATGATATTTCCTATTATAGGCTCAACTACATTTTTAGAATGTAATACCATAAGCAGACTTAAAGAATCTGTATATATTACACTCTTTTCGCAGTTCTGTTTCATAATTTTGTCTACCGCTATGAAGAAAGCATAACATTCTGCAGTAAATATCGATGCACTGTTAGGTAGCCTTATTACTTTTTTCCTGTTGCCTTGCACAAGAGCACATCCAACATAATTTGCTGTTTTTTGAGCCATCTTTAAAAAAATCTGTGCAGTTCATATATTTATCCCGCAGTGTTAGGTATTCTTGCAATATTTGTTGATGTGGTGTTTGGTCTTTTTGGAAGACTGTCAGTGTGAGGTCACATGTAGAGGAAAGGCTGTACCAGGGCAGCAATGGATATTGTCTCTGGGCAACATTTGGAAGTGCATCCAGTATTCCTAAATCTAGGCATATTTCTTCAAAGCGAAGTAGTAAGGGCCTGACTGATTGGGGTTTGTTCATGAACAGTGTTCTGGAAGAACACTTTGTAACTAACGGGTAATAGAGATGTTTTGGCAGAGATCTTATTTTGAGTATGAGTGCACATGTTAGCATCATCCGCCTGTCTGCAAGTGGTGGTTCACTTGTTTCTACGTAGATGCTTTTAATGGGAGATGTTCTGTATGCACCATTAGAAAAATGTAAACCAAAGTTATGTGTTGGGTCCAATCACTTTAAATATGATGATCTCGCAGAACCATACTACATAATACAACCATAATCTAAACTGGAGTGTACAACAAATCGGTAGATGTGTAGCAGGCATGGTCGATCAGAACCCCAGTGCTTCTTTGAGAGAACTTTGAGTATGTTGAGAGACTTGGAAGCTTTCATTTTAAGGGTGTTTATATGAGGTAGGAATGTTAGGTTTTATCAAAAGTTATAGCTAAAAATTTATGTTCATTTTTTAAAGGCAAAATATTTTCTTTCTGGTATAAAGTGGGGTCAGTCTGTATACCTCATTTCAGTGAGAACATCACTGCTACTGTTTTCTGAGGGGAAAACTGGAATCTATTTTTATCTCCCCATGTTATTAGCTTGTTTATAGTTAGCTGTATTTGTCTCTGACATGTTGAAATGTTGGAGGATGTACAAACTATCTGAAGATTAACGTAAACTGAATACATTATAAATTTTGGAATTATTTTTCTAATTGAATTCATTTTCACAACAAAAAGTGTTGCGCTTGAAATACAGCCCTGCGGTACCCTGTTCTCCTGAACAAAGCTCCTTGAAAGTGTTGCGCCTAGGCGTACCTGAAAAGAGTGGTTAGACATGAAATCCTTCAGGCAGTTCAACATTCTACCACATACGCCTATAGGTCGTGAAGAATTCCATACCTACAAGTGGTATCGTATGCCTTGTCAAGGTCAAAAAGGACAGCAAGACGGTATTTTCGAGGTGAACTATATGGTCCACTGTCAAGCATGATTTTTTGAACCTGCACTGATGAACATCAAGAAGTTTGCGCGATTCTAGTAAAAAAATTTAATCTAACATTTAAAATACTTTCAAAAGACTTTGTTAGAGCTATAGGCCGATAACTGCTGGGAGAAGATGGCGGTTTACCTGGTTTAAGCAATGGAACAATAATGGCTGTTTTCCGTGCTTGTGGTAGCTTTCCTAATACCCATATCTTATTGAAGATTTTAAGCAGTGAGTACTTTAATAGCATTTTCAGAGAGGTGAGCCATCATTTCACAATGCACTTCATCAGCCCCTGGTGCAGTATGTTTTCCGGCAAAGAGTACCTTATGCATTTCTTGAGGTGTGATTAAACTATTATAAGGTTCATTTACACTGCCACTTGTGGGAAGTTTTTGTTTTTCAGCTATATTTTTGTCAGTGTAATGTGAGGAACTCAATACTGTGGAAAAATGTTTGCCTAATATGTCAGCCTGTTCTTCTATGCTTCACTAGTATCAGGGGCTGTCAACAGAGGAATTGCAAATGGGGAGTAGCTTCCGTCTAGTCTGTGAACTTGCTCCCACATTTCTTCAAAATTCATCGAGCTATATACTGATGTCCCATATCTCTGCCAAGAGTTTTTTTCAGCATTTTAACGAATAAACAGTGCTTTTGCTCTAGCCTTCTTAAATGCTATGAAGTTTTCTTGCGCTGGGTACCTGCGGAAAGTTCCCCATGCCTTATTTTGTTTCTTTTTTGCATCCCGGCATTCTCGTGTATACCAAGTCATATGATTTTAATGCACAACGTCTGAGGATTGTGCTAAGCGTACTGCATTTATTATACAGTTCGTAAATCTCTC
The DNA here is from genome assembly GCF_055883805.1 of Amblyomma maculatum. Lineage (NCBI taxonomy): Eukaryota > Metazoa > Arthropoda > Arachnida > Ixodida > Ixodidae > Amblyomma > Amblyomma maculatum. Next base: position 208,256,176 of record NC_139344.1, read on the forward strand.
ATTTAATTTCTCTACACTGAGCTCTTCTGAAAAGAGTTTCTCTAGGCTGGCTTCAGGCTCGAAAAGCAGCCAGTCGGCTAAATGGAGCTTCCACCGCAGCGGTTTGTTCGGAACGATTTTTGGTGATGATGACAAGCTGATTAGTACTGGTAGGTGATCACTCCCAATTGGATTATCTGAAAATCCTCATATAAAATCATTAAAAACAGAAGGTGAACAAAAAATAGATCTAAAACACTAAGTTTTCCCATGCTCAGAGAGCAGTAGGTCGGTTTACCGGTGTTAGGAAGCAAACATTGTTAGATAGGATAAAATCTTAATAATTTGGCCTTGTGCATCCATTTTTTCGCTTCCCCAAACGGGAGAATGTGCATTAAAATCACCAACTACCATATAAGGTTCCGGTAGATGATTTAAAAGGTCTTCGAAATTACTGAGGGTTTTTTTTTGGTGTGGCTCAATATACACGCAGCACAATGCGAGTGTTTTGAAGGTGAGCAAAGCGGCTGCCCCAGCTTCAAACTGGGTGTTAAGTTTATGTTCGTTTGCTGGAATGTCATTTTTTACAATTATGGCAACACCACCGGAGAGCCTGCTGGCTTGCTCTCGGTCGCGACGGAAAACTTTATTTGAATGTTGTGGACAGAGATTGATTTCCTGTACGCACAGCGCTACAGGCGAGAGTGAAACAACAATATCTTCTATATCACTGTAGTTTCTTAAGTCCTCTAGAGTTCCAATGGACTAGGAACGGCATCTTTAGAGGAAGGTGATTCGGGCCTTTTCTTTTCTACTTCGCTCCGAAGAGCTCTGACGCCTGTCTGACGTTGAACGACCCGTATGATCGTTGTGTCCATAGCGTCCTCGGACGTGCTGGACGATTGTGCAGAATGCATAGACAAATCTGTGTTAGGCCTCGCTGTGATCGAAGAAACCTTAGGACCGGCTGACCTTGCGGTTCACACAGCCTGTTTGGGGGTGCTGGAGCAGCCCCAGCTGCTTCCACCTGGGGCGTATAGGTCCCTGCCTGAGGTGTATAATGTGTGGCCTGGGCAGGTTCTGAAGACTGTTGTGATACCGCCCCTTTTTTGTGTCACAACAGAACAAGTTGGATTCTGAGTCGATGCGAGTTTCTTACGTGCTTCCCTGTAAGTTAGGTTTTTTTTTACTTTCAGTGTGATGATATCTTTTTCTTGTTTCCAGATTGGACAGTAAGCAGCGGGGCTGCCCTCACAATTAATGCAGTGATGTGTTTCGGATTCACAGCTTTCGGCGGGATGTTCATGGGAGGCACATTTTGCGCATGTCAGTTGACCTCTGCAAGTCTGCTAGCCATGGCAATACCTTTGTCACTTAAGGGGAGAGGGACACTGGTCTTAAAACTATTTTCCTTATTTATCAATCAAAATTGATGCAGCTTGGTGGGTTTGTGCAGTTTTTTGTGCCGATTCCAAAACTGCAATTATTTCTTTTGTGATCTAATTATTTCATGAAATAACACCAATTAGTCTAATTCTTACAAGAACAATTACAAAATGACCACTGAAGAAAAACTTCAGATGAACACATTGCTGGACACTAGAAAGAATGAGGAACACAATGTTGCAAGCAGTTTTTTGATTGAGCAATTATTTCTTGTTTTATTGCATAACAAAGTTCAAAGGTCAAAATATAGCACTATAATGCTCACAAAAAAAAAAAAAAGCCATTTTAAAAATTTTGAACAAGAAATTAAAAAAATCTACTTGCAACATTGTGTGCTCCACAAATTTGGCTTCATGCTGAAAAAGAAATTATTACTCTGCAATAGGTGCCGAGATATTAAGGCCGCAAGACTGCAAGTGGTCGACAATGCATGTTTTGAGAAAAGAGCAAAAAAGAAACAGTGGATTATTTAACGGACATTCACTGGTGCAATGCACACATTTACATTTTAAAATTGCTAGAAACCTCCAGGAATGTAGTCTCTTTGCTTTCCAATGTCCAAGTGTCGCCTCTTTCATTTTGATTTGCAGTTGCAGCACATTCAGTAGTCACTTTTTCGGCTGCGCGAGTCACATGCAGGCAGACTTTTTTTCTTTTTTTACGTATGTCGTTTTGCCACGTCCTCGCATCAAGACCGCGGTGAGGAACGTTTATTGCGGAAAAGAAATGTAATTTGGAGCTGTTTGCTACTTCCCAGTGCTCTGCATTGCACGGGAAGCAAGTGCATTCACTAAGGACTATGAACGAGGTCCGATCGGCGCAAACGCGCGGCGAGCTCTACGAAGACGTGTCCTGCAGTTTACGCATTGGAGAATAAGTTTGACGACGATTTCTTATCCATGTTCACTTCTTAAAATTCCAATATCACCACCGTGAGTTTTACACTTTGTCAATCTCGGCAAACTGTTTAGATCTGACGATCGTGAACTTCGCCTCGCCAAGCGGACTGTCCGCCGCGCTGCCGTCATCGCCACGAAAACAATCAGACTACGCTTCGTTGCTGGAGTTGGCGCGAGTTCAAGCTTTTTCTGTTTTGAGCTTATCTTTCTGCTCATCTGTGGCCTGCGATATCACTGTCGCGGCGGATGCAACCCCTGGCAGTAGCAGTCTCCCGTGCTGGGGAACACGCTAGGCCTACTTCAGGCTCGCACACACGATCGTTCGGCGCATGACTTTCGTTGGCCTGAGCGCGCACAGCCGGGGCAGGGCATCACTTGAGATGATTAATAACTATTTTTTTCACTTTTTTCACAAATTCTTGCCGTGAATGCACCTCACGGTTCGGAACCAAGCGCGGCCGGCGTCATGTCTCCACTGTCTCCCCGCGGCTCAGGTGCGCCGAGCAGATGCCGTCAGCCAGCTCCACCAACGCGGTGACGCCTTATCGTCACGTGTACCCCGAAAGCCAATGGGACTGCAAATGCCACATTTTCTTTTTTGCTATTTTTTATGCGACCAACGGGCAAATGTAAACAGCAGAGGCAGCAATTTGAAGACGAAAGGCGGCTCTTTCGAATGAGACCAAGATGGCTACACAAAATGGGAGCTATGCCTTGCGGAAAGTGGCTGTTTCGGGGGCCGTTTTCGGCCCAAATTCGGGTGACATCAATTATATAAATTGGCACTGTGACTAAAATACCTACCCTAGAGATGAAAAACTTGACTGACAGGTAGATAAAGAGCTACTGATTTCGCAAATTACATTTTCTAAAAAGTGATCTTTTCGCGATTTTTTTGGTCCGAAAGACCCGTGCCCCCCCCTAAGCAGCGACGCGGGTTCGGTATGTATGGTTTCAGTTTCAACTTTGTGTACCCTACCTTCACAGCTTCGGGTAGTGAGCTCGATTCGAAGGTAAGGACTATGTGCCTGGTTGTATCTCCTTATTTTCCTGTCCGATTTTGATTCTGAAGACATTTATGACGTTCTGCTCTTTGACTCCGTCAAGAGCTCTTATTCACTCAGATACTTCAGGTCGTCATCTGAAATGACTCCCTTTACCATGTTCAGTGAGCGGTGTTTACTTACTGTTACTAGGCATTGTCCAAAGCTGGTTAATTTTGAAAGTTTTTCACGCTGGTTGTTATACAGGATTTCCAGAAGGAGGTCACCGTTTGGGAGTTTCTCCACTTTGTAGCCTGGACCTATTGCTTCTGTCAGAGTCTTTGTCACAATGAAAGGAAAGATAAGTCTAGCTGCTTTTTCAGCATCTTCGCTGTGCACAACATGGAACTGCAGGAATCAATTTCCATTTTTCAAAAAGAACTGTGAAGTTTCGTCGGTGCACCCCCTTTTTCGGGAGCGATCATTGGAAAGCAAAGAAAAAGCCATGAGATTATTGTTCAGCTGGGGTGGTGGCCACCCACTACGGAGCCCAAAGAGGAGATGGGACAGGAACTTGCAAAGCAGCCCTGCCCACGCCAGCCATACACCCCAACTATAACCAAATATGGCATAACGCAGGGTGGTTAGCCACACAAGGTTAACCCTAGCTACCAGGAAAAGAAGGAAAAAACAAGAAAGGAAGAGAAGACAGGAGAGTTGTGAAAAAAAGGATAGGAAAGTGAAAGATGCAGGGGAGGATAGGAAAAGGCGACTGCCAATTTCCCCTGGTTGGGTCAGCCCAGAGCTGCCGTCTATGGGGCAGCCCGGAGCTGCCGTTTAAGGCCTCCGCCGAGGGCCTTAAAGGTTCAAACACTCGGTGTCTGCTCAACCACCAGGATCCCCTTTTCCCCAGACACGGCGATGGCACGCATGGCTAAGTGTGGGTGCTCGGGGTCTAAGGTGTCGCACAGTACACACAAACATCTGCTTTACCAGGTGCCCCCAGCAGGGTGCTTTATCCTGCATACATGCTATAGAGAACACCGAATGCCCCACCTGGCCTCATAAAAAAATTAAAACAAAAAATACTGCTAATAGATGCTTTCAACCTGCCAGGCGTGTGCTGGGACAACTTCCAAGGATGTGGTAAACCTGAAAACCTCGTTAATTCGAATACATTAATTTGAAAATTCAGATAATTCGAACAGGAGCATGGTCTCGGCCAACATCCATATAATTCTATGATGTTGGACGCTTGTTAATTCAGACATGGACGGGCTTGCTCTAGTCAATTTAGACAAGAGATTGCGTCGAGGTACGACATGCGCGGCCAGCAATTCCTGAAATAGATCTCCCAAAACCTCAATTACACGGAGCAGTGATGCACGCGCGTTATGGGGGGCACGGCCGATGATCAAAATTTTTCAATTTCCAATGCAAAGCTCTGTCGGATAGTTTCAGTTTCATTACCTTCACACCATCCCATGGCTGTGATTAGACACATTCATTGGCCAGTTGAGCCATTCCATACGCTGCCTGGCGCGCCACTATTCTGTTTTTATTTTGGAATGGTGTCCCGCTGTTTACATATATCCCTCACATATGTCCACATGCTTCCCCCAGTTAACTAAAGCTGCGCGCTGGTCAAGCGCAGTTTTCCCCGCGTCTAATATGCAGTGAGGAATCCTCAAAACGCGACAGGGCCGTTTTGTGTCACTGCACTGCACTGCGAAAAGGGTAGCGGAGGCTTGTATGATTCTGGAGCAATTTTTCATAAGTAAAACCTCGTTACAAGAGACACTCAAGGAACCCGAAAAAGATGTCGCTTGTAAGCAAGGTCTCTTGTAACCAAAAATTATAAAAGCACTGTGTTGAATAGTTTACTGCACATCAGCATATAAATGCATTCACACTCATTAACAGGAAATTGTTCAGGAAAGCTTCAAGAAGTTATTCATACTAGTAGTATGTATTTTTGTGAGTGCAGAGTGTATTCCTTCCCAAATTCTGGAGGTAAAGCACTTCACTTTGCAAGCCTTCCTGTTGCTCTAATACCTTTGAATCACTCTTACATGCTCGTCACCCTCAGATGCTGACACAATTTTCCTCTGAAATGTCCTCGTAGTCACGCTCTATGGCACATGTGCCATTTACTTGCACGCGAATTGCACAGACTGAAAGCTCTTTGGGAGCACTCAAGATCCACATCTGCAGATACGAATTCCTCAAAACATTATGGTACCTCAGCAGTCTCTTGGATGTTCGCCCATGCTTCATCTCCAAGAAAGCTTTCTACAGTATCCATATATGGGCCCTCTTACATCATGTCACCACATTTAAAGCCTGCTTATCTGAAACAGTTTCTCACAGCTTCACTTCTCAGGCCATTCCAGACACCTGAAATCACCTGAACAGCAAACTTCGCATCAGTTACTATTGTACAGTTTTGCTGCCTATCGAGAAACAGGCATTCTACCAACCTTGTTTTGTACAATTTGACAGAGTGCACAATGCCTTTATCTATTGGTTGAAGGCAGGGTGTGAAGTTTGGAGGGAAAAAATAACTGGTGGCTTTGAGAATGAGAATATTGGTGCTGCAAGAAGCATTGTCCACAAAGAGACATCAGGATTCTGAGCTTTCATCTTGTGATCAAATTTTAACAGCGAGGAGTTAAAAAGGTTAGATGCCATTCATGCATTTTGATTAGTTTCGTAGGTGACAGTAATGCGATGCCAGTGGCTGAAAAAATGGAGTCGTTTTGATCTTCCAATGATGGGGAAGCACTCCTTCTCAGTTCCTGACATATACAACAAAAAGGATGCTCATTTGGAACAAAATTTAGCTGAGGTAATCTGAAGTGCATTACATATGAGTTGGTATACTTCAGCTGCATTGCATGAGCACACCTGGGTTGTGTCTCTTCTAAATAGTGAAGATTTCACTCCAGGGACCTGAAAAAGTTGTCTTTACTAACAGAGTGTCTCTTCCAACCATGTCTCTTGTATGCAATGTTGTTAACATGGCAGACATAGGAAAACCAACCAGACCATTTTTAAATGTCTCTTATAACCGAGTGTCTCTTATAACGAGATTTAACTATTCCCGATTATGTGTGCAAAATAGAGCCCTTGGCAAAACCTGGATAAACTGTTGTTCTCACTTCGATTTCATCTCAGATGCAAACAACTGTCATGCAGGTTTGGTTTGGTTTGTGGGGCTTAACATCCCAAAGCAACTCAGGCTATGAGAGACACCGTAGTGGAAGACTCCGGAAATTTCGACCACTTGGGGTTCTTCATCTGACAAAATTTTTGTGATGTAAATGGTTTTCAGTGGTTTTCTTTCAGGCCCAATTGATAATTCGAACTTTTGGTTAATTCGGACATCTTGTCCGGTCCCTTGAAGGCCAATTAAAGAGAGTTCACTGTGTTACACCTACTCATTATTTGGTTCAAACTGTAAATGAACCTACTCCTGCACAAGGTTCACCCCTCTTCGATACTGGACTTAGTTTTTGTTAACCACCACTATTCTATGCACACTGTGTTCGTTGAAACAGGTATTTCAGATCATTATTTGGCAGGCGTCACTAACTTAGCCAAGTACTTTTCCCTTAACAAAAAGGCAAGTATCTTCTTTCAAGAATTATTCATGGGCTGATAATGCTGCAGTGATTGAACATGTAGAACCTTGATTATCTGGCTTTGATGACAGTGATGATGCCTGTAAGCTATAGGAGCAATTTGTTGAAATGTGCCAATACTGTCTAGATGCCTTTGTGTCAAATAAGTGCAAAAAAGTGCACAAATGCATGCCTTGTCTGACGAGCAAAATTATTTAACTGAAGCAGAAACTAAAACTAGCCAAGAAAATTAACCGCCAGTCAAGTCTTATTCAAAGGCTTAAAAATAATTTCGAATGCATGATTCGTGAAAAAGACTTGCACTATACAAAAACGTTGCTTAGTTTTTGTTAGAAAAGACCAGAGTAAAATAAAAGAATATTGAAAAAATACATGTAAATAGATACACAAGTGTCTGATCCAACCGACATTCCATGTTTACAGCGTGTCCTGTGATTCATAATCTGGGATCCATTCACTGAACTTAACAAAGCAGAGAGCTCCAAGGAAAGTTGTTAGTTTATTTATTCGAAGCTTAAAATCACAGATTCCCCCACTCACTTATGGTGGATAATATATTGAACTAACTTGAAATGAGAAAAGAAAAAATTGTTGAATTACTTTCTTTGATTAATCGTAAGTAAGCTTTAGACTCTTCTCAGTACTTATTTCATCTGTACACTCGACAAACTTAAAACCTACCCGTCGGGGTGGCACAGTGGTTAGGGCGCTCGACTACTGTTCCCAAGGACGCGGGATCGAATTCGATGGAGGCGAAAAGCAAGGCGCCTGTGTGCTGTGCAATGTCAGTGCACGTTAAAGAACCCCAGGTGGTCGACATTTCTGAAGTTCTCCACTACAGCGTCTCTCATAGCCCGAGTCGCTTTGGGACGTTAAACCCCACAAACGAAACAAAACCAAACCACTCACTAACACCGTATTTTGCAAGAACTGACTGTTTTAAGCATTTTTAATGTACAATATCCAAATGGAATCATGTTATAGCACTGTCTTAGTTAGTGATCGTTTTCTTATGCACAGAAATTTAACCATTTTTTTAATGAATAATATCCAATTTTAATCACGTTACAGCACTGTCTTAGAGATAGTTTTCTTATGTACAGCTGTGAGCAAAAGTGGTGTACAACACACAGCTGGTGGCGGAGCTCGGGAAACCTGCATCAGAACGCCATCTAGCAACTGTGACGCACGCATGTCAATAAAATGGGGCACCGCCATTATTGTCTCGATTTCAGATAGCTGTTGCTAGATGCCGTTGCATTGCAGTTTTCCTGAGTTCCGCCACCGGCTGAGTGTTGTATACCACATTTGCTCACTACTGCACATTTACCTTGGTTGTGCTCCGTATTTTTCTGCAATACTCTCGACAGAAGTCTGAAGTATGTGCTAAATAAATAAGCCGAGGAGGCAGTAAAAGAAAGCACTACATACATGGACACATTAAAAAACGAAGATATGCCATGCTGACAAGAAAAAAACAACACACTTTTGAGCAGGAAGTGCACAGAAATGACAGGTAGTGCCCACCTTTGATATGGTGAGTGCCAGGCTCCAGTTATGGTGTAAGGAGTCAATGCCGATGTCCCCATGACGACTTATGTTAGGATGGAAGATTTTAGTCAGGAACTTCACAATGGGAGGCTTCATGGGATATCTGTATACACAGCAAAAAACAAAAAACAAGAGATTTCAACAGCACTGACATTTTATATGCCAAGAAACCATTCACATAAAGGCTCTGTAAATGGTGCACAGTTGCAAGCAACTAGACTATAAGTCACAAAGTTAAAAGCGCCATGACATGGTTTTTTGACATACTGTAGTATTTATATTGCAGTATAAATATTCTTTTTATGAGTGTCCTGGATGCACTGCATGAAAGTGATCAAAATTGGGATCATGAAGCTCCTTCCACCAATTACGACTGCCATATTGTTGTTGTGCCATAGATGTTACACAACCAAATGTGCTGCAGAGTCGTCTGTGGTGTGGGTTGCAAGGTCACTGAGCATGCCTCCTATTCCTTTGTCCAACAAATAAGTAATGAATGACCATTAAATTAGTACTGTAAAAAAGTAAAAACAATAACGCAGTTTTTTTATTGGTTAAATTAAAAACATACTTGAAGATTTTCAAGGTACTGCGATGAACACCAAAGTACATCAGTACATACAGCTTGGCCCTTCACAAGCTATGCAACGGATGAATCCGCAAGCATGAGCACACGAAATTTGTGAACGACAGAGCAAAAGGAATGAAACACAGAAGTAGTTGCTAAAAGCAAAAAAACAAGAGTGCGAGAAAAATAAAGAAAGCAGAATCTGTACCATACTATTTCTTCTGCATATTCCTCCCCTATTTTCATGCACTTAGTATGTTTATAATTCTCAAATAATTTTGTTGGAAGTAATTATGTATTTCACTACATCGGCCAAACAGTGAAACGCCTGGCTTATGATGCCAGTAATTTTTGCACGCACAGAACAGCGTGTAGAAAGGGTCAAGTGTGCTATGCTAATAGGGCTAGCTGTTGGCCGACACTGTGATGTTAAAGGATACATGAAGCTTTGACAGCAATGAGCATCAAGATCAAGAACAACCAGGGAACTGCCGTCTTCATAAACCTTCAGAGTACCTTAAGGAGGGATGTAGGGCTAACAGACTCAACTTGCCTTCATTAAATTTCAGCTTCTCTTCATGCAAACAGATTCAAATTTTCCATGTAACTAAGTCAAGCACATTTAGGATACCAAAACATAATATTTCAATTTGTTTACCTTTTAAGATATATTTATGCAACAAACACAGCACACGGAAGCTTTTCCACCTATCACCTATGACATGGGCTCTCATCTGAACCAACAGGAACGTGGTCACTTTTATATTTCCTCCAAATTAAACTTTTTAGTAATATTAAAAAAAAAATTTTCACTTCCTGCCAGGGCACATATAAATAAAAAGTTTTCATTATATGCTGCAGTTTTTATGGTTCAGTAAATGCACCAGGCAAGTTGTAAAATCTAAGAAAAAAGAAATTAATTGAAACGTCTATTCATTGCAGAAAAAAATGTTCAAATGCAAAAAAAGAAATTAAAAAAAATGCGTTTTTGAAAACTACAATTGTCCTACCATGGCAATCCTAAAATGAGCCTGGTGTATGGTCGCCACCATTGTTTCCTCAAGCTGCATTATTAACTTTTTTTTCTTTCTTTTTGACAAATTCTCTCATCATGCTTTTCTTTTGTTCTCAGACGTTATATTAATTGTGCAGGACAAAAGCACACAAACCGAGTTCAGAAAGGAAACTGGGAAAACAATCAAAGAAACATGCAAATTTAAAAATGGATTTGTTTTCCCAGGAACTGAGAATGAAGTACTGTATCAAATGCTTTAGACAAATATATAGAAATGGCACCAACCTGACTAGCACAATTGATGCTATGAGCAATACGGTGCATGAACTTTAACAACTGTCCTTGTATTAAACCCTCTTCTGGAACCCACTTGGACACTGAGTACCAAGTTATCACATTCAAAAAATTCCATCACGCACCTTAATCATAAGGGCCATAGATACTTTTGTGTCTAAGTTTACCAACACCATCAAGTGCAACTGTGATGCCATTTAGAGAACAAAAAGGAGCGACTGAGTTAAAATGTGAAATCTTGGAAATGTTGTAAACAAAAACAACTAAACAGACTGAAAAGAAGTACATACTAAAGGCCAAGGCAATTTTGGGAACTGTTGATTACAGTGACATGAACTGCTAAGAACTTTTTTTTTTATAATGTGCTAATGGGTAGAATAAACCCCAAAAACCTATGTAGGTTACTCTTAAGCAATAGCTGTAGTTCTACGAGATGAGAAAGACATCCTTTGCAAAGTTAACTTTTACATAAAGCTCCTGTTTGGCATGGCTAAATCATGCAAGGCTTCCAGAGTAAATTCAGCATTTCAAGCATATGTCAGCCGATATGGCTCAACAGATGTTGAATATTCAAATTTATTCATGAAATCTTAGCGCCTTAATGGGCACGAGCTATTGCATTCACAACTTAAGCAGCGATTCAAACAAGTTAGTTGCATGGTTTGTAACATTTTTTAAAGGAAAAAAAAAAAACTTAACGGCTTTCAAGGACTTCAAGCAATGTTGCCTTTAATCATTTGGGCAGAAAATAACCCTCATCAACAACAAGACCTCTCATTTTTATTGTAAAAGAAAATAAGGCACACATACCTTACCCTGAAACAAGCTAGTAATTCACACATTTATTCATATTGTAAGAATGGGGGGTTTATTCAGCAGATCAACAGTACTTGATCAGCAGGACTGAGCAGATCAGCGGCGAACACAGCGACAGCGAACACAGTCAGATCCAGCACGCGCAGCGATCACGATGCCACTGACTGGCATGTTCCTTGTGCACTTCTTCCTCTTCACAATTACCCGCGGGACGAAGAGGAGACATCCTGGCGACTTACGGCGTGAGCAAGACGGCAGGGTCGTAATAGGGTTTGAGGCGCTGGACGTGAACAATCTCGCGTCCGCGCCGGCGTAGATCATGGGACGGCGTAACAGGTTCCACCACATAATTAACCGGAGAGGTGCGCTCCAGAACACGGTATGGGCCATGGTATTTAGCAAGAAATTTTGAAGACAGTCGAGGGGCATTGGAAGGTATCCATAGCCACACAAGAGCGCCAGACGAGAAGTGCGGTGTCGAGTGTTGGCTGTCATGGTTGGATTTATGGCGGTACTGGGTGTTAGCCGTGAATGCGCGGGCGATTTGTCGACAGTCTTCCGCATGCTGGGCTGCTTGAGACGCAGGTGTATACTCTGATATGTCTAGCTGATACGGGAGTATGGTGTCGATTGTAGCAGAGGGGTGACGGCCGTAGAGGAGAAAAAAAGGAGAGAAGCCAGTAGTAGACTGCGTTGCGGTATTGTATGCGTACGTGACATACGGAAGGACGAGGTCCCAGTTTGAGTGGTTGGAGGAGACGTACATAGAGAGCATGTTGCCAAGGGTACGATTGAAATGCTCAGTGAGGCCATTAGTCTGGGGATGATAGGCGGAGGTGGTTCTATGAATAATGTTGCACTTGGTGAGCAAGGCTTTCACAACGTCACTCAAGAAAACGCGTCCTCTGTCGCTGAGCAGCTCTCGAGGTGCACCATGGCGAAGAACAAATCGCTGCAAAATGAAGGAAGCTACATTTGACGCTGTGGTTCCTGGCGGTTTCTGCATACCTTGTCAGATGATCAACGGCTACGATAGCCCAGCGGTTGCCGGCCGCAGTGTAGGGAAGCGGCCCGTACAAATCAATGCCGACGCGGTCGAAAGGACGTGGTGGGCTGGGTAACGGCAGCAACTCTCCAGCAGAACGTTGAGGAGATGGCTTGCGACGTTGACAGGTGAGGCATGAGCGAACGTACTTGAGTACAAAGGTGTACATACCCCGCCAGCAGTAACGCAGCCGGAGACGAGTGTATGTCTTGAAGACGCCCGCGTGACCGGATTGTGGGTCAGCGTGGAAATAGTCACAAATTTGCGAACGTAGCTGCCGGGGAATAACTAGCAACCACTTGCGGCCATCTGCACAGTAGTTGCAGCGGTAGAGGAGGTTATCACGAATGGCGAAGTGGGAAGCATGGCGGCGGAGAGCACGCGATGGAGAAGCAGCTGTAGGATTGGAGATAAAATCGAGGATAGAGTTTATCCAAGGATCTTGCCGCTGTGCTGACGGCATGTCATTGATGTGAAGCGATGGCGGGGAATCGTCGGAAGGGGAAAGGCTCGCGACCTCAGCTGTAAGGGGGCAGCGGGAAAGTGCATCGGCATCGTGATGTTTGCGTCCAGACAGTAAACAACGCGGACATCATATTCTTGAAGGCGAAGAGCCCATCTTGCTAGTCTGCCGGACGGGTCTTTCAGTGAGGAAAGCCAGCAAAGCGCATGGTGGTCCGTCACTACGTCAAAAGGGCGACCATAGAGGTAAGGGCGGAATTTAGTAAGAGCCCAAATAATCGCTAAGCATTCTTTTTCAGTGACAGAGTAATTGGATTCAGCCTTCGTGAGTGTACGGCTAGCATAGGCGACCACGTATTCAGTATAACCTGCTCTGCGCTGAGCGAGCACAGCGCCGAGACCAATACCACTGGCGTCTGTGTGGACCTCAGTAGGCGCTGTGGGGTCGAAGTGACGTAGGACAGGCGGTGCCGTGAGGATGTGTCGTAAAGCATTGAAGGCATCGTCGCACGCTGGCGACCACGACGAAAGGTCGGAACTGCCGGACAGAAGTTCTGTCAAGGGAGCAGCAATGGAAGCAAAATTCCTAATAAAGCGGCGAAAGTAAGAGCACAGCCCGAGGAAGCTACGTAGATCTTTGATGGAAGTCGGTTTGGGAAAGGCTGTTATGGCACGAAGTTTGGCAGGGTCTGGAGATACACCTTCTTTGGAAACAACATGGCCGAGAATGGTGAGCTGGCGGGCGGCATCAGATAGGCAGGTCAAAACGTGCTTCAGACGGTAGAGGTGTGTGTCAAAGTCACGAGAAAAGACGACCATGTCATCGAGGTAGCAGAGGCATGTCTTCCACTTTAGGCCACGAAAAAATGGTGTCCATCATCCGCTCAAATGTTGCCGGAGCATTACAAAGGCCAAACGGCATAACTGTGAATTCGTACAAGCCGTCAGGAGTTACAAAGGCAGTTTTGGGGCGATCAGCCGCTTCCAAGGGGACTTGCCAGTACCCGGAACGTAAATCTAGGGAAGAAAAGAGTTCGGCGCCTTGCAAACAATCGAGAGCGTCGTCGATGCGTGGGAGAGGATAGACGTCCTTTCGCGTAATCTTATTAAGGCGGCGATAATCGACACAGAAGCGGATAGAACCATCTTTCTTTTTTACAAGGACAACAGGTGAGGCCCAAGGGCTGCTTGAGGGCTGAATCATGCCCTTCTGGATCATTAGGTTGACTTGCTCTTCAATAGCCTGGCGTTCGGTTGCAGACACACGATAGGGGCGCTGTCGTAGTGGTGCGTGGGTGCCGGTGTCGATGCGATGAGTGACTGCAGAAGTTTGACCTAAAGAACTTTGATGAGAGTCGAAGGAGGAGCAAAAGTGATGTAGTAGGTTCAAAAGCTGAGTGCGCTGCTCTGGAGGAAGATCGGCATCGATGGAACGGAGGAACAAGTCTGTAGAGGGGGGAGCGGGCGCAGGTGAAGGGGGGCTGAGCGCAGTCACGGCACAGTGCGGCGCGTCGTCAGGTTCCTCAAAGATCAGAAGAGATGCAATTGGCTGGATACTTCCGAGGCATTCGCCATGGCGCAAAGCAGTAGGGGAGTTAAATGGGTTAGAGACTCATAACATGGAAAGGCCAGCGGAAATAGCGAGCACTGCGTAGGGCAATGGAAGGCACTTGCGGCGCAGGAAAGTATGGGCTGGTGTGAAGAGAACGGTGTCATCGCTAATAGATGCACAAACGACACGAACAAGCACTGATGAGCAGGGAGGAAGGTCGATATCTTCAGCGACGAGGGCTTTAGCACCGGAATTTGATTGATCAGTGTCTGGTAAGGCATCGGGCACAGTCGAGAACCCCACTTCAGCTCGAGCACAATCGATAATAGCAGCATGACGCGACAGGAAATCCCAGCCTAAAATTACAGCGTGCGAGCAACTTGGCAGCATGACGAACTCAATCGTATAAAGGGAATTCTGGATAACTACTCGAGCGGTGCACGCTGCTAAAGGCTTGATATGCTGAGCGCTGGCCGTTCGCAACGAAAGTCCCGCAATTGGCGTCTTCACTTTCTTTAAAGTGCGACATAGTTTTGCGTCCATTACCGAAATTGCAGCACCAGTGTCAATTAGAGCCATGACAGCAACACCCTCGACGAAAACTTCAATCAGGTTTGCCGGCGACAGATGAGGACTTGGGAAGTTCGACTGGGTTGCAGTTCTCGCCTCAGGAACTGCGGCCTCTAGTTTTCCTCATGTGAAGCGTTCTGTCGACGTCGCACCGGAGAGATAGAGCGGCGTCGCGGTGACGGTGAACGGCGGTCGGACATGGCTGAGCGGTCTGGGGAGAACTGAGGGCGGGCTGGAGGCTCAGTAGGCGCGGAATACTGAGGCGTCGGAGACGAGACCAGTATGCAGAACCATGAGTAGGTGGTGCCGACACCGGGAGACGGTTGCGGCAATAACGAGAAATGTGTCCAGCAAGCCCACAAGTGTAACAAATGGGCCGGTTATCCGTCGTGCGCCAGGGATTACGTGGTCTTGGAGCCGGTCGCATAAACTGCGCAGGTTCTCGCGCAGGCGCAGGAGGCGGCTGAACGTAGGCAGGTGGCGGTGGGGCATATGTAGGTGGCGGTCGGGCCGCAACAGCCGCATATGTTAACGGCGCTGCAACAGGCATGGGTTGAGGGGCTGGAGGAAGAGATTCAGCTACCTGTTCTTGAATAATGTGGCGCAAACTGGGAGCTAGGTGTGAGGAAGGTTCTTGATGGCAGGATATAAGGGAGAGCTGTCGAGCAACTTCTTCCCGAATGAAGCTCTTAATTTGTGGCAGGAGCGCAGAATGTTCGCCTGCATATGTCAGGCCAGCAAGGGACTCAGAGTGCATGGTGTTTGCGCGAGTTATGGCCCTTTGTTTCCGCAGTTCATCATAACTTTGACACAGTGTGACCACTTCCGCGACGGTGCGGATATCTCGAGCCGACAGCATCTGAAAGGCATCGTCATCGATGCCTTGCAGAATGTGCTTGATCTTCTCGGCCTCTGACATGTGTGGGTTAACGCGCTTGCACAAGTCGACGACGTCCTCGATATAGCTCGTGAAATTTTCGCCAACTTGCTGAGACCGCGTACGCAAGCGCTGTTCAGCGCGAAGTTTCCTCACAGCTGGTCGGCCGAAAACTTCAGAGAAGCTGGCTTTAAACGCGGACCATGATGGAATGTCCGCTTCATGGTTTCGAAACCATAGGTTTGCTACGCCGGTGAGATAGAAAATGACGTTGCTTAACTTTGTTTCCGCGTCCCATTTGTTGTAAACGCTCACTCGTTCATAGGATGTGAGCCAGTCCTCGACATCGTGGTTGTCAGTGCCGCTGAAGATGGCGGGGTCTCGCTGGCGGAGGGAGCCGGGACAGATGATGGCCGAGCCAACTTGTACGGCTTGGTGGTTGACGTCCTCAGGCATCGCAGGAGGTGGTAATGTACGGCTGCGGAGTTCCAGGGCGAGAGGATAGATCTTGACCGGTAGCTCCACCAAATGTAAGAATGGGGGGTTTATTCAGCAGATCAACAGTACTTGATCAGCAGGACTGAGCAGATCAGCGGCGAACACAGCGGCAGCGAACACAGTCAGATCCAGCACGAGCAGCGATCACGATGCCACTGACTGGCATGTTCCTTGTGCACTTCTTCCTCTTCACAATATATTTAATATTTCAGTTCCTTTGCAGGTGCATGTCCATAGCTCCTTTATAACTGCAACTTTAAGGACAACATCAGGCTTCGTAATAACATCACACAGAATTCTTTTTTTACTTGGGAGAAACTTCTTCCATGTTATTGATGGAGATTTAGTGATTAGCACTAAATTCACCTTTCAACAGTACCCTGCCTATGACTTATGATAAATCCATGCTCACGCCAATCATATGTACAGTCTAGCCCGGTTATAACGAAGTCGGCGGGAAAAGTAACAATTTTGATTAATCCCGTGAGGTCTGAGCATGAACCTACCAGTATTACGATGGAAGAACATAAGAAAATTCATAGTCTGTGGGAAAGCAGCAACATTCCAATACTCTGCCAGCAACACTGCTGGTGCACTGCAAATTGCAGAGGTGCTGGCTGCTGTCCCGAGAGGGACCAGAGAACAAGAAAAAGTAGGGCAGGAATTTTGTGGCTTCCATTTTTTATGTTGTTTGCGGTTGTAATGTGATGCTTATGGCAGTGGAACAAAGCCACAAGTGGCACACATGTTGAGAGCAACTCTGCCGGTCACGAGCAGCCTAATCTTTATAGTGGGGTGCGCACAGGAGCACTAGTAACGATACATAACCCGCTCCTTTTCAAGTAAAGAGTATAGCCATGGTAGACACAGCACATTGATTAAGGTTCAGTTATGGTACCTGGCCCATGGTTGGCTTTTTTTCAGCGTGTGTCACATAAGCCAAAACATGTCTTGATTGTTGAGGGTGGCTGCAAGCTGAAGATAAGTGGTTCTCATATGGGGGTGCGCGAAGCGATTTTTGAGGTCCGCGAAACCCGCATTCATATAAAAAAGAAAGGTCACATGATAGCTCTGGCCCGGCTAGACACAGTTTTACAGGATTAAAAGCATGGAGGTTAAAAGCAGGCTTTAGTTTCTCAAAGCGAAAGAATCGACAGCGGAACGCAAAAAACGGAAAGCGCGCGTGAGATACAAAGAGAGTGTGTCTACAGCATTTGTTGATGCCGGCATCAGTGAACCGCGAGCTCTGGCTGCTTTGCTAGATGGCACTACAATCCACAGTGCCTGATGAGTGAGTGAAGCAGTGTAGGGAGGAGTCAAATTTCTTCTAGTGGCATGCATACCAGCGCCCTTTTCCCCACATCCTCTGCAGGCTGCTGTGGCATGCTGGCTTATTATGTGCACATTTTTTAGAGGTCAGTTTAGCCTCTAGTCAATCAGCTCCTGGAACTGCAGCAGCAGGCCGCACAAGATCCCCCTAACTGGTGTCAAAGGGTCCCCAACACATCCATGGCTGAGAACCAAGGCTGTAGGTCATCAAAAATGTTACCTTCAGCTGAACAGGTGGCATCCCACACCAGCTCAACATGCGGCCCAAGGTGAACGTGGTTATGCACGTAAATAACAGCTCCACTTGTGGTTTACATTGCGCATTGCATTGGTTGGAGATCAACTTGAGTGACAACTGCCTTTTTCCAGGTATTCGTATGCTTACCTAAATGAGCTGATGCTTCTCAAAGTGCACAAGTGCAGTTGCCTCCATTCTTGTGCTGTGCACCGTACAATGGTTTTAAGCTTTGTGGCAAGGCTGGTGTAAATGTTCTCAATTTAGTGCCCACAAGCAGCTCTGTAGGGGAAAGCGCTCCAAAGGTCGGGGTGGCACGGTAATCGAGGAGGACCAAAGACAGACCCTTACCATCGTTGTACGACTTGATCAGCATATCATCTGCACAGTAAGCTCCACTTGCCTATTGGACGTTGGACAGTACAGAGTGGTGATAATGGTTCCTGAGTAATATCCCAATCTTGCAGGAATGATGACCTAAATGCTTCAGAGTCAAATAATGGTCCTGATAACAGATGAACACATTGTGGATTCCAAAACAAAGATGTCTTTCAGGATCAAAATGACTGATGGTGCTGTAGCAGTTTCCATACATGAACTTTCGATAATGTGTAATGAACTTCTACTTTACTAGCAGAAGAGTCACCAACAAGAATATACATGCACTGCTCTGATGGTGGAAGAAATCGACAGCCAACTTTTCCCTGGTCGCGCTGGCAGCATTAGGCCAAGTGATGGTTTCTGCGAATTGCCTTTTGACTGGGCTGACAAATGTCACAGCTTGAGGGTGACAATGTCCTTCTTGAGTGTAAGACAACAGATACTCCGGCTTGGCAATCCTTTACAAGCCACAATACCATGTACCTGGCACACTTTCTTAAAAACATTAGCTTGGTAAACGGTCAGAATGACAAGGTACTCACGATAGCAAGTAAAGCCATCAGTGAAATATAGTTCACTATATTTCATATTTCACTATATAGTGAAATATGGTCCTGCCACAGGATAACATCAGAAATACGACCTGTCCACTCCTATTCAAAGTACTTGGTTAGTTGCTGCAAAGCTGGATCCCGATTGTTGCTCCTTAAATCTACTTGAGCTTAGTAGGTCTTAGTAAGCTTAGTGAAACTGTCAGTCCTGAATCACTGTCTGCAGTTTCAATCCTGTTTGGGGACCCTGTGATTGTCAGCCAAAGTCAGCACCTTCCCTGGTACATTTGCAGTCTTGGCGACATATCAGGCCCTTTGTCTGAAGTCCAACTAAACGTTTGTAGTCTGTTTCCACTGTTACAGAACAGTCGAAAGTGCAACAGTGGAACTGGTCACATGCAAGCACCACAGCCAAGAGTTCTTTCTCTATTTGAATACTGCTGTTGAGGAGGCATGAGATCTGCAAAAGCATATGCGATTGCTTTGCCTTCCTGCAACAAGGACAATCCCATACTGTACGAGCTGGCATCTGTTGAAATTGTGATTGGCTTGGAGTGTTTAAAGCTGAAATTGTGATTGGCTTGAACTGGTTAAAGCAATGAAACACGAGTTCTGTTGTGCGCTTCCGTGTGACGAAGTTGAAAGTTTTTGTGCTGGCTTGTCCAATGTCTCGCTACTACATCTGCCTTGAGAAGCTTGTGCAGGGGGCTCGTACTTGCCAAACAGTTAGGAATAAACTTTGTCAGATAGGTCACCATTTCTAAGAATCTGCAGCTCTGACATGCTTGGTGGAACGTACATGGCTTCAATGGCTTCCACTTTGTCAGGGCCTGGAGCTAACCCCTCTGAAGAGAGCTGGAGTTCCTGATATGTAATGGCTGAAAGTTCCAACTTCCGTTTTGCTTTGCTGAGCTTCAGGTAGCTTTTTCTAGCAACGGTCAATACAGTTATGAAATGAGCTCTGTATTCTTCAAGTGTCCTTGAGGCAATCAGTCATAAAAATATAGCTTCACAATGGCCTGGCTTTCAAATACTACCTTGTCAGTCCCCTGCTGGAACAGCTCAGGAGTCCAAAGGGTACTCAATGAAAAACATAGTGGCCACAGGGTGCTGTGAATAACCAAAACCATGAACTTGCTTTATCAAGGATCAGTTGCCAGAAGGTGCTCTTGGAATCAAAAACTGAGAACACTTTTATGCCGTTCAGGCTAGCAAAGAGCTCCTTGGGAACTGGTATACGGTAGTGTTGCCTCTTCGGTACTGCACAGAGCTTCAGCGGATGAAGACACAAGCACACAGTTTTGTCTTTTCTGCTTCTTGCCACAACAGGATGGAGCCATTCACTATGTTTAGACACCAGTGTGATTAAACCTATCTCCTCCATATGCTTCAAATCTGCTCTCAATTTGTCCTCAAGTGCACTTGGCACTGCACCTTCATGCCGCTACGAGCTATAAAGTCCTCGAAGCTGACCAATTCCTTGAAAAATGTCCTGAATTCCTTTGCTACACGACGAAACTATTCTTGCAATTTCGTGTTAATTTTGTCCTTGCTTTATGGGCCCTCACATGAAAGGGCAAGTGCAGGGCTGGCATGCCATTGCTTCTAGTGTGGGTGTGAAAGGCTCCTTCACCAACAGAAACCTGATATGGCACACAATGCTGTTTACCACACAAGAGAGCTCACATTCACTACCTGCTGGAAGTTGTGCAATATAAGTAGCCACTTTTGCTGTCATTGGCTTGGATATTGGCACGCAGGGCAAATACTTGAACACCTTTTCTGGAATTATGCTTATGCCAGAACTCGTGTCTGGTTTGAGCATCACCACCTCTGCCCGTTCATGCCATGTGTTTCATTCCAGTCTATCGTACTGGCATTGACACTGCACGCAGCCGCTCCATAAGTAGTCTAATTCGTGGTAGATGTGCTGGTGTTTGTCAATGTGGCAGCTGCTTGCACAGATGAGCAAAATGGCCAAGTTCGCCGCAGTTGTAACAATTTTTGCAAAATGCTGGGCACCGTCAAGGAAGGTTCAAGGTTCCACAAAGAGAACATTTACAATTAAACCTTTCGCGAGGCTGAGTTGAAGCCTTGCGGATGATTAGCCTTTTTCACGAGTTTCTGAGTTTCTGATTACGCGCGTGAACGACATTCCCTTCTGGCTGCAGATCACTGCTCGCAATCTCTTGAACATATTTTTTCGAAATCTTTGTTGCTTTGCACGCAGATTTTTTTTTTTTTAAGAGTAAGGTCATGTTCCTGAAACAGACGTTCACGGATGCTCCAACGCAAATGCCAACCACCATGTGGTTGCCAATGAGTCTGTTGTACTTGTCACCATAGTCACATTTCTGCACTTGTTATTGAAGGCCAGTCAGTAACAAAATTGTCACTTTACTAACCTGGCTTTGGGACCACATTTCCTTGAAATCAAGGGTTTCAAGGACTGCTACAGATCTGTAGTGAAGTTAAAGAGAAGTTTTAGAGAGAGTTCTTGCATTTCAATGATTTCAAGTTGAGGCGAGTTCAAGCTTTTCACAAGCAATGCTCAGTATCTTCTACTGGAATCAGTATGCATCACGTCAACCTTCCAGCACTGTTCGCTTGCAGGCAGTCCCACAGGTATAGCAAATGGCACAATCTAAGACTTGCATGTCAAAGAACCTCTGTAGCAATATATGCATGGGCTTACCCACTCGGGATCTGCACAAAGAGATGGAAAAGGCCGCCTTCATAAGGGCTGTCCGGGGGACCTGCAATTGTTGCCTGCCAGTGGGCACAAAGGGGATCCAATGGCAGGGCCGCAATTCCCTCAGGGGGTTCTGTCTGGAGCAGCCGCAGCTCCTGCTGCAGCCGTACAGTACGCCAGGAGCCTTCAGGACCCCAGACACAAGAGCCGCCACCTCGGGGGCCCTCCCTGAGCTCTTGCAGGCACCGACGGCACGGGGCGCTGATCACCCTGCACGCATGCCACACCTCACTTGCCATTCACAGGACTCAACTTAGCACAATAAGATAGTATGCAGTATACGACAGTATACTGCATTGTTGTGGGTCGTAACTGTCGAACTCAAAATAAAGTGCAGAAATTGAAAACAGTAGAGGCTACCTGCAGGTTTTTTACAATAGCAAAGATACACCAACACAACAGTGAGAAAGTGAACAAGCTCCCATAGCTATGGCGATGCAAATGGCTCAGATGAATCACGCAGATGCGAGATTGACGCTAATCTGGACAAATACCAACTCCGTTCACGCCAAGTGTCAGGTGCGTAAACAATCTATGACGTACAGGAGGTTTGACAGCCGATATATTTACTTCAGCACCTGGGTTCTATGTTTTGCAAGGCAAGTAGGCCCAGGCAACATGTCTATGTTGGTTTACTTTGATTATGTTTTAAATGTGGGGATTACTGCCGAAACGGACAATTCCTGATCACGCGTGTCCATTTTACAAGTCAAATGTAGAAACTTTTTGACCATCGCAATCCCGACTGGGCCCCATCATTTAACTTAGGTTGTGCCCTGAATTCCCAAAATCAGTACCGATATCATCGTTGCTAAGCGTGGTCCCATCATCCGTACAGTTGAAGTGCTGAAAAGAATAAAAGCTTTCTTACTCGTACAACTGAATGGGTGATGGAATCATGCTTTGCGTTGATGATATCGCAATTGATTTGGGGACTTCCGAGGCATAACCCAGGTGCAGTGATGGGGCCCAGTCGGGGCTGCGATTGTCGAAATTTCTACAATACCACAACCTGGATCTCAGCAGTGGCCACCAGTTTGGCGCTAGCCCTCTAACCCAACCCAATCCACAGTGGCACAACCAGCGCCAACTGTCATCATACTGCAGCCTTGCAATCCAGGCACTTTTTGTGGCAATGATGGTGTCGATAAGCATAACCAATGGGACATGACCTAGATGCATGCGAACATCATTTTCTACCTGGCGGACACAGTGCACGTCTGGTTCGAGATGATTGAAGATCTGACATCCTGGGGTATGTGGTACGAAAAGCTCCGGAATCTATTTGGCAAGCCGATTGGATGTAAGCTTGGTGCTAAGAGAGACCTAGCTTCTCGAACATAGCCCTCAACCGAGTCATACCCATCGTATGTAGCCGACGGGTAATTCGGACTCCAATAATTCGGACTTCAGTGAGGCACCGTCAGTCACCCCATAGAAGCGCATACATATTCGCGACGGATATTTCGGACTTTAAAAGTCCGAAAGTTCGATTTTTCGGACTAATTTCAGTCCCCTGCAGGCCAAAATCTGCCATCTTATCGGCTTTTCGCCGGCGCAACAAGCGCCATCTTGGATTGAGGTGGATTGGCTCTGCAGTTGGATTGGCTTGACATGGTTTCGGTGCCCCATTTTTGCCAGGAGAGGGGGAGAGGCCCCTGCAATCTCTGCCACTTCGAGGTGGCAGTCGGATTGTCATCGCCGTCAACCTGCTTTTGTCGCCAACGCTGACGCGGGCAGCTATCTCTTTGTGCTTTGTCTCATACGTCCGCCGTGTTGTCACACGAGTTTCTCCGACCGCGTCAACCGAGTGGCGCGCCGTCAATCCTTTGGCCGTGATATGTGTGCGGACCTCACGGACGACGAACTTGTACGCCAGGTTCTTCAACCTGAAGACGAGTCGGACTCCGACGACGACTCGGGCGGCCTACCACAGCCATCGCTTGCACAAATTACGAACGCTGTGAACTTGCTGTCTAGCGTGTACAGCGAAACGACAACTTTGGCGCAAATACAAGCGCAAATCGTCGCCAGCAAAAGAAATTTGCCGCAAGGTAAAATCGGCGACTTTTTTAAGCCGATTTTCTCTGAATAAAGTGATTTTTTGTGCTTCACGGATTTTTCGGACTGTTCGATTATTCGGACCATTTTTCGGGTCCCTTCAAGTCCGAAAAAACGGTCGGCGACTACAAGATGCCGTAGCTCTATGCCGTAAAGTGGACAGTGCGATATCCAAGTCCAACAAGGTAGGCCACATTTTAAAAGGAATTTCCGAGGACGCTTTTAATCTCCTCCTTTTTAAAGACTGTACAAAAGTTTGAGCAAGCTAAACAACGCCATATTGCTTCCCGCTTCAACCGCCTGCCACATACAACTGCTACGTCCTCATACAAAGATCTGTCTATACTATAACAGCCGTACGATCTGGTAAACTTGACCAGGATAGTTCCCAGAGAGCTGGAGGCTATGACACCCACTACATGCACCTTTTAGCTGGCGGACGCTAAGATAGCCCTAATCTAAGCCATCATTCGCTAGTTCATGAGCACAAGCCTCGATGTGAATGTGGGCCTAAACTCTTACTGGCACAGCCCTCTTATAGCAACCCACCATTCCAATCTTTGCTGCAGCAGCTCCCACCGCGGCCTTCCCAACATGTCATTGCTACTATAACCCTGCAGAATGGTGAACCTTGGACGACCGGACCGTTCCACCATCTCAACCTTGCCACTCGTCTTCCCCACCTATAAGTCGTGCATGTCACCCATCTTAAACTGTAACATTCAACCTCCACTGTTTAGTATCCACCGAGACTGTGCTTCTGCCGCAGGGGTTATTGATACGGTACGCAGTCGTGAGACGAAAAAGTTGTGCTTGAGCGTGTGGTGAACAACAGACTCTGAAGGTAAGCTTGGTTTGCCGGAAGTGTGTTCCTGACGGCAAACTGTCATGCCTACCTCTGAGTGCTTTCCCATAACAATATGTTTAGCTAATAGAATCACTAATGTGCATATATTATGTGTACTGCTAGAGCTTTGCCATCTACACATATTAAAGGGGCCCTGTAAGATTTGTCCGCTCACTACGTTTTAGATAAATTCTTTATGTCACGCAGATACCGAATCAGAAGAATTACAGGAATCAGTGCATTAGAACGGGAGTTATTAGGAATGACTCAATTTTCCCGGTCTTTCGCTTTCCCATTTTACACGCCCACCGATGACATGCAGCAAGATCAATCGAAACAGCCTACATGAGCACGTCCCTACAACGTCACGGAAGATGGCTTCTCACTGTTTCCTGGTCACTGTAATACATTTTTGCTAAAGTGGACGACCTGTCTTCCATGACTAAGACCGGGTGGGCGCCACGCAGAATGAGGAACAAAGAGACTGGGAGCAGGCAGGGGAAGGAGACATTCCTTTCTTACTATGTACCCTCAACTATTGTGCTTTTCTCATGAGCCTGCTCCTTGACCTCTCTCCATTCGTAGGCATCCTAAAATGGCAAGGTGAGGTTATTCAATTCCTTCCTGCTTAACTGTGGCTGCACAGCCACAGGTAGCTGTCCACGTGTATAAGTCGTGAAAGTCTTTGATGCAAAATAGTAACCAGCGCCTCTGCTGGTGCTTTTTGTGTCACTTACTTGGCAGTGCCTTTGCGTAAAGCAAACATGCTGGATTCATGGACTTAATATAATATACAACAATGCGACATACATTTTTAATAAAGGATGCAATTTGCAGTGCATTTGCTATTTATCCAATCATCAAACACTTGCCAGCTGAAGTCATACCTGCTGCAAAGAACCACTACTAGCGCCGACAGCCGTCAGCACCATGATATTGGTTCTCAAGCAAATTGAAATATTAGATACCAAAATATGTAAGTTATGACCGGTGCAAATAGCATCGCAATAACTCTACATTTGAAACGAACAAGCAAAACAATGCACTCAAATTATGTTACAGGGCCTCTTTATGCCTAAAAAAATAAGTGATTCCTTCAAAATCTTTCAACTGCACACACCACTGAATTTTTCCACATAATGACAAAGAGATTAGCAGCAAACTCTTAGTTAGGAGTGGCAAAACAATCGAAACATTCGCTTAATGATTTGATATGCTTCAGCTGAACACACAAAATGAGAAAGGTACCACAAATATAACAGGCAGAATTTCTGTAGACTTGAATTTCGTTCCAATCTTCAGATTGTACCTTCACAAGTTCACCTTTGAAACCTCCACGATCAGGTTTAAAACATTTAGGATTGAAACGCTAATGCAAGAAATAACCCGTCAAGCAGCCATAACCATAAACACCATGGCCAGAATTTGAGAACCCATTAAACTCAAAATGAATAGATGCCTCTCACCGCCAGTACACAGCTTTAACTTCAGTCTGACATAGAACAACAGCTCACATTTAATCTCGGCAGCTATGACAAAAAGAGGTGTGCAATTCGCCATGCAACATAAGCTACATTTCAAGAAGAAAAAACATATTGTTCACTAAACAAATAATGAAGTGATACATACAGCCGACTATACAGGGTCCTCCAAGAAGCAACTTTACGATGAGGTTTGAAGAGAGGCCAACGATGCTTGATGAACAAAGCCCAGTCATTTTCAGTAAGTTCACATTCAAGAATATTACGCCAGCGACGACAGACCTGGCTGCAGTGCCACAGAGAGACATCGTCCAATCGACTGAAGATGAGGGATAGCACTACATATGGTAAAGGCAAAAAGGAACACAGAATCAGGCACCGTACAAAAATGCTAGCTCATAATAAATCATCACAGCAATTGACATTAAGACTAGAAATACTCAAAACCACTATCATGTTTTTCTAGAAATAACTCATTAAAAGTCCTCATGGCTGCTTGCCCAACTCACACCAGTCTAATAATTACTCCCTGTGCTCACTAAAACAATGCAGCAAGCGTGTGACAGTAAAATGAGGGAAGTACATAGTGACAAGTGACTCAGTTATGAAGCATTACACATGCAAATAATTTGCTTACCTTCAAGAGGGAGACGAGCCAGCACACCATCAGGTGTAGATTCCTGCGGCCTTGGACTACTCAGTGCAGATATATACTCTGCAAGTCGATCTGGTCTGGGACCTGGTGGTGGCAGCTTTGGCCGTTCAACATTATGCTTTACCATGTCATAAAAGTCCGCCGGTTCATCGTTTCCAGAATCTTCTGAGTCACTTTTCTGCAAATTAGGACCAAGTTAGCTTTTATTAGCAATGAAAGGCACAATACAGCACAAAACAGGACCAGCTGAATGCAAAGTAAAAATTTATGCATGAAAGCCAAGAGAAGGGGCGCGCTCGACTATTGGACCACACGAACATGGTTCAATCCTGGCTACAACAGCCACGTTCAGCGGAGGTGAAATGTAAGGCGCCTGTGTGCTGTGCGATGTCAAGGCATGCTAAAGAAACACAGGTGGTCAAAATTATCCAGAGCTGCCAGCACTACGGTGCCCCTCATAACCCAAGTCGCTTTGGGATGTAAAACTCCACAAACAGCAAACACCCATGATTCAGCGTTCTGGAATGCTTTGCAACAGCAAGAGCAAAGTGGGTTTTGAAAGGTGATGCCACACTGCAGAGGAAAAGCTAGCCATATACATTGCTGCATAGCTGCATTCAGCAAGTTTGAGCACTGCCATTGGAGCAAGCTGGCAGTTTGGTTTCGTTGGGGTAGCTGGGTTAAGAAAAGCGGGTAAGAAAGTGCTTCGGAGGGCACAAAAATATACAAGAACAACAAAAAGCAGGGCGAGCACCGCACACATATGGTACCACTCCATACACAGCTGGACAGCAAACACGTCGTCTGAGTTAGGATGCAGTGTTAGCCAAAGGTAGAGAGAGTGAAAAAAAACCTGCAGAATGGAATGAGATGGAGCAGTGAAATTATAAATCCACACTATGCAAGGGCACCACTGTCTTTTTTAAAACTTTGGTTACATTTAGCTGGGACAGCTCGTATACACCGTAACATTCAGAGCTATCGCCCATCCCTCCCCTACCCGAAATTCATAGAATAAGTGGAGTGGACCATGTCTCGGGGACCAAACAAAAATAAAATTGCAAAAGCCAGAAAATATGCATTATTTTGTTTGTATCTAGCGCGAGTTAACAAGAGATACACCAGACTTTACTCACAGGATGTTATCTTGCTCAAAAGACCCTTAAAAGAATGTTCTGCAGTCCATAGCAATCCACTGCTTGCATCACGCAAGGGCACCTCAAAAGAGTACAACTGCTTACTGTCTTTATCTGGATTATTTTTCTTCTACGTGAACATCCTTTGAACCTGAAGCCGCAAAATTTCAGGAAGATGCGTGAACAAAATAGTTTCTATGTCACCTCTTTCCCCCCCCCCCCCCCCCCCCCCCTGCTGTCAGAACATTTAGGAGGGTATTCTTCACAAATTGTTAGGCCCACGACTTATGTTTTCTAGGGGTGTGCAGTGATGGTGGTTTTGACAACCGATATTTTGCCTAAAGAGAAGGTGTGAGTAATGACTCGGGCATGGTAAGCGGTAATGGAAGAGTTGCTTCAACCTTCTGTAGTAGTGTTAAATAATTTGAGTGCGTGATGATCTAACAGCATCATACTAAATATTATTAGAACTAGAAATGGAACACAAATTTATAATGCAAAAGAAAAACATACTTGTTACAAGTGAATCCAATGTTTTCTGTTATGAACCATAGCCTACTCTCGCGCGTGAACCTTGTAATGAATGTAAGTGAACAGTTGACACATGTGGACCATAGCTCAAGTTCTGTATATACTTTTGACATGAAGATGCATTTCACGTGAGCTTTCCATTAAAAAAAAAAAACAAATACTAGAAGCGACCACAATGAGCACAGCTACCCTTCCCCACTGGAGGAACAAACTTGCAGTCAAATGCTTATGGTGTTTTGAGCACCAAGGGCTCCTCCAGGGCGGCTGCCATGCCACCTCTTTTGGAACCACTATTTAAATATGCAGCCAGTGATTTATTTCTAATAAGATAAGGATCAACTATTCATTTCTTTTATTGATCTTAATGATAACAAAAAAAAATGGATTAAAAAATTGCATAATTATCTGATAATGGCAAACAAATTATGCAATTTTCTGGTCTTCCCCTCAAAGCCACATGCTGCGCATACTGGCAGCGCGCTGACTTCTGCTCTATGAGTAAGCTAGCATTCTGCCATGACAACCGCTTCGAGAGCCTCGTGAGGAGGGCACTGCTTTTGCCACCAGAAAACCTTCTTGAATACTGTACTATAATGCAGGAAACAAAATAATTAAAGAGAAAGACAAAGTAGTAAGTCTTTATGCAGAGCTTCGCACACACCATCCTGATTAATGCAAGGTGGCCCATTAACTAAAACACAACATGAAAGTTCTCAAAACAGTGAGTACAGAACTGCACAGCACAGTGCTAGCACTAGACTTGAAATATAGGTCTGAGCACACAACTTCACATAGCATACCCGCAACAAATAGACATCATATATGACCATGATCATATATGACAATGAAAAGACACACAAAAGCTAAGTGTGAAGTCTACTGTTAAAAAATTTGAGGATCTCTTAGATATCTCTTAACAGGAGACTGGCGAAAGCCTAACGTTCGCACTTGAAACTCGAACCACCTTTGCAAGCTGAAGTGTTCGAAACTATTTTGCCCCAGAAGGAGCGCAGCGGGGTTTGCGGAGCCTCTTCCAAGCCCAAGTGCACACCCCTGTGAGAGCCGGGCGCCAGGCCGGGGGACGCTTGTACCCATTTTTACCTAAAAACGGAAGCGGTGGCTTTGTCGCAGAGCATCCGTCTCGCATTCGGGAGGTACCGGGGTCGATCCCTGGTGTCGCCGGGCACCCACCTGTTTTCAATGGGCACAAGCTTTCCCTCGGCCTGGTGCTCGGTTCTTCTGGGGTGAAATGCTTGGGAAAGGGGTCATGGCCCAAACAGTTGCGCCGATGGGACAGTGATTCGTTCCGCCATCAGACAACCATAAGCCCGCCTCGGGCAGCAGAAGCCCATATGTGGACCTTTTTTTTTTTTTTACATTATCAGGGTCATCATCTTATAGACAACACTTGAGCATCAACATCTCATCATCAATCTCAACTGAATCTTGAACCACCTTTGCAGGCTGGCGTGTTCAAAACTGATTGTGCCCTGGAGGGTGCAGCGGGATTAGCGGAGTTTCTTCCAAGCTCACCCCCTGAGGAAGCTGGGCAACAGGCCGGGGGTCTGCTTGTACACTTTTTTACCGATGGGTGTCCGGCGGTGGGTACACCATCGCTCCTGTCACATGGCATTCCTTGGCGCGTGTTCAAGTGTAGGATTGCAGAGGACAGCAACGCTAGACAAGAACACATCTCATGCACAGATCTTGGGCACAGGATTTCATTCCATGAGCCTAGAAAGGCTTTTGCCTTAAAATTAACTGTATACAAGTCACCACCAACGATGTACAGTTTCCGCAAAAGCTTTCAAGGGCTAGTAATACCAAAGCAATGCTATGGGTTACGAGCAAAGGTTAGAATTCTCGGTTTAGTGCAGCTCTTATGCGCCCATTATGCGGCAGCTGAGCAATGCAGTTGTCGGTGCAACCGAGCGAAAGAGAGTCACGAGTCAAAGAGAACTTTTCAGAAGAAGAGCCAGAAGCTTGTTTTCCTTCTGAGAAATCCTCTTCTACTCATGAGAAAAATGAAACGAAGTTGCAGGGCTGCACAATACGTGGTCTGTGTGACGACAGCAGTAACGCAACTGCCACTGAACGTGCACAACGAGAACATGTTTGGTTCAGAAGGTTTAACATCACAAAGCAACTCGGCCTATAAGGGAAACTGCAATTCAGCTGGATCTTAAAAGAGAAGCTGCAGTGGAGGGCTCCAGATATTTCAATCACCTGAGGTCCTTTGATGTGCACTGACATTGCATACTATCAATTTTTGTGTTGTATACACATGGTCTCACGCCAGTGTACATACATACAGACAAAAAACTTACTTTACCAAGTAACAGACTGGTGCAGAAGATAGTGAGCAAACAAGTTACAGAGTATGGTTCACACATAAACTGGGCCTTTCAGAGTGCAGAGGCCTGTCTAAGCCCATCGAGCAATGCATTAAGACACACAACTACGCAACTTAAGCCAACAATTCACCTAAGCACAGGCATGCACAGCATCCACCTAAACGTAGTGAAGGCTGTGGTTGGGGGAATGCTAATGAATAATTACTTCCAGTCCCTTATTACTAATCCATTCCTTGGGGAATTCTCCTGAACAATGCACCAATGAATAGAAGCAGCGCGAAACGAGAATAAGGCGAAGGGAGAATACGAGGATGAGCGCAGTCCTCCCTTCGTCCCCGTCTTATTTCACACTGTTCCTACAAAATGGATTACTGGCTCACTCAAGCTTCAGTTCTAGTGTTGCATTAAAACCAACCCCGTTCCCATTTTGAGCTGCTGCTCAATTTGCTCGTGCCCTACCCTCTGTTCTGGTGGTCATTCTGGTTAGCTGTTAGCAGAGAGATTTCCCCAGACAGGCGGTGGCCTCAAGGTTCGAACTCCAGACCACAAGTCTCTGTGAAAGCTGTATACCTTTCCACTGCAGCCGTTGGCTGTGCTTGGGTGGATTCGAATTAGTAATTACTCCTTTATTAGTTTTAGAAGTGGTAGCAAAGAATGATTTTATGATGAAGTAAAAGCGAATGAAAACACCTCTCATCAAGAATTTGTGATTGCAATGTAACAGTAGGTCTCATCATAAACACATGCACTGCACCTACTACCAGCCCTAAACTCTGGTCTTGACATGGCACTTGAATACTTCATTACTGCTGGTAAGACAGGTGTGTGTGGTGCTGAAAGTGGCAACACAACTTTGGAAATCAAGCCACATTTAATCAAAAAAAAAAAAAAGTTTTGAATCTTTTTTGTGTTAATATCTGAACGTTCCATGAGCATGAGAATAGCAGCCCTCAACCGGGATTGAGCACTTCACCTACACTTCAGGAACTGACTTGGTGCCATGCAAGATCGGGCTCAATCCGGCTTTTGCGCAAGTTTTCTGCGCATGCGCGAAGTCGTAGCGGCGACCGATGGAAACACATTGGACGGCGTCGAAGGCGTCGACGGCGTTTCTCGGCGCCGCCAGTGCACGGGGGCTGGCGGCACCAGGCGGCACGGTGACCGTCACAGGCTTGGCAAAGCGATGCCAACCACATCTGCCGCGTACGGTTGCCACTCTCTATGCGTGCCGAGATGCAAGGCGCGGTTTTTCAGGTTTCCTTCGGCGAGCCGCGACCAACAACGACGTGAAGCTTGAATTAAGGCCACCAAGCGTCAAGATGTGAATGACCGACCTTAGCAACCAACTGCGTACTCTGGACTCTGCGAAAAACACTTCGTTACAGGTATGTATGCATCTAAAGGAAATGTGCATGATGAAAAGTATCTACCGGAGTTTGCACCAAGCCTGTAACCCACCAGTGATAGCCGTAACGAACATTTGTTCGGCGCGTCTGATGGCGATATATTTTGTTGTTTGTTTTCTTTATGTCCGAAGGGGCCGGGTAGCGCAGATATCACAGGTGGCCGTGTGCGCTACACCGTAATATTTAGCATGTTTTATTGCGACTGCCGCCTGACTGAAAAGAAAAAAAAAAATAAGCGTTTGTTGTGATGCACCGCCGTTCGCGAGCCGAGTGGTTGAGCTGGTCATGAGGCTTGCAAACGGCAGTGCATTAAAACGCCGTATATTTTTCTTGTTAGTCAGGTGGCAGTCACGATAAAACATGCTAAATATTACTGCCTAGCGCACACAGCCGCCTGTGATATCTAAGCTACCTAGCCTTTTCACACATAAAGAAAAGAAACGACAAAATACATCACCTTCAGGCCCCGGCGCAACTAAAGCAAACACGCACCGAAGAAATCCTCATTGCAGATATCACTGGTGCGTAACAGGCTGGGTGCAAACTCCAGTAGGTACTTTTCATCATGCATATTTCCTTTAGATGCATGCATACCTGTAGTATCTGTGTTTTTGCCGCTCGAAGCATATGACGCACTTGACACTCTTGCACGACGCACAGTAATTTTTTTTTACCTTAAAGGCTCGCCTTCGTGCACGCCAAAGCATTCGGATTTCGTTCCCTTGGTGTATGCAATCAGATGCACTTCGTTAGGGAGCTTGATAATTGTCGTCTTCGTCCAACCGTTTGCAATGGCAAGGAAACCGCCCGGCACAAATGAGTCTCCTGGAGGATTCATGCTCGTTCACTTGCAGAGTGGATCGCTCTGGACGTAGAGCAGGGTTGGTTCCTGACCGAGATGTGCATCCGATATGTAGGAGATGCACATGTGTCACCAAGTCGTTGATTCCGCTGAAATCGTGGCGGAGACAGGAAGGTTGTGGATCCTTTGACAACAGAATGACCATTCTCTGTGCACCGATAACCTTTTCACCACTGCGACCACATCCGTTCTGACTCCTGCGGGTCTACAGCGCTGAATCATCCGTTGCCAGAAAAATGCCGCGCGTTTCCTGCAGGTGCATTCCGGCCGGGACAATGCCCTTTTCAGGGGGTGTGTATAAGTGCCTCTCTGCCGAGCTTCGTAGATGAAATCCTATAGCTGCACGCTTGTAGATGACGTGAGGAGCAAGCGACGCCCATTGCACTGACCGCATTGTGCTCGGTAACTCAAGACACCCCGCGCATATGCGCTGCTCGAAGTCACAGGAGACGATTCCACCTAGCTCTGCAGCATCAACAAACTCCTGGCTGCTTTGCCCTTTGAGATCCCTCTCTCTCTCTCTCTCTCTCTGCCTCCGCGCTCTCCTGTCTGCCGAAAACCTGCACGCTGAGAGCGTCTCATTCTGTCACGTCGAACACGGCCCGCGCTACACGCTCTTAAAATACGGATAGTATATGCGTGCGTTATGAGTGGATTGTAAAAACGCTGTACATTCCCCCATATTGCATGAACATGATATACTGTGATCACTGTCACTACTTTCCACCCCGAGGCCAAAAAAGGGGTAGCTTTCGCTTTCTACCTGCGTTGGCGTGGCCATTTCGTATGGTGCGCTTTCGCGTCGTCTGCTACACTGCCGTCCAATGTGTTTCTCGCCAGCTCCCGCATGATGGCGCCACATCCTCCCGCAAAAGGCGGATTGCAAATCAACTGGCTGTGTAATGATGCTCAATCTGCATTGACTGCAATCTCAATCATGACTAAAGTGCTCGTGTGGCAGTGGTATTACACTTCCCTGCAAACACGGTGCGAGATAGAATAGCGCACATGGTAGAAGTGCACTGGACCTGGTTAGGGGCATATAAGTGATAAAGAGGGCAATCCGCGCATCCATTTGAAGACAACAACTTTAAATTGTGATGTAATGAAATGACAAAATAATGGGAAACATGCACAGTTCCTACATGACAAGGCACTGAGGCATTAATGGCACTGCTATATAGCTGTTGTTTCAGACTGCTCTGAAAGACAACTGCTGCAACACACGGCATGTACCACAATGACAATCAGCATTTGCTTGCTTGTATTCAGGAATGAGTAACACATGTTCCTAGACAGCTGTTAGGCTGGGTGGCAAATGAAAATAAGTGATATGGAGCCAGAGTAATGCAAAATAAAAAGCAATGCTGACAGCTACTGCTAATTAAGATGCCACTAGCAGTCCTGCAAAGCTTGCAGTAACAAAAGGAGATCCCAACCTTCTTTCCACCATTCCCATCTGGCTGTGTGCACTGCATGAGAGATACATTGTAAGCAGCCAAGATGCTTACCCATCCTTGGTCGCCATCCTGCACGGACAGCACATCAGGGTACAAAAAGGCATGACAGGTGCAACATAGAGGGTGGCCAAAGGATGGTCCATAAAAGCCATTGCAGGCGTGGCACACTGTATGCTGCCAGGGATGAAGAGACAAGGATTATTGCACCAAAGTGCCGCCAAAAGGGGCCAGTGCAAGCAGCAGCTGCTCCCAAACTAAGGCCAGGCACAAGTAAAATGCGCCTAATTTTTACTACAAGCTAGACCAGCAACCAGTTCTTGAAAATAAATGGAACATTGTTTTTTGGCTACAATCTAGCTCGGTTTGGTTTCATAATTTGTAGTCACAGACTGAACTATTGCTTTAAGATTGAACAGCTCACGGAGGCGATATGCAGCTGCAAAGACTGAATCAACAACTGCCAATAATTATTTCCGAAAAATAGTAACTCGTTTTTCACGCAATGCTGTACTGGATATGCCAGAATATTAATCGCCCGCGCAAGCCGCGCGCCAGCGTCCGATTGTAATCGTCTGCAGAGATACTATTTTTGAGATAGATTTTGAGAGAGTTTTAAACATGCATTTTAAAATTTCAGTCGCTGCGACTGTCAAGTCGACAAAATGATATGGGGCAGAACTCGATCGAGGATGATACCAGCAGTTCAGTCTGGAACAGACTTGGTCGCTCTGAGAATTACCTGGAAAACTGCAGTCTGAACTCGTAAGCAATGAGCGGAACGTTCAGTCGCCATCACAATAAAAAAATCTCAAAACGCAATACTTTAACTAGTCGCGCTCTCCCGTGCACTGCACTAAGGGGAAGAAGGGCAGATTGGGCAAACAGCGCAGAGGACAGGACAAGGAGCAGAAGAGACAAACACGGCGCTCAACTTACAGCTAGTTTACAGACTACGTAAACGTGAATCTTCTTGGGGCTTGAACTTACAACTAGTTTACAAATTAGTTGTAAGTTCAGCGCCGTGTGTCTCTTCTGCTCCTTGTCCTGTCCTCTGCGCCAGGTCAAGGAGCAGAAGAGACAAACACGGCGCTCAACTTACAGCTAGTTTACAAACTACGTAAACGTGAAGCTTCTTGGGGCTTGAACTTACAACTAGTTTACAAATTAGTTGTAAGTTCAGCGCCGTGTCTGTCTCTTCTGCTCCTTGTCCTGTCCTGTGCGCCAGGACGAGGAGCAGTTGGTCCTGTCCTGTGCGCCAGGACGAGGAGCAGAAGAGACAAACACGGCGCTCAACTTACAGCTAGTTTACAAACTACGTAAACGTGAAGCTTCTTGGGACTTGAACTTACAACTAGTTTACAAATTAGTTGTAAGTTCAGCGCCGTGTCTGTCTCTTCTGCTCCTTGTCCTGTCCTCTGCGCTGTTTGGATTAGATTACTCCTCGTTATGCACTAAGGGGAGCGCAAAGACTAAGTACACATCGCCACTACAGAGAAAGCTTAAAGTACAATTGAAAGTACTAGAGGCGGCCGTGAACCTCAGCATGTGCAAAAAGAAAAAAGAACTTTGGCACACTCTTAATAAATCGCTTAACACATCAGATGCCCAGCTAGCGTTCGCATAGTACGTTCCACTGATGACTTCAGTGCATAATATGATCGCCAAAACAAATGATCAGACCGCTCAAAATTGCTTCTTACTAAATGCAGCGTTAATACTCGCAAACATACGCTTGCCCGTGGCGTCACTACACAAACGCTATCTTTGTTTCAAATTACAATTTGGACAAATGCAGCGTTCCAACACCCATTGACACGGCATCGAATGCAAGGGAAGCTAACACAATGCAGCAAGAAATTGGCACCACAGAAAGGTATTACGTACCTTGAACTGGAATATCATGTGTCCATTCTGAACTATTTCTTCTAACCGACCGTCAGCGGGTCGCCTGACAGATACCGTGCTGCGCTGGTGATTGCAGTTCACGGCAGCCATTTCCTAAGCCATGCGCTGCCGTAGAAATCAGAATGTTAAACTTGAACGACAGATCAAGACTGCATCGTCTCTCCACTGTCACAAAGGTGCCCAGTCTTTGCACACTCTTCACCTACTTCGAATCGGAACTATTCCAGGCAGCGACGAAAAAACACAAGACGTTGACGCTTTTCCAGGTAGACGCTCG
Organism: Amblyomma maculatum; assembly: GCF_055883805.1. NCBI lineage: Eukaryota > Metazoa > Arthropoda > Arachnida > Ixodida > Ixodidae > Amblyomma > Amblyomma maculatum. Next base: position 208,292,598 of record NC_139344.1, read on the forward strand.
GCCACCATTCCAACGTTCGTTCGGTCGCGTTCTTTGCGCGTGCACGGCAGACGGCGGCTTGCGACCCGCGTCCCCGCGTTCGGCCGTTCGGCTTCTAGAAACGCAAGTGCTGACACACTGCGGTTGCTGGTACTGTGCTTTGCAGTTTGTTAGGAAAAAAATTTAGTGCAACTTCCTGAAATAGAAAAAAAAAGGAGGTTTACTCGAGTACCAGCATAATTATTTTAAATGCTAACTGAAGCTTGTCATCAGTGCTGTCAGTGCTCCCGTTTCGAGTTAAAAAAAAGAAGGGGAAAAAGAAAAACGCTATGAGAACATAATTGAACCTGATTGGAAAATAAAACCTGCATGTACAGTCTTTGTCAAAAGTATAGTGAACTAGTTCACTATAGTGAAGAGTGTTGAGCCCAGAGGGTCTGCTGCTTCTTAGCAGTGTTACAGTGCCCTAGAGCCATGTATTGATGCTGATTTATATAACCACTGTAACAGTAGATGTCTGTAGAGGTTTTTCCCATTGATGTTGCTACCATCGAGATATCCGAAACACCGAAAATGCATTACAAGCCGCACGAAGTAGCTCAAAAGCAGACCCCCTGGAAGCAGATCCTTTTGACGAAGACTGTAAAATACAACCCCAGTTAAAACGCATTTTGTACACAGACCCGCCGACTACACAGCGACCCAGCCACGTCTGGCTTGCTTTCGCCTGTTCGTATTTAAAAGCAAAAGAACGGCACACGGTGAAAAAATTCGCGCGGTAATCAGGCCCTTTGTCGCATCGGCGCAAGTAGGTGCAATATTAAAATGGCCATGACCATTTCCTGATCAATTCCTACCATGTATACGTCCAGACACCATGAAATCGCGATTTACTTTTTCCAACACAGCACGTACCACACTACAAAATATTAAAGCATGTCAACTTCAGCGCACTGCTACCGTGCTTCTACCTTCTACCCTTTTTAAGGAATAACAGCGCGATGAGGGACAAGGAAGACCTCCGGCGCAACACCTCGTCCCTCATCTCCGCGCTGTTATACTTTAAAAATGTACCAACTAGCTCAACTCTCCGTTTTATTGAACCTTCTACCATACCGAAGGAGCCCGCGCATCATCAGTGCGCATGCGAAAATCCCCTTGAGGGCGCCAGGTGCCCGGCGGGTGTAGAGAGCAGGCTAGGAGATTGCGCGCACGCAAGCCGCGTTGGGACGGGCGCACGCGCACCTACCGGGCACGTGGAGTCATCTGGCGCCCCTATGACTATCTGCGCATGTACTTTACATCAGGGACGTTACGACATCGGGGAGTGGCGGGTTTAGTTGAAATGATGCACAGCACAATGAGACAAGAATGCCATCTGCTGCCCTGAGCCAGGGTCGTCAAGGCCAACTGGGTCCTTTGACATGCCATGCTGCACCTGATGGATGGGTCAATGACACACTAGTAGGCCTGTTAGTTAATTGACCTAATTAGCAATATGTGCTTGCTCATTCCTATTTATATCTGCCAGCGGTGATTAAAAACAAAACATATTTCCGCCTAAATAGAATGCTAAGTTTTATAACGTAATACAACAAAAGGAAAGTATTCACAAGCAAGTACAAAATGCAATGTAAAGTGCCACAAAGACGAAATTGCAATGTTTAATGCCAGGATTTGTCAAACACCCAAGGGAATATGAAGCTGTACTGTTTCGAAGATGCACATGGCACTAGAATTTTAGAAAAACATTATTGGTGGGAAAATATTGTACTAGTTTGTGAAATGCTATATACTGCATTTACTAGATGACAGAAAACTGCCAATTTGCAACATCAAACATGCTAAATTCACCTGAAACAAAGTTATCACCACTAGGTAAAGCTCTCTCCCCCACATAATAAAAAAGTTGCAGGTTACTTTGTATGCAGTTGCATACCTTAAAAGGGCAATTTAGATGTGCCACAGCGTAGAACAATGCACACCTATAACTGCAAAAACCACTGAATAAGTATGTTGGCAAGCTAGATCTATACTCCTGCAAAATTTAACAATAAACAGTGCAATTCACATTCAAAGTATGCACACACCACACATACAAAAATTCAGTACTTCAGACCTTTCAGCACATCCTTTGCAGAGTGCACATTAATTTCTGAACTACTATTAATTTTCTGCTGTCTTTCATCAACTTTTGATGACATACAAATGACCTTTTTTCACATTTGCTGCACCTCCCACAGACATGCACTTTCTCATCTGCGGCCCAGAACATCAGGAAGTAAATAATAAACAAAGCAGAATACTGCTACACAATAGCCACATGGGTGCCTCATTCTGAAACTAATCTATCATGAAGTTGAAGCGTGCGGGCACAGTGTTTCCAGCAGATGTTTAAAATACAAGGGCACTGGTATGAGACTGACCAGCACCTACTCACAACTTTGTAAGGCAAGAAAAAATGGAATGACCAAGTGCAATGCTACATGCATAATTTTGTATACCGCATGCCCATTTCATAGCCTCTTCTATTAGTTGCATTAGCTACCTAACAGCACTTCTAAATTTTGCTCCCCTGGGCACTTTGATCACAACTACTGGTACTCAAAGGGATGCCATCATCTTCATGGCTGCTTATCACTGCACCACAGATTATGAGCGCGAGGCAACAGTTTCGAAACGGTCCCGTACCTATGCACTGGCAATTCAACTATAGATGTAGAAGCTGCTTGCATGTGCTCAAATCTTCGACACAGACATAGGAATGACCTCCAAATACTTGTGTACAAAGATTTTCATAAGACACTACCATGCTTGCAGAGCATGTAACCTGCAACTATAAGAAATTCATAAAACTTAAAGTCCTTACAGAAACAAAAGCAAAGCACGAACAGCTGAACACAGTAAATTCTATGGGACTGATACTAATGCATTGGCACTACCATAGAAACAGAAGTATCAGTTATCAGCAAATCTCTTGAGGCACACTGGAATACACAAGTGCAATATGAAAAGCAAAGTTCCCTTAAACACAGTACTTAAGAGAACCACAGACTGGCTCAGGAGCACGTACAGACGTGAGTCACCAGCATGTCTGAAGAAAAACATCCACAGAAGACGAACTCTTTAATGTACCGGAAACCATTACAAAATGGCAGCTCCAGTCAAGCCTACAGGCCACATGTCAAAAATTTACTGCACAGACTTAAGCATTACAGAAAAACCTTGGTAACTTGAAGTCATTGGTACCACAAAAAAAATGTTTGAATTAACCGAACACAGGCAAAAATCGAACCCATGTAAAAAAAATTCACAACGAAAACGCACAGCACATAGCCCCCACCCATTCCACAAAGTCGCACCGCCCCACTTTGTTTTGCATTTTCCTGCAAGATAGCATCATGGCACGCTTTAAGCAAGAAATAACCATGTTATGATGCCAGCACAAATCAAAAGTGAAATGCAGCAGTGGAACTGCTGCAAAATTTACGTCAAACTGTGCCAAGTGGAAAACCCAGCTGCTACAAAATTTTTGCTCACTTTTACGGCAAATTTGTGCCAAAAGTCAACTAAAAAATTTTGCCATGCAAAGCTAATGCCGGAACTTTTAAATGTTGGGTATGCACTACTTACACGTCTATAAAAAAAATTAGGGTTACAAAAATCGCACTCCTGCTCTCAAGAATTCTAGGTAAAAAATTGTTTCTAAAGAGCACTCACTATAGTATGTTACAATTTATTGGAGCTGTGTGGGCAGTGGCATGTGACTTCAGCAGTATTTGCAGCCACTGCTTTCGCCCTCCACAAATTTGAGTCTGAATGCTCCTTCAGCCCATATCAGATGATAAAATGTGAAAGTTTAAAATAAGGGCCTCCGAGCCAGGTTGCACTGGTGTATTCAGTTTAGTGGAGCCCACGCAATCTCCCGTGGTATAGTTTCACTAACGCGTGTTCGGTAGCATGCGCTCGCACCACTGCAGGAGTGAGACTGGATCTGCACTAGAATTAAAATTTAAAGTCATTTGGAAATTTTGAAGATTTTTGGAACTGTCCAATGTTCTTGAGAGCACACTTTAAACACATTAGGATATGACTGTGAAAGAGCCGAACAAATAATGGAAATTCGAATTTCCTATAGCATGAATAATTTTCATACGAATGAACTCTTTCCGATGCATGGAGTTCTACAGGGAATGTTATGAGGTGCGCACTACCTGCCACCCTCCAAAACCTATCTTAGGCCTCACAAATAGGTTAGCCAAATTTCGGATGGTCATTTTCCTCAAGAAAAGTTGACTTGATGCGACAGCACATCGAATAATTGAGATCTTCAACATAACCCTCTAGACTAAGCATACTATTAAAAGAAATGGCGCAGGACGCTGCTGTGCAGTCACCCGACCGCGGGCAACGTAGCAAGAATGGTCGTGTCGCAGGAGATGCACTGCCACTGCTATAGGTAGGAGGTGCTTCGGTGCTGAATTGAACACGGCCCGGCCGAAGAGGAGTGATGAGTGCGCGCACTGCTACCTCCATTTTAACTATGCTTTAAGTGTCAATAGCATCCACGGCTGCATTTCAATAAAGCACGGTTTCTCTTTTAGAGGCACGAACTTCCGCGGTCAGCAAGCCGTATCCATAGAGGGGTTTAGTTGTGTTGGGAGTTCTGGGGCTGGGTGGGACGCTAAGGCATAAGCATTGACATCGCTTTCCAGTTTCGCTCAGAGACTCCAAGGGGCCATCGATCACTTCAGTAGTTTGCAGTGAAAATGGGATTGGGAATTCCCGCACAGTAACCCAGACTTTCTAATTGACCGGTTGGTGCAAGCCAGTGCGCTTTGAATTACCCCAACTTTAGAATCAACATAATTCAATTCATTGAGGTTTTACTGTATGACAAGTGCACCTGCACTATAAACAAGAACTACAGATACACAGACATAAGTGAGGCTGCACTATACTCATTTCGCTGTCAGCCTCTCATACTGCTCTAGAAGCCCTTTTTACAAAGAAATGCAACGCACAGCTGAAATCTCAGGTTGACAACATTAAAATACTTTTCATATCCTAGGTACATATGAAACATTTTATGTGTTTTCTTTTTATTCACACACAAAACTGCTCATCGCACAAAAAAAGTGGGGTGAGGGACAGAAACTAAAAATTTTAGAGCTGAGTGTATAGAGTCAGCACAAGATGGCTGCTGGCCTTCAAAAGGAGCAGGTACCAGCAGCATGTCTTCAATTAGCGCCCATATGCCATGCCAGCTATAAGAACACACAGAAAGAAAGGCTCAAAGCTAACCAGGAAAGAAGAATGCTATGTGGAACGATTTCCGCTAACATGACCAGGAGAAGCAAGCCCAAAAACAGGCATCCATGCCCCCAGGCCCTAGTCCACCGCCAATGGAAAGCTTTGAACCATCCCCTCTAGTCCCACACACTTCCATCCTAGGCTCTTCTGCCGCAGAGACCATGTTTCCAGGATTGAATTTTAGGGAGTGCAGCTACTGATGTGCACACTCCACGCTGCCTCGAGGCTGCTGCTCATCCTCATGGTACGCCTCCTGACGCTGACTGTGGCTGTTGGGGTCATAGTCATGCAAGTCCACTTCCTCCACGTGCTCCCCAACAGGCACTTCGCCCAGGCCACCACTGGGCCGCTCACCGAGCAAGGCCTCCAGTTCCTGCAGACATAAAGGGTCAGGCTCAATTCAGTCATACACAAAACACCACGGCAAGGAAGAAAAGAAAATGCCGTCAAGCATGTTCACCCCCCCATTAATGCCTTGCATGTAGCTTTAGTATTACGTGGTGTTTCAGAACTGTGATGGAAATTGAGTATTGACATTCACTACGGCTACAAGCAGAGGGACACACTGAGCACTTGCACAAATAGAAGGGAAAGAAACAAACAAAAAAAATTCAAATTTCAAGCAATAAAGCAGCCCACCTTGTTTGACAGTTATAACATTTTTTGACTGAGCTTTTTTAAAAGTAAACACCAAGATGTGAAAGGTATTTTTTTTTTTTTTTAATGGCTGCAGAAGGTTAAGTACACAATGCTACAGAATAAATTCTGCAAATTCTACCAACTCTTGCCCGACAGATTTTTTGGAGTAGCACTAATCCATTGGCAGTGAAATATTACATCCTAAAGAATAACTTCTGTTCTGATAAACTGAAATACCTAATGTAAAGGAATAATAATCAGAAAGAGTACTCAACTCTCGAATGACAAGAGTATGAGTATGGGCAGTCCGCGGGTCGAAAAACGGCGATTTTCAGTAAAAAAGTCAAAGTGATTTTGACTGTTTCAGCAACACTGATCCTTCCTCTTTAATATATAAAAAAATCAGAGCCGAAAACAGTCGCGAAATCATTTAAAAAGTCTGTTAAAGCACGCAAGGTGGCTAAAGAAGGGGCAGATACGACCCATGTTCAAGCGCGTGACGCGTCAAATCGCGGCGTTACACGCCACTGAAATTTTGCAAGGCGGCAGGCCTACGCTTTTTCTCCCTAAAGCTGGCTTTGCCGCTTCACAAACCCCCAGCAAGTAATAAAAAAAAAAAAGTTCCGCCGCCCAAACCTAGCATTTTCACTGGCCATTTAAATCACGTGGTGCGATTTCGACCACGCCATTGGCTGTCAGTGTGGGAAGCGGCCATAGCTCGTCTGCTCTTCATGCGACGCGTAGCTCGCTGTCACGCTTGCCCGCTAGTTTTCTCTCGGCGTGTTTTCAAAATTTCACGCATCTTCGTGCTCGTCGCTGCGATAGAATCCGAGAAGAAACGTGACTTTCGGTGTCGAAAGTACCGATCAAACCACGCGTTCAAGGGAAGTCACCGGCAAAGTGAAACGGCGTGCAGTGGAGACGTACGCGGAAGCTAGGCCTAACCTCGGCGGAGGCGACACTTTTGACAGCTCGAAGCCGGCTGGGCACTGAAGTTTCAGTGACAGCTTAGACGATTTCGTCAGTGCACTAGATAAGAAGATAAGGATCTTCGAGCGTGGAGGAGACCTAGTACGGCGAGTGCCTTTATCGGCGAGATCGGTGCCGCGAACGCACTGGCGAGCGAGCAGCATGTCGGGAGCGCGGACGGTGCTAACTTTCCGTTCGCGAGTTGGCCAAGAAGTGAAAAGGACTCTCGTCGTTTCTAGAGCTGCGTTGCAGCAGTGTAGCGTGTGCCACGTCCGTTGTGTCGTAGTCGTGCGCGGTGTGCAGCTCCGGTGTACGACGCCCTTCAGCCAGCCCGAGGGAGATTTTTGCCGTGAACGTCAATGCAGGGGTTGCGGCGCTCGTTATTGGTGCTGGATACAATCAACTTTCCCGATTTTGTGTGGTTCTTGGTTTGCCGAAACAAGTGCACCATAAGAACTTTAATGCCATAACAAAAAATGTGCACCTTGTGGTTACAAAGCAGTGGCTGACAGAAGCAAGGTCTCAGCATCACTAAATAGCCAAGAAAGCACGCCTTGAGAATGCTGCTCACAATGTCACTGTGGGAGCAACATATGATGCTGGTGAATTCTAAAATTGTGCACTGTATCATAATACCCTGGCCTGCATTGTGTGCAATTTTCATGCAGAGAGTGCGGCTACAACAGCAATAAACAGCTTTTGTATCTTTAAATCGCATTTTTCTCGAATTCGTATTTTGGGCCGAATATGAGTTTTGTGCACAATATTTTATGTCGTTATTTTAGTTCAATCAACACCAAACTTGGCATGCATAATCTTTAGGATGTGTAGAATGCAAGTATCTAGGTTTAAATGCAATCAGCAGTATTTTTGGGCATGCAAATTTAAAAAATTATCTGGTGCTAGCCACTAAAAACAAGGCACCAGATATAAAATTGTCTCAAAACATTGCATGCCAAGGGAATGTTGCTATGTTGCTTATTTGCACTCAGTGGAGTGTTGGGGACAAGAGTAACTAGTTGGCTCTGCCCTACCATGCTTGCTGCTGTGTACAGCAGCTGCACAAACATGCATTGTTTTTCACTTATGCATGGCATTTAGAATATGAAAACATTAAGCTATTTTAAAACTAAAAACATATTTAGAAAGAGGAGATCACTCTCTATAAGTGGTGCAATTTTCATTCACCTAGCATCAATATTAAGAAAAAAATGTTTTCGAGTAGCATCTCCCCTTAAGGCATAGTTTTCACCCAAAACAGAAAGATGTTAGAATTTCCAAATTTCTTCCAGATTGCATAGGAAAAATTTTCATCTCCCAGAAGCTTAAATGTGAAATTTTGGTGGAGACCTATCTCCTCATTGTGACTTGACACTGGTTTCTAACTCTTGATTCATTCCTCTCATGAGAACCTGTGCAGACAAAACGGCAACATTTTAGGCATTTAAAGCAATCATCCTTCTAAACGGTATCAAAGGAAATGCCCACTGACCAAGCAGAGAACAGGTAGCCACTTTAAAAATATACAGCTTTTGCATTCATTTTGCACATCTGGCTAGTTCTGCGCATAACTTTGCACGACCTGCTCTTACTCAGAATGCATGTATCAAGTCACTAAGAGGCGGCAACGAATGCACTTGTGCCTCCTGAGAGAGCAGAATGACCTCTGCAATGACGGCAATAGCATGAAAACCGTAACATAACTGCATACCCTTCAGAACATTCACTGAACACAAAAACAAATGTGAGCCTTAAGTACCCAATTCATGATTAAATTAGCAATCCAAACTCGTTTTTTGAACCCAAATGCTGTTTAACTAAATCATGTTTGTTTGTTCATATATTAATTACCTTTGTATTTTTTGCCTGTTTCCTTACATTTTATGTATATATTGCACTGTATAGATTTTATGTCCCCCTTACACAATGCCTAATGGGCCTGTAAGGTATTTTCAAATAAAATAAAAATAATTGGCAGTATTTAGGCAGCTCCTTCTGCAGAAACCAACTTCTGAACCACATGACCCCGCTACATAATAAGGATGTGCTTGCAATTTGTTACAAATTTTGACCCCAGAATATATTTTCATTGTTATTTTTGCAAAGTTTTGCAGTCACCAGATGCCAGCAGCAAACACTGTACTAAGTAAAAACCATTCTATAGATGCATGCGTTGATTCATTGCTCCATTACACTTTCTTGATACTTAAAATTCACACAGTGAGTGTGCTCAAAAAACAAGGGGTGGCAGGCAATGCTACAAAGCAGACAGGTATGCCACGCTCACCCATTGCAACCTTGTCAGAAGAGTTTCTCAACTCGGACGTCAGCTGTAATGTACTGCCACTTGGAATGAAACGGCAGTAGTTGCCAGAAAGGAAACCAATATTGTAGAAAGAAAAAGATTGAGCACTTCACATATCAGTTGAACTTACCTTAAGTTTTGCTTCATCCATGAAGTGGTTCTCAGGAAAATCCACATCAAACTTTATGTAGAGGTTACCCTTCTCAGTTGGATTTCGGTACATAGGCATGCCTTCTCCTCGAATGCCCTTTATGCATCCTGCATGAAAAAGACAGCATGTTTGGCTCAACACATTCACGTATAACAAATTTTAGAAGGAATGTACTTAAGAAGAGTTTGTATAACTATACTGCACATTAGCGCCCCCTTTACTTCCCTTACACATGGCTCCAACTGCCTTCTCTTTCTTGGCAACAGCTCACGCTGCATTCCTTTCACATTTCTAGAGACTTTTTCCACATAAGCAGTGAGCACTGCTTGCTTTATCTCGATGGCCCAAGATCATCAAGAAGTTTACTTCTCCCTGCAGCTAACAAGCTCCTCTGTGGGTGTCTCAAAACAACAGGGAAAAATATTTCGTGCATTATTCATACCTCAATTCCAAGGGTAATCTGCAGTGTGCAAGCAACTTAAGAAAATAGTGAACCTTCTCAGGTGCATGTAAACATAATACCAGAGGAAAGGGGCCAGAAAAAAAGTAATCAAATTATTCAAAGTGAATTATTAACCCTTTCGCTGTCACGAATGTACCGGTATGTTTTCGCGCTCCCCCACTTTTCACCTTCTTAATCCTACTAAGTTACTGTGAAACTGACAGCAAATGCATTCTGGGTCTTAGGAGGTTACACAAGTGACTCCCACACTGCAAAAATTTATCTGCATAGTGTGGAACAAGTGTTGTCGCTGTACCCATGCGTAGTGTCATCGCAGACCATCACCATAAGCTGTCGCTCTTCAATGCTCAAAAGATTACATTTTGACCGATTCAGCATGCCTTATATGAAGAAATCGCCATATCTGAGCAAAAAATAATTACTGTTGCCATAATTAAACACAACCTGCAATCGGTTGACTCACGCTGGGCCTAATCAGCCAGTTAGTCCGATTCATACCGACCAAAGTTAGATTCAGACGCAAGCCTGGGGATGTTGATCAGCCTTCATCTCGATGTGCGTGCTGCTCATGTTCTCCAAACGACAACAAAAAAACTTTGACAGAGACTCGAAATTGGCGCTGAAACTTGCCGGACCAAGGTTGGCTCGTGTAAAATTATACCAAGCAAGTCCACGTTGCCACAAGGCAGTCATGATTGTTATAAGTCGGTTTCACAGCTAGCATTCTGAAACGGCAACAGCAGTCTCCCTGAACTGTCGGCATGGCACCACCAGATTTCAGAACAGTGAGGTTGGAGCAGCTTGGCTAAATTTCCTCAATTTTCATCAGAATGATGCAGCTTTGGCTTGTCACAGTCAAATGAATTTGGCGCAAAGGTGGCATCAAACATCCTTCCAAAATTTATAGGCCCGACAGTCAAACCCGGTTATAACGAACTGCGTAATTCAACGCGATTTGTTTGCTATATAAAGTATTTCGCTATAACCGAACCCGTTTAACGAACTTCAGTACCAAATTCGTTATACACGATGTCGAAAACAGCGCAGCGAAAACGCACTAAATAAAGAAAAACCGTGCCGCTCACCATGAATCTACAAAAGAAATTTATTGCAGATAAATGCTCACTTATTTGCAGTAGGCAGTGATCTTAGCCTGAACACTGCGTTTAACTCCATCAGCGAGAATCGCACTTTCCACACGCGACATCATCTCCACAAACTCCAGTCCGCTTCCCTGTATTCCGGAGCAGTATCGGCGCAGCAGATCGGTAGCAGCGAGGGCTTCGTGCAACGTCGGGCGAGGGCGATCGTCTTCCGGCGGCGGCTCCTCGATCTCCTCGTTCGCACTAGATGCCAGCATGTCGGCAACAATTTCAGAGTCCAACAGGCTCGCTGTCACGGCTACGTTGTCGTCTAAAGTGAGAAAATCCTCCAGGGCAACTTCTTCAGGCACAGCGTCCGAACATCAGCGAGTTGTTCCTACAGCGTGGCAACATCGCTGTCATCTTGCACAGTGTGCGCTTCACTAGCAGCTTCTGCATCCTCTCGACATAGTCCAGCATGGTGGAAGCAGTTGCGGATTGTGGATTGAGTCACGCCTTGCCAGGCACGGTTAATCATTTCTATTGCGGCCAGCAAATTAATCTTGAGCTCGTCGTTAACCCACAATATCACTAACAGCCACTCAACGACGAGTTTCCTGTAGCCCAGCTTTCAAGCTGGGCTACAGGAGACAGGCAGATTTCGCGCGCGAACGTCCAAAAACCATTGGTACAGCGCTTTCTCTACTTGGTCGTAAGCTGGCTTGCGGTGGCGAAAGCCGTCACCATTTGGCCGTTCCTGAGCATTGCCTGATGACAGACTGCCTTTTCAAAATGGTGCTTAACGTGCTACGCGGTATTTTGAAATGCGCGGCAACGGCAGACTTTTTTTCGCCGCGTTGGCCGCGGTGAGTTATCTCCAGCTTGTCGGAAAGCGGTAGGGCAAGCCACTGCTTTGTCGTCATCTTGCAGGATGTAGCGCCGGAATGCAAGTCAGCAGCAACGTAGGCATGTCCGGAATCGTGAGGATAGCAGCAGTATGACTTGCAAACACGAACAAAGAAAGCTCCGAGGATGCGGGAAAGTGCGCCACTGACGCTTTCGTTGTTCGGAGGCTGCCTTCTCTACGAAGATTCTCCCCTTCCCTTCGCCTGAACTTGAAACTAGTTCTGGCCGGTGTTTCTTCTTTCTCGAAGCGCAATAGGTCCGGAGCTGCTCGCACATCTTTGATCACATGGTAGGCAGCTGCCGAATAGGAGCGCTGCAAAGAGAGGCTGGCCGATGGCGCGGATTTTAAAGGCTACTCACGCTACTCCGGGCGACGGCCGCGCATGCGTACAGGAGGGTCCCTCGTGGAAGCTGCTGCAGAGAGACCCTCTTGCGTTTTACGGAAGCGCGGCACGGGCCGAGGCCGCCTAGAGACAACGCAAAATCGGCGCAGAAGCACCCTAGCGGGCGCGTGACAACGTATGAGCTGTGCGAGACCTTGGGAAACGGAGCCGTCGCCAATCCCCCTCCCATCTGACAACGGCATGCGCTAGAAGTATTGCGGCCCGGCAGCGTGGGCTGCCCGGAGAGTACTCGGAGCCGGCACAAAGGCCCGACCGTTGCCGGGCGTTTGGCGACCGATCCCGCGCGCTGAGTTCGCTACAGTCGAACCCGGTTATATCGAACCCGGATATATCGAATTTTGGTTACATCGAACTCACGGAATATCCCCTTGAAAATCCCATGTAAAAGTATAGGAAATCCGCGTCATATATCGAGCTCCGCACCACGCACTGGAAAGTGTGCCTTCCCCAAAGACGATCGCATCACGCTTGGCCGTTTGCCGCGTGACGTTTTCAAGCCATGCGCGGAAGGAATGAGAGGGGACAGTTCTGGACAGCGCCGCGCCCATTCCCCATTGGCGCGCATCTGCAGTTATTGTTTCCCGCGCGCCAACACATGACGTTTGCAAGCCATGTGCGTGGGTGTGCCCATTCTTTTGCCAAACTATCTCTCTCCTTCAGCACGCGCTACGCATGCGCCAAACCAGCTCAGCCCGTTTTCAGACAGATGTCGGACGCTTTCTCCAGCGTGTGTTGCGAACCCTCTGCGTGCGGCGGGTGACATGGCTATGGTGCCTGCGGACGTTAAGAAGCGGCAGCCGATTTCCTTTTTCTTTTTTCTTTTTTGCGAGAGTCATCCTTTCTTATCGTTGTGCTGTACGCGCGAGCGTAAGATATGGCGGCGGCGGACCTTAAGAAGCGGCAGGCTTTTTTTTTTTTTTTGGTGGGAGCCGTTTATCTTTGCATATATGAATCAACGGAAGCACGCGGTCTGCTGCTGCGATTATGAGGCACGCCCCAAGCGGGGCGTGGTAAATCGAACCAGGCTTGTGTAATCAAGCCATCAGGGGCACTCTGCCAAGTCGCTCCCCACCACAGGAGCTATAAAAAGATAAATGCGCCCTGCCATTATCGCTGCGCAGCATCTTGGCACGCTGCCAAGAAATGAGCTGTGGATGGGAGGACCAAAACGGGAGTGATGCGCGCCATCCACATGCAAGCGAAAACGCTGGCGATTTCTGCTGCAGCGACACAGAAACCTTTTATTGAGCTGTCCGCGGTGGCACGAGCGGCAAGGGGGACACAGTTCCAACAAGTTTGAAATTTTTCGCTCTGTCGCTGAGATCGCTCAATCGCTTGCATGTGAGCGAGCTGGTCTTAACGCATTTGTTTTTTGTTTTTTTGTTTGTTTTTTTTTCAAATTCTCGGGTGAAAAAGTGGAGGGTGGGTTCATTATGTGAGTGGATTGATTACGCGACACATGCGGTATCGTTTTTTGGCATCGTAAGTGCCGTCACAAGCCGATTTTTGTATATCGAATTATCTATATATCGAACTATTTCGCGATCCCCTTCGAGTTCGATATATCCGGGTTCGACTGTATATCCGATGTGTAGTTCGTTATAAAAAATACATTTTATATGCATAATGCTAGCGGAAATTCGAGTGTTCGATATAAAACATAATTCGCTCTATCTGAGTTCGTCATATTCGGGTTTGACTGTATTACACCACACGAGACGTTCTACAGTAAATGCAACTTTATATGTCAGCAGGCTGCATTTGCACAACCGAGCACATCCACTGAAATCATTACATAACGAAGCAACAAGCCAGTTTCAAAACATTGTTGAGCTGACACTGCAGGTTGCCCAACTCATTGTGTTATCTGCCCGTAGTAAAAAGAGGATAAAGTGCTATACTTGCATATTTGAGAAGTGCATGTAGTGAGACATGAACAGTCTACGACACAAACCATGTGATCTGCGGCAATAACACTCAGTCATGAAAATTTGCTGCTTCCAAATTAGTAGGAACACAGCATTAAGGTGAAGCCAACATAATATTTATAAAAAGGTCCAATACATTTTATGTAGCTTTAGCATAAAACAAGCTTACAACGAAAAGTACTCACGAGGCTTGATGACAGATCCTGGAACTTCTCGAATTACAAGGTCCCTGCCATCTAGATGCTTTAGAACCATTTCAAAACCACAAAGGGCTTCAGTCAGATTCACTGAGTGGGTCATGTACAGGTCGCAACCATCCCTATGGAACACCTCGTGTGGCTTGGTCTGCAGCACAATGACGACGTCACCAGGCTCCACTCCCGGCTAAAGGAAGCAAGATAAGAAATTGACATGGTCAAGCTCACAAAAAAACTGGGCATATGTGTTCATACCAAAATGCTACCAAACTGTGCACACATCACTCCTGGCCATGCCACAAATGTCGCTATAGTTTACTACTTATGCAGAGTGGGGCAAAGGTCTGCCGTTACGTTCCATGGTCTGTGGGAAAGCCACTATCATGCGCAACAGCAATGATTACAGCAAAGCAATTCGCAGACTCCTTACAGCAAGTCCAGACATGCCAGAGAAGACGCTTCAAAACAAACCAGTCCACAAATTCATTTCCTCTTATTGATGTTTCAAAACACTACGGGTGTGGCACATTGCCTTCACAGGAGCTGCTTAAAGTTTGTGCTCCCAAAACTGCACTGAAGCCAGCTTTAATAGTGCGCTGACTAGCAACCATGCGCTGACTAGCAACCAAATGATTTATGTGTGTCGTTCGGGTGTCTCCACTAGCGCTGTTTTAATCGATTCTTAAGCATGTAAAGCAAGACATACTTCTTTATTCCCCCATTGGCATCGACCTAATGACAAAGGAAATGAAAACAGGATGTTGACATCAGCCATTAAAAAACACTGTCCTCTAGAAAACCTCCAATCCTCACCTCTTGTGATCCAAGAGACCTGCCATTCTTCAAAACCAAAATATACAGCACAGTGCACTCCCCATTTAACAGAGATCATCATCATCATCATCTGTTTGATGCAGCACCAAAATTTTCAAACACAAGAAACAAAGTGCATACCAACCTGCTGATCCCCTTCGCCTCTGAAAATGATGCGCTCATTGTCCCGCATGCCCTGGCACACCTCAACTTCTAGGTACTTGACCTCCTTCAGCACCTTGCGGCCTTTACAGGTCTTGCACGCATCTTTCTCATTGATCACTTCCCCTGCAAACATATACAAGCCGTGTCACGATAGGACAGAATACATAGCACACTACAGCATCTATACTTGCACACTCGGTTTTCCCCATGTTGGGTGGTTTTGCTGCCCACCTCTCAGGCCAACCCGCCCAACACCGGCCACCTCCTGGGCTCAAAGTTTGCAATACTCGAGGACAACTTTCTGTGACCGTGATGCGGCCTGTCGCAACGTTTCAGATGCTGTAGCACGCATTGCTGGCCTTTTCGTTTTATTTTGAGGAGGAATCACGCCGTTCAAACCCTACTCATATTTTTCTCTTTTGCATCCACATGCTAACTCCGTTCTTTGAGTAAGCTGAACCGCTGCAGTTTGAGAAAGCTTAGCCGCATGGGTCACCGACGACACACCCCCATAACGCAAAGGGGCCGTTTGTAACACATCACTGCATCATACTATGAAAAGGGCTGCGGTGATACTTGTGATTTTGGAACAATTCTTCATAACTCTGATCAAAACAAACCACTTGACGAATCCGCAAAAAAATTGTCGTCGCATAGCTTTAATCTGAAATGTATACACAATCATGTTCCCGGTGTTGATTAAGCAAAATTTCTGGAATGCAAAGTTTTCGGCAGCTTTTTAGGGCTGATAAGTAATTCAAACATTTTTCCTAAACCCCGAATTAACTAGACTTTACCATATTTGAAATAAAAAGCTGCGCAGCCGTCTGTGCTGTTTTTTTTTTCCCTTTGAACCCATATGCTGTGTTGCCATTATTTAGATTATACTACCACACCTATCCCCTCCGTCCTCAAATGTCCACCTCTCAAGGCTTTCTGGGGAAAATTCTGCAAATATGCACGCACGCACACAAAAACACGTAGAACCTTCTGCTATTATATTTTACACAGACAAAAAAAATGCCAACCAGGCAACACAGCAACCCAGAAGACAAAAAAAAAAATTGCTTTCTGCCCCTTTCTGTTTTGCTTCTAGCAGGGGTAAAAGCAGACTCGAGCAAAATAATTTGGAGCATCTCAGAGAGGAGCAATACTGCCGTTTTGGAGCACCTTTGGAGCAATGAGTCTTGGAGCATTCTAGATATGCTTTGGAACATGTTTGTAGGATGTGATGCCATTAATAACTGCAATTTTCTATTCCCGACACATAACAGCAGAAACGTTAGAACAACCCATGTAGCTCTTTGCAACCAGACAAATTTCCTAGCAACTCACGGTAGGCCGAGTTACGTTGTACTCGCCACTCTCGCTTCTCTCTGCATGGCAGTTTAAAAAGCTGGGTGGGGGGAGAGGGAGGGTATACAAATAGGGTTATTAGTTTCTGGGATTTATATTTTTCAAATTCGTGGTGTAAAAATCTGCCGTTATTTTTCAACTTGACAATACAGAAGAAATAAAGTTTTTCGTGGATACACTCCGAAATTCGGGTTTTATCGGGTTAAATTTACAAACTAATAATTTATTCCATTTCTCCTAATTGGTGGGTAACGATTAGAGTTATATTTCTGGTTGTTTTCAAAAAAGTATAGCATAATTCGGCGTTTATGTTGTAATTATTACTCTCAGTGATGTGCAACGGTCAGTTTTTGGACAAGAAACATTTTATTCATGTGAGCTGGTAATCAACGTTTTACACTCTTATTGACATACATAATCATCTGCACGCACAGCATTTCGGTTTCCATCCGAGACCTGTCTGGTCTCTGGAGGTATCTTAGCAGAGAGAAGGTTCGCTCAACATCACAGCTGCCATTAGCTAGACAACAATGTCAACGCTGCGTTTGCTAGCCAGGGGTAGAGCACAGTTGCGTCGTTCCACACTTTAATTTGTGGGGCTTGCTTCCAGCAAGTACTGGTTAACTCCTTGCGAAGCGAGCTTACATCGCCCATCACAGAAATAAAGGGAGGTCGGTAGTGTGGAGATTCACACAAATCCCCTGCCCCCCTTATAGCATCTCCTTTGGTGCAGCATCCTCGAGAATAACGCCCATAGCAGTCATCAAACTACTGACTCAGCAGCCACTTCTGGAATGGATCGAGTAAGGCACTCAGTTTCTGCATTGTCAACTGGTTTTCTTCGTTGTCTGAGACGTTCCGTTTCAGAGTGCAGCCCCATTTTGTGGAGATTTTCGTGAAAAACTCTTCACAAGTTTTTTACTAATGTGGCATTGCTTTTAGGTAATATAGACAAAACATCTTTTGCTCGATCACTTTTACCGATCGTGGAAAACTCGTTGACACGATTACGAGGTAATCAAAGCTTGGCATCGGAAGTTTTCCTGCCGTTTTCTGGACATCTAAAAGTGGCTAGAGCACATCCCTTATTAAGACTGCCTTCACATAAAGAACCCCTTTATCAGAAAGTATCGCTCGAATAGCTTCTGCTTTGGTGCTTCCATACAAGCTTTTAACTAGTTCTGTGGGTACAGTTGTTCCAGAAACCGGGAAAAATCGGATATTACCCGATTCTTTAGGAACATGTTCAGGGTGCAGTAACTGGGTAAAATCGGGTTTTACCCTAAAATGAACAACACTACATATACACAAAGCACCTTTCGCAATTCCCACAAATCCTTTGAGACTCATTTTGAATTTCCTTACAAATATTTTCTCCGCTCAATGCTTCTTTAGTTTACGAAAATAGTATTTTCATTATGCCCAATGCAAAATGAGATATCTCTGCCACATGGCCACCCCCATTGCATGAATGCACAACTCAAAATGTCAACGACCTGCTGTGCTGAAATTCGCTGAACTGAACAAGATCAAATTGCAATTTTTGTAGACAGTACAATGGCACATTGTGCAGCAAAAACTAGTGCACACTAAATTTGACAGTAAAGCACTAAGGCAGCTGGTTTGGGGCAGTTTTAGACCAAAATTAAGTCTTGGAGCAGGATGGAGCAGAGAAAGCTGTTTGGAGTAGAATGAAGCAAATGGAGCAGCGCTTCCACCCCTGTAAATTCTGTTAGCTGTTAACTGACTGCTTGAAAGCATTTCCCACGCTTCTGCAAACAAATTTTGTTCAGATCGGATGTTCCGCGAACCTGTAAATGTCAGATTAATTACACTGTACTCTGCAGACAAAATTCCCAAAATTCTAAGACAAGACTACCATCACAGATCAAGATCAAGGATGCTGCAATATGACAACGCTTACCATCACCACGGCAGTCAGGGCAAGTGGACTGCACTTGCTGCATCATATTTGGGCCAATGTGCTTGAATGTCACCTTGATACCTCGACCTCGACAGCTTTGGCAAGTTAGCACCGCACCTGAACGGCCACCAACACTAAGGGGAAGGGAGAAAACATTTCAATTACTGGCACTGTGCCAAAAAATGAATTCAACGACTGCCAGCAGCTTTTATGTAGACCCGTACGAATAATTTCTGGTTTGAAATTGTCAATGCTTTTTTACACAAGTAACAAACAAAAAAAGTTAAATATACGTCTGATGCAGGAGGGACTTGTAAGTACATTATATATAAGTAAATATCAAACTCTTGTGTAGAAAGTGTTTAGAGTTGTGAAAAAATGAGATCCTTAGTGAACACTGTGCCAGCGGGCAAAGCAATGCTGAGGTTGACACATGGAGGTCTTGTGGCAGAAAATGCTACTTTCCATACAGCCATCGGCAAGTGGTCCCCCTCAAAAGATGTTTACACACTGTAGACAAGAACTGTGACCTTTAGAACGCACAATACTTTTAAGGTCAGCACATAGAAGCTGCAAATTGACAAGGAGAGGAAAGCAAAACCCATCGGCAAATGTAATGGCATTCCAGGTCGGTATTGTGTTTCATTGTCCATGCTAAAATCCTACTAACTAATGTCTTCGGTGCCACTGCTGCTGTCACCCAAAAACTTGCCCGTATATGCACCCCTCAGAGGAAACAAGCCGTTTCCAGGGAGGAAGAAATGCACGAAATCAACGCTGCGATGTAAACAGCATGTGCGTGTCACCTGAAAAACTTCCAAGAGCACCGGCGAATTCTACACTGCAGAAATGCAAAAGCCTAAGTGTTGTTGGTGCACATGGTGCATCATGTTTGCTCTCATTATCAAATGAATGCACAGTCATTATCATTACTAATGTCACCACTGTCATCGCTACTATCATACTCACAATAGACAAGAATTATTATGTGCGTTTCATGATCCCGGGCATGGCGCTTGGCTGGGGACCCAAGGGATGGAGGTTCGACTCCCGGTGGAGACTGGATTTTTCTGATGTCATTTGATTGACAGCTGTAGTATGACTGAACGAATGCCGACAGTATGAGCCATTAAAGGCTTTCACCTTAATAAGATTTGGATATCATTGACAGTGAGGGCAAGATGGCATTATCTGGGTTTTTGATCGAATGCAAGCCAATGGTGGTTTTTATTGAAATTCTGAATACAAAACCTCTGGTGCCTGCTTAGATTCAAGGATTTCGCTCTGCCACCACCATCAAATCAGTGCTACCGTGCATGCAATGCCTGTAGCGCATCCTGTCTGCATGCATGCGTTGTCAGATCAATAGTCAATTCTTTAAGCCCACGAGTAGGCTGCGCCACGTTTCAGTGCAGTTCGTTTGGATGCCCAGTGTGTTTTCGGCACGCTTAGTTTCATGAAGCAATGGATTCAACTTAAGTGCGTTATACCAGCACTTCAAAACGAAAAGTTGTGCTTGCAATGGAAAGCGCGTAAAAGCTTCAGGCACAGCGAGAACATAGCGTAGACGAAGCAAATATCTTTTACTGGCAAAGACAATAGAACCAGCTGTCAGCCTCAAATGGTGTTTTCCAGAACCCACAGAGGCTATTACCATGCTGTGGAAGAGGAAGTTTCCCAGTTCATTAGGACACAGAGGGCTGGAGCACTTCCTGTTACCACAGATGTCGTTCAAGCAAAGGCCAGTGACGTCTTGAAAGTACAAGGCGCAACTGATCGGTTCCAAGTGAAAGTCACAAAAGCCGGAGTGACCATGAGAAGGCACTTGCGCCTGCATTCATGCTGCTGAGAAGTGATATGCAGATTCCTCGCCTATTCGCTTCACTTTTGAACGCAATTTGTTGGTCCCGCTAACCTTTGTTGTGCTGCGACAGACAGGGTAGAGATGGCGCGAAGGGACTTTTCCTTCCTAAGCGCAATTTTCAGCTTTTGTAATGAAAATTGCGCTTAGTGTTTTGTAGCAACTCTTGCTCAGAAATAACTGCTGTGATGTTGAGGGTGTGATGGGAAGTCACCTGCACAGTCAAGTCACCTAGATTTTTCAAGGACAGCAATCTGTCACTTTGGCCTTTTGTGCAGATTTCAACGAGATCTCCTGTTCTCTGCTTTTTAGCTTTATAGTCCCACCCAGCGCAGTTTTGGATGGTTTTGGTGATGATGAATGCAGACACATTGGAGATTCGCTCATCAGTCATGGAGGTCATAATGAAGAACATAGGAAACACTTCTGGTTACTGTGATAAGAGTTTCTTCACATCAGCACGACCCCTTTTCAGGTGCTGATCATGCTTTTTAGAACATTTTTCTATATGGCATGTATAGTCTAAGGTTTCTAAATTACGATCCCTTTGTTTCACCCTTATATGCAGAGGAAGGTCCCGGCGAGGAGCCCCCGAGGCTTCATCACGACCTCGACCGCTACCATTCACGGTTTCTACCCCCCACCTCTCAACCTATCGCCATGGTACGGGTAACAGCTTTGGTATGGGGGCTAAAGGCAGAGTCACACTGCAGAAACAGCGACATTAACCGAACAAGTTCGCCAAACAAACCGGCAACAAATTTCCCTACAAACTTGTTCCCCAACAGCATGTCACACCACACGAACAGCCGGGAAGCCAAACAGGTTGCTGCAGTGTTATCTCTGTATGACAATGTCCGGCAACCAAAACAAGAAGAAACAGTGTCCGTCAACGCTGTTTGGCCTGTTCGCCGGCCGGGCGAATTTTCGGGAGACAACACACCAACCAAGGACTCATATTTGACCTGATTGACTCATTGCTGCGCATTTCCTATTTGCAGGTACGGTTTTTTTTTCTTTTTTTTTGCAGAAAGTTTCCTTCCAAATTATTTTCCATGTTGTGGCGTCTTGCAGGCAGCGCATGCAGGCAAGCGCTCATGCGGCGGCGGTCGTTCGTCCCGTTGCCAAGAGCATGAGCAGTCGAGCGAGAATGCTCCCGCCACACACCCACGCTTCGTGGGGATTGTACGTACATGCTGTGATGTAAACAATTCTCGAGTACACCTCACTCTAACCAAAACTATAATTCACATTTTTTCTTTTTTTTTTATTCGAGAAGTTAGCCACAAGGCATAAGCTGAGAAAGGGGGAATGGAATGCAGGAGATAAAAAGTTAAAAGAAGGAGTGAAGTCCAGTTTCACTAAGGTAGTCGCAGAGGTTGGCGGTGTAGCGGTTGTCCATTGTGCACTTCTCATAATCGGCCCATCTTCATAAGTAGCCATTTTCTAACCGGAGCCGTTGCTGGGAACGTCCACAACAAGTGACTCACATTACAGATCTCAGGTGCAGTGTCACAGTGAGGGCACCTGTCAGTCACTGGCAGATCTTTTTCACGCCACCGATGACGTACAGATGTGGTCAGAGCCGCCCCTGCCCGAATCCGGCGCACCTTCTAATTCACTAATTCACCTTCAATTCAATTCACATTTTAATTCACTAAAAATTGCGAAGGCTGCCGCAGATGGCACGCCGATGGATGGTCCGTGTTGTTAGTCGCCGCAGCCGGGATCACGGAGTCGCGTGGTGCTGCTTGGTTTAATGCAGTGTACGTTCTTATATATATAAAAAAAAGTTGCTGTCAGAAGGACTGCATTGGTTTGTGGGGTTTAACGTCCCAAAGCGACTCGGGATATGAGCGACGCCATAGTGGAGGACTGCGAAAATTTTGACCATCTGGGGCTCTTTTAACGTACACTGACATCGCACAGCACACGAGCGCCTTGCTTTTCGCGTCCATCGAAAAGCGGCCGCCGAGGCCAGGATTCGATCCCGCGTCCTTGGGCACAGTAGCAGAGCGTCCTAACCACTGCACCACCCGGCGGGGCCAGAAGGACTGCCTACTATACTTGTGCAACAGCAGCATGCCTGCACAAAACGCAGAGCTTCGGCAGCGGCGCCTACCGCGGGTGGCGATATGCGCTGCTGCCTGCCTGTCGTACTTGTCGCTAGGCCTAGTCTGTTTCTGCGGACGGCACTCCCGATTCCTGAACAGGTCAACGGCCTTAAAATTTTAATAAAGATTCAGTTTTTGTCACCGGTTTACGGGGAAGCCCACCCGAGTAAAATACATCGGATAAGACGTACGTTTGGCGGCCATACTTATTGTTATCCACAAGTAGCGCCGATGACTGCTGCCAGCCGCTAGTAGCATTGCTCGGCGGACCAGGTCGAACCGCCGCTTCGTGATGATTGTACGCACATTTTGCGATGTAAGCAATCGTCGATTTCAGTTCACTGTAGTTAATTTTACACTCTTACCATTTTCATTCGTTGAAGTTCGCGAATTTTATCCACAATCAGCAAATTTGGACAAGAGAAAGCAGCGCTCAAAACGGTGCACGAAAGTGGCGCCTCAGTGCAATGCAAACTTATACCCCCAAACATTTACGTGCTGTTAAGATCGAAGGTTCAGCTCCCTTCCACGCGGCCGGATGTTCCACTCGAGGCAACGACGGCTCTGTGCACTTCTAGCTCCTTTGTCGGTAAAATGCGGAGGTGTAAGACGACATTTCGGTATTTTGCCGTGCACCAGACAACCACTTCTACGAGACTGTCGGTCAGTGCCTCGGTTCTCACGGCTTGGATCAAGGCCGGAGACAGATAAACACGTATGACGTGATCAGACCAGCGAAAGTTGCGTGGGCGAGCTGTATGGTTGTGCGGTGAAAACGCCGACTCGACGTCCTGCCGAGGAATTCCACTAGTGTTGCGTTGCAAGCCAAGGTGGTGTTCTGCCGGACTCTCATTCTCATGGTCGAGGCCTGAGACTATGAATCCCGATGCGCCCAGCTGGCGCCAGGTGTGAATTGTGGCCCGCGACTGCAAGAAGCCACAACATCCTCTCGGAGATCATCGACCGGGTTGAACATGAGACTCCTGGACAGATGTGCACTCTATACCAACGGTGTGCGAGGATGTGTGTGATCACACGGTGGGTGGTGCCTTAAGAGGTGGCTCGAAGACTACTGGATGATCAAGAAGCAGTTGAAGTCCCCAACTCTAAGGATATGGGGACGACAGACTGTATTTAAGCAGCCTACGGACGGCTTTCAATATGCTGCATTTTACGTTCACAATATGCTTCTCATGTGACTTTCCTGTACTCCTGTAAATATTTAGATAAATCTCGTGTAATGTCTTCTCTGCCGTAAGCCTCTGCCCATTCATCCAAACCTCCTACTGCTCATCATCTCTTCGGGACAGGACCCGAGGAGTTCGACCCAAGTGAGAGCCGAACCGAGGGTCCCACATCTAACAGTGCCCTCATTCATCGTTAAAGCAAGTTCAGAGTAAGGGACAGACAGTCTCTTTGGCTATTTTATTTTCCACAGGCCCGCGTATAACGCATGAATTTGGGCAAAATTGTAGCGAAATGGACGGCTCCCGACATCGGCATTGCAATGAGCAGCAAGTTTCCGCGGTGTGACACGGCATTGCCCAACTGTCGAACAAATACACGAGCACTGTTGGCAGGAGGCGACGACATGTTTCTGAATAGTTCGTGTTGGGGCAGTGTGACAGTGTCACGAACACTACGCGAACACGCTGCTGACGGATCGAGTTAACCACCTGTTTCCACAGTGTGACTCCGTCTTAAGGGTCCGTGGTGGCGCCAGGCACCAACACCTAGTTTACACAAGGTGCCCCTGCAGAGCCGGACCACTTAAGTGCCACGCCTGTTGGAATGGAGAGAAGCACGTTTGTAAACAGTTTCCTGCCCTAGTGTTTCTTTTCCCTTTTAGCATCTTTACAGTATACAAGGGCCGCGTATTTAACCTGTGTCTGTCTCTTGACCTCTGACTGGAGTGCTTTGCTATGTACGTGAGCTCCAAGCTTCGTGGTGTATGCCAGAGGACTGCCGCATCAGTGGTATATCAGGGGCCACCAGCGCAATGCTGCCAGCATTGCAGCACTGTTGAGAGTGACATCCATATTCTCAGATCTGGGTGTCCAGCAAGCGTCGCCAATGCAGCGCGATGTCGACAGGTGAGCTGGTGCCAGCACATAGGCACTTGCTGCTCACCAGGACCGTCTGCAGATTCCGTCTGAGATATCGTAGCTCAGTGTCCTTGAACTGAGGAGAAACTGTGACAGTTATGACATCATTCAGCCACCCTCGCCAAAACAGGTAGCCACACGCTCGCCTCTGCCTAGCCACACAACAGCCATGACGTCATACAACCTCAGCGAGCCGTGACACTCTCTCTGTCTAGATAGCCTCCACTGCCTCTATGCCAGTGACAACAGATTGCAACAGCTCTCAACAATTGAATGGCGGAAGTAGTCACGGATGATCCAGGCGAGACGTCTCATGAACTGTCTCTACCTTAGAGGTTGCGAAGATGACAGGCAGAATCCGATCATCCAGTGGACGTAGCTCGCCGAGAGGCTGCCGCCCAAACACCAAGAGAAGACCAGAGACATTGACGTGCGTCTTGTATCAAGATGTGCTCAGCGCATCCCCTCATCCTCCCTTGTGATTTGTTGCGCGTGCTTTAATCCTTTGGTTGGCCGTGCGGCCTATGAGCGTTTTTAGCTCCACAGCAAAGGTGTACTTTTGCCTTGTGCATGCGGTGCCGCAGCCCCGCTTTTGGGTGCTGTGGCGGGGCTACAGGTTGTAACAAGGTCTAGGGTTAGTGCAGTGTTTGAACATGTGTGCTCTCTTGCTGCCTTCGGTGCAGAAGTGCAGGTGTGCAGTGCATGCTGATTGCGCCCTCTGCTTGCTCTGGCCTGAACTTGTATGTGAGCGAGGTACCACACATTTTATCAAAGTGATCCCACAGCCTTTAACCTGCAGCGACAAACGTCAGTAAGCCAAAACGGTTCCTGGCAATTTTGAAAAAAGTTCTTCCAAAAGGTACAGAAGAAAAGGCATTAAAAAAAAAAAAAAAAAAAAGAACTTAGGCAGATTGGAAATTCCCAGCAGACCTGTTTATTTTGATATGCTTATGGTCTACACATTGACTGAGAAGGGCACAAAAGAAGTGAAGCTGTGTACTGCCGGTTAAAAAAAGGTCGATGGTGACGCTGCGTTTCACTACTAATGAACAGAAACTGCCACCATCATTTTCAAAAAGATGACAATTCCTGGAAAGGAGGAGTTTCCAAAAAATGTGAGTGCACATGAAAACGGATGGATGACCAGTATGAAGGTCGAAAAATGGATCAGGCTGGTCTAACAGCATTCACCAGATGCACTATTTTGCCAGGATTCCCGCCTAGTCTTAAATTTCTATAGCAGACACTGACAGTGTAAAGGTGGGACCGGTGTGGGACAGAGATGTGGCTGTCATGCTTGTTGCGTGGCCAGACAGCTGCAGCCACTCTATGTCTCCACCGATAAGCCACGTAAGACAATAAGCTCATACAGACTGGTCGCATGAAGCGCGCATCATTTGGTCACGTGGCCAGCTAGGTTGCAGCAGTTTGGAATGACATTCCAGCTGGCATAATTGTGCAGGCATACGAGAAAATGCAGCATCTTAAACGTGCTTAGGGATGAAGAGTGAAGAAATCTCCAACAAGGAGGAAGACTACAAACAAATTAGTTGGGCTCATGACAGGCACAACCAGCATTCTTTTAATAAATTATTCAGGATGATCTTTTCCGTCAGCTTGCATTCAAGCTTTCTCTTTCGGCTTCGAGATTTAGGGGGCTTGGTCTACACTCGTGGTCTGCTTAGATTCTTGTGAATATGGTAAATGAGCATGGCGAAAAATGGGGACCTAGCGAAAGAATGTTCCTGCAAGAATGCACAACTTTTACTGTACAAACACTGCGTAACCTGCACTTTATCATGTAGAAGTCTAGCGCTTGCTTGCAGGCCAGAATAAAAATGCAGAGACTCCAAATTTAATGCCCGTCACACCGGCAAAATCAATGCCCACTGAGTCAATAGCCATCAGTGGCTCTCGTAGCTGCTGTCACTGCAGCACTGTAGGGTTTTTAATAGGGGGATAAATGCATTTTCCCTGCTTATTTGCGGCTGACTATTCAAACCGCCGGCCTTAACCTGTGACGGAGAGCGCTAGCGAGCGTATGCAGACCACGGCAGGCCGTGCTCTTGGGAACAAAGGAATAACACGTGCTGACAACAAACAGACATTTATTGCTGCAATAATAACGCCAGCTAGCAATAAAACTTGCTAATGCCTCTAGGTGGTCCAAATCACCAGCAAGGTTACGGGTGAAAGTTCACTCACACTAGGGCAGAGGATAAGCTCCAAGGCCGGACAGGGCAAGCAGGCGAGAACAGTCCCGCTAGGCTTTGCCGCGCCGGCGACTGCGGAGTGGCGCGAGGATGCGTCCGCTAGCGATGCCGAAGACCCCCCCCAGACTTTCCCGCATGCGCAGTAACAAAACCAGTAGTAGCGCTTGTGTTGACACGTCATTGGTGCCATCTCTCGATAGTTAATGTTATCTATGCTGGCACCATCTCGTGATAGCTACAGTAACTACTGCGAGGGAAAGCAGATTTTAAAGGGAACAATGGGAGATTGTTCCCCACAGCACTAGGATGGCTCTTCTTGGCCTCTTGTCGCAAATTGCACTCACAATGAACATGGTCGGTCCGTTGCAGCACGCCGTAGAGCTGTGTTGGTTTGTTTATATCTGACCACCACACATTCAGTGCAGCGGTCATTTTGACTGCCGAATAAAGATTAGGTTATGAACTGGGTAATGTCAAATTGTGCAAATGAAACGAAGAACATTTCTGTTGATTTTTAAGTTTTTACATTTTTTTCTCCCCAACATATGGCAAGAGTGGGCAGCACTCAATGTCCCTCGAGATTCTGATGGCAATACACGAACCTTCATTGAGTCTATGCCGATAGAGTTCAATTGTCACTGAAAACTGTAGCGTGGCACTGGCTAGTATTCAATCCGTTTGAGGTCCATCTAATCAACGGGCATTGAAACTGCCTGTGTGACTATAAGTCAATGAACTTATGCAGCACTTCATGTTAGTTTTCCATGGGGTGGCATTAAGACGCACTATGAGCAAAAAGCAATAAAAGTGCAATGGTACAATCACAATGACAGCAGTCTTAACACAATGGTGATAAAAACTGTGCACCCTGCTTTCTATACTCACATGTGGCCTGAATGACAGTGGCAAACGAAGCTGCAAGCGGCCCTATTTTTAGGCTTCTGGCAGGAAGCATGTCCCAGTGAATATCAGAAGTTTGTTCTCTCGCACTGCCCATAGCTCATACAAAGAGGTGACCATCACTAACAAGCCAAGTAAATGGCACACAAATGAAATTTTTTTTCAGCAAACCTGCACCAAAGAGACTCTTCTGGCTCCATTGAGCCCCTAATGTCTTCGCAAGAATGCGCAGCTTCCCGAAGCACGCACTATCCACCATTCGTTCAAAACTACTCAAAACTTTTGTGGGGTCTGCATGTGTACACTTTTTTTCTAAACAAACGGCATCACGCAGGGTGCATAATGTTGTACCGCTGAAATATATGGCAAAGTGCAACACCGCATTCCACCTAGATTCGTCTTCACAAGTACAGGCGAATCAAATGGACACCGAGGAAGATACTGCACTCAATTTGTTCATTAAATAACATGCTCTGCTCCCGAACTGTCGCATTTGTCGACTATGCAGAACGATCGCAGACAACTTATGTAACTGCCTTTGCTGCGGCCTTTCTAATTTCTGCATTCATGAATTTCTTCCTGTGGGTTGTGAGCGGAAAAGCTCACAACCCACAGGAAGAAATTCATGAATGCAGAAATTAGAAAGGCCGCAGCAAAGGCAGTTACATAACCCACAGGAAGAAATTCATGAATGCAATAATACCAACAAGACCAACTGCAGTCTGTCGCATGCCGCAATGCACGCAGCACAACCTCGACAAGCATACATCAGCTAGTCGAACGTTTTTTTAGCGGAAGTGTGTGCACCGCTATTGCAAATTTAGCAGCATATATTGATTTAATTAATTGCAAAATGAGGGCTCAAAAGCAGCATATCACGTCCGCATGATACGGCTAACCTAAGAGAGGCACTACAATACTGTCCTACATGGAGACACCTCGCATGTATGTGCACAGATAATTGCCCACACTGGGAAACTTCTTTAGAGTTCAATGAGAGGTAATGAATGATGCATGCATGTAATCATCATCAGCGGGCGGACTTGGGCCACAGCAGGGCGAAGGCCTCTCCCATACAGTCCAGCCCACTTATAACGAACTTGATCGTCACGCGGCATTTGTTCGTTGTATCCAAAGTTCGTAGTAAGTGGACCACCTATAATACGGGTAAACAGAGCAAGCGAGACGAAAGTTAACTTTATTTTTGAAAAAAGTCCATGATGCATGTCTGCTTCTTTAAAGCTGATCGCATCACTGCCGTTTCTAATTTTTCCAGCGCGGTAATATGTTCATCGCCAAGGCCTCTGCTGCACACGAGTTCCTTAAGCGACGCGATGTAACCGATCGCTGTTGAAGCGTTCACAGCAACCGGCGATAGAGCAGCATCCTCGTCATCGTCCTCATCGGTCTCTGGGCAGTCAGGAAGGGCTCGCACTTCACGCACAATAGCTTCGTCAGTGCATGGCTCCGCAATGTCGGCGTAGTCATCAGCAGAGACGAAATCGTCCCAGGCAACGACAGGTCCGGCCAGCTGCGTGTCAACGTCCTCGTGCGACCGGCCTTCCGGTGGGTGATCTATGGCGTCCTCGGTGCCTGGGCCCATAAACCCAGCCTTGCGGAAGCAATTTGCTATGCACTCCGCGGCGAGTTTCATCCACGCCGCTTTCAACATCTCCACGGCGGCAAGCAAGGTAATGCGAACTGGCATGGCAGCATCAATCGCGATCAACAAGCGTTAGATGGCGCGCCACCGGTAGCCCACCTTGAACGCATGAATGATGCCCATATCCAGTGGCTGAATTCTGCAGGTTGCATTGGGAAGCAAGAAGAACACTGTCATCACACTCAAGGAAGGCTGCACATGGTGCGCCGCACAGTTATCCAGCACGAGCAGGACCTTCCTGTTTTTTCGTGCCATGTCGCGGTCAAACTCGACAAGCCACTCGGCAAATAAGTCACGACTCATCCAGGCTTTTGTACTGTTCCTGTAGCGTATGGGCCCGTAGCTTCCAAAGCATCACGGCTTATGTGACTTGCCAATGACAAAAGGCAGCCACCGGTCAATTCCGTCCATATTGACACACAGAAGAACGGTTATGCGCAACTTGCTGTTCTTTCCTCCTGCGCACTTGTCGCCTTTCAAGGCATGCATTTCAGACGGCAACATCTGATAAAACAACGCAGTCTCGTCGGCATTGTAAACGTCCCATGGAGCATAGCTCGTGATTGTTGGGAGGTTGTCGGAAAGCCACGCATCGACGTCCTCGTTCACAGACGCGGCCTCGCCGACGACAGCCTTGAAAACAATTCCGTGGCGAGCCTTAAACCGGTGGAGCCATCCATTGCCTGGGCTGAAATCGTCCAAAAGGAAGGCGAAGTCTTTAGCCTTGGAGAGCATCAGTAGTCCACTGATCGGAACATTGCGAGACCGGGCGTCAGCGAACCACTTCAGCAGTGTGTCCTCAACGTCCGCGTAGGTCGCCTTCCAAAGGCGCTTTCTAGTCATCGGGTTGGCATTCACAGTAGCACCAAGCATCTTTTCCTTGCCCTTAGCAATGGTTGAAACGGTCGATTTCGACAGACCGTACTTCTTGACCAGTTCGCAGTTTTTCGCACCTTGAGCAAGTTCATTAACAATGGCCATCTTCGCTGCGATGTCGACAGCTTTCCTTTTAGCACCTGAAGAGGTCGGCGTACAGTCCTCCATCGCACCAGGCGCAAGTCAAGCCCTTGGGCTCGCGCGTTGAGGCAGCTTTCAACTCCCCGATCTGGGAAAGGCACGGATGCGGCAACGATGTCAACGCAGTGCCATCGCACAGAAAGAATCAACGGCGCAATGCCCTCAGCGCGGGGTGGCAACAGCAACAAAATGGAGAACCGGTTTGAGCCGGCAGAGCAGGCGCCCGACTTTCCGGATTGGCCGACCCAGATCACCTGGATGCATCACAGCGACGCGGGCGGCGCCACTTTCTCTTTCGTCACCGCGCGCATTTTTTAGTTTTCATTTTTCAATGCGCGCTTTTTCTTTTTTTTTACTTTATTTTACCTGCAAAGGAGCGCCGGGGGACGCTTCGTGCGCTCTGTGTTCGCGTCGTGACAGGGGAACACAAAGTGCGCGAAATTCGCCTGCCGCGGGTTTGCAGTCGAGCGAAACCGCGCCAAACACCGCCGGCTCAGTCAACTACGGGGGCCCGACACCTTCGCGTTCGCTCTAGCCGAGTGTTGAGGCCACAACAGTTTGCTCTATGCGAGACACTGTGCCATTGCCCCAATATATATTTTGACGGTAGCACCGCCCTCGTTCGTACTAAGCGAGCGTTCGTTATATCTGCGGCTGTTATAAGTGGGCTGGACTGTATTACTCCAACTAACCCGGTCCTGTGCTACCTGCATTCACTAGACCTCATCCACCTACCTAACTTTCTACCTCCTCGATGTTGCATGCATACATGTCGTACCTCTCAAATATTTTCCATCACCTTCCAAAGCATATATGCCTTTCCACTGTGCACAAATTGTGAAGACTACATGCTCCAGGGTGCAAACCACTATTTTCAAAATCCCTGGCTTTTCCAGGTTTTCCCTGATTATTTCTGTTCAATTTCCCCGACGAATGAAGAGGCTCAAAAATGTAGCTGCGGATGATAATGAGCATAAACAAAAAATTCCTAACGAAAAGCTACTTATTAATCATTCTGAAATTTATAATAGTGAAAGGCTGTTAATAGTGTTAATGGCCGGTAAAAATGTCTAAAGTTTACTGAAAATTAAAAGCGCACTGATGCCAGCCTCAGCAGAGCTCTTTTTGATACCACCAGTTGCGAAGCTTCCCATAGGGCTCATGTAACAAAAAACGGCGGTTTTGATTGGTCAAAATTCTAGTGTAAACGAATAGTGGCGGTGCCCACGGGCCAATAAAGGAAACTGAGTCAGAGTTGCAAACTTTCAGATTGTTGATAAATACACAATCACCTGGAAAATAAAATTAAGACTTAAGGGGAGAAGAGAGTCTTAGATCGGTCGAAAATGGTCAAAAATCGAATTTGAGAAAGTCATTTTTGGAATGTTTACCCTTTCGAACACCTGCACTCAAATTATCCTGAATTCAGTCAGGAAATGCGATAAAATCAGCTTTCAAAACGTCACAGCAGCCATGAAATGGCCCCCAACAAAGAGGAAATTTCGAAATTCCCCCACGCACTGCGGAAAATTGCATACAAAAACTAGTCACTTTTTGAAGCAGAGCTTCTTAACTATATCCCAACTGGTATGATCCAAAAGCTCCGAGCCTCAGAGCACGCGAGCTGCCCACCTCGCAAAAGGCCAAGCCAATCCAAGCTAATCCAATATAGCTGTGCGCGCGTGCTTGCCTTGCTTGGAGGACCCTGGCTACGGTGCCCTCCTTGGCAGCACAGCTCGTCGATCGCTTTCGCGTCTGCCACTGCCAGCGCGGTTATTCCTGCTTTTTGTCTCGTACTACTTTCACACAGCGCTTCCGCATATTTTATTGAGTACCGAACTCACCTGCGTATTGGTTCTATTGTGACAGCTCAGCCATGCATCGACATAAATAATATATCGCGCCTCGCCTTGGGGCGCAGCCACAATGGCGGCCGCGCGTTCAGAAAAAAAAAATCTGCATGAATAACATACTTGGTGTGCACCAGCTTAAAATGAAAATGCACAGCAGAATATATCGTGCCATTTTCCCCGACTTAGCAAAATGTTTTATGGTTTCCCCGAGATCCCCAGATCTTTCCCGCTGCATGGAATTTCCCTGACAATTCCCGGTTTTTCCCATTGCTAGACACCCTGTGCTCCCATATAGTTTCCCATATTGACGACATACATGCATTTCCATGCTGATCTGACCAAGTACTGGCAACTGGAATCTGCAGCCACAAGTGAGAAAGGCCTTAAAAAGCATTGTCATAAAAAAGGCCAGGAACACTGACTAGTCGAAATGTTTTGTGAGCCCAAACCTGTGTTGTACACATTACACAAAACAAGTAACCAATTACAATTACTACATCTGAAAGGTAAATAATTACAGTGGTCAATTACAGCACTAACTAAATAATTGCAGTAATCAATTACTATTCGCAAACTTGCTCACAGTGAAGTCAACTAGTGTGGCTTGCTTGAAATTCCTTTTACATGTTAATTTTGAACAGGAATTGTATTCCAAAGTTGTCATCGCAAAGACTGAACTCTCTCAATGTAAGTGCTAGAGGGCAGGGTGTTGTACCACATGAATATATTACACATCCGCTCGTAGTTGTGCAATGCTTTTGATGAGAGTTTCTACGTCCTATATGAAGCGCCGCGAGTCTTCGTCGGCGTTGTGAAAAGAACTCTTCTGTAGGTGTTTTCTTGGGAAAACCAGATGCGGCTTCTGGTGTGGAGCGCAGTTCACGTTTTCCACTTCTTCACTCAAAGAGGCTAGTGGAGCTCCCGACACCATGCAGCCATGCGCACAGTCATGCGGCTAAACAATCTGACGCAATCACATAGAAGTGCCCCATTAGAATATCGATCAGCACTTATCAATTACAAAAGAAATAAGTGAACTGCCCAAAACATTAGTCTGAAGAGTGCAGTCAACTGATTACAAAATTACATAAAAATGTAATTCATCACAAATAATCGATTACAAGTATTCACTTACAAGCAACACTGACCCAAACTAAAGAGTAACAAGAAGCAAGCATCTGTGCTTGTATGATGCCATTTTTACACCAAAAATAAATAAACAGTAACAGTAGCAAAACAAAGATGCCATCTTAGGCAACACAAACTCAAATGCAAACTAGCTGAAATGACTGCCGGTGTTGTCCTCGACTAACAAAACTCTATATAAAAAACTGCTGTCCTAGTCCATGTACTCCACACTTGCGTACCACCTCTCCACCCTCCGTTTGCCGCCTGAGGCAGGAAGACTGTACAAAATCATCCTGGCAACCCACACCACTCAGTCACGGAAAATATTCTCAGAGATTAAAACTCCTTATCTGAGCATCCCTGTTTGCATGCATGCACTTTGCTACTCAACTCTGTAATCACTGATTCCTTAATGCTTGCCCTCTTATCTCAGGCACTCTCTTTAGCACACAGTCCTAAGCTACCACATCATGCGAAAGACAACCTGGCGTAAATATAAATCCGCCCTTAACCAAACCGTATTAAAGCAACTGCGTTGGCTTGGGGAAGCGTGTCTGACTCAGGATCCAAAGGACCTGAAGGGCCCGACTTCTCTCATCCTCCCACCCCAATAGAGAAGCCAGAGATAGCAGCTCATACCAACGCAGTCACCTCATGTCGCCCCGACATCACACAACGTGAACAGAGAATGAACTCGTTTGTTTTGAACATTCTTGCATGCGCACATGGTGCAGTCAATAGAAAACTGCAGTGCTGCACTAAATCATGTATTCCCAGTTATGAATAAATCGCATTGCAGTCTGCATAGTAAAAACACTGCCAAAATATAAGAAAAAGCTGATGCCCACGGTGGACTGCAGGCGCCAACTTTTCCACGGTTCCAACATTGCGCAATCCATTTGGAGGGTTTTATGGCTGAAAGGGCCTTTTTTTTTTTTTAAGCATGTAGCTAGATGTGCAGAACATGCAATGTTGGGAGCAGATATATTTAGTTAAGGTTCAGAAATTTTCTGAAATTCTCTAGTTTTTGATTGCACATTATGCACTGTTTGCACCTAAATTTCTGTCTTAAAATTGCTACGAATGACAAAAAAATTATACTGTTCCGTCCATTTTTTTTCTAGAATGTAATGTGCCATTTGTGACCTTTATGATATGCTTTTTTTTACTATTGTTTATGTTAATATCAGGCTTTAATTAAATCTTGGAAACTAAAGAACCCACTATGAAAGCAATTACATTTCTGGAATCACCTCCAAACACTAGTCGAGAGTGTGCATTAGTGCAGAAACAAAAATGCTTCTCCCAGGTGCAGTTCTGCCCCTCTTTAAACGGTCTGGCGCAAGCTGCAACTTGGAACTGCCTAGTCAAATTTTACGCTAATTAAAGGACCCCATGATTTCTTTGAATTATCAATAATTCTGAGTCAACAGGGTTCAAATTACCAAGGTCTTTTACAGCACTAAGAAACAAAAATATGACCTATGAACTCTGTTACATTTGCCACATTGCAACAGCGCATCAAGAAGCTTTCCACAGGTGCTAGGTAAGAAGTGCAATGATGCGTACGTGACTTGCATGTTTTCAGGACCTTTGTGAAGCTCACACACCTGATCAGTGCAGGACATCCCCAGCAGCAATCAGTTATTACATTTCCTTCCCTACTAATAGCCGATGACAAAAAAGCCCTTTTGTTGAAGTACACCATGACAAGCAAAACTGCCACAAATACAGCGCATTACAGCCATTACGAATAAGACTAAAAGAAGGACTACTATGGAACTTACCCATCACAGGCCTTGCAAATAACAGTGTGATCTACTTGCAGCTTCACTGTTTTTCCATTATAAAAATCTTCTAGAGTCACCCTGGGGAAAAATAGATAAAACAGTGAGCACTTTGTACTATTGGAAAGGCTGCATATCATAACTATGACTTACATCACCCATACTATGTGGGGTCTAAAATGGGGAGGAAATTGAGGCCATGATCTGCAGTTCCCCAAGCTATGCAGACAAGTTTTCACTCAGAAAAACATGTAGCATTCCTAGGGGGTTTGGTTTGGTTTGGTTTATGAGGTTTAATGTAACAAAGCAACTCACGCTATGAGAGATGCCGTAGTGGAAGACTCCAGAAATTTTAACCACCTGGGGTTCTTCTCACTAAGCTATCACAGTTAATAAGCACGAGGTAACAGACATAATTCTAATATGAAGAGAATTAGGCCCTCTCTAGTAAGAGTGAGACCAAATGAGTTCTACATGGATCTATAGAGTAGCTAAGGCAGTAGTGCACAGCAATTGGGCATCACACCAATAAGCAAAGAAGAAAAAATTCTAGAGGGCACTTTGGACCACTAAAGTGCAATTAGGCGAAAGCCATTACAGCGCAGTTGATCGTAGCCTTCCACTACGGCACCTCCATCTCCCTCTTCTTTTACTCCCACTTTCCTCCCTTCCTCTACGGCGTGGTACTTACGTCCGCGGAGAATTGACAAATATTGCACCTTTTATTTTCTGTAAATCAATTTGAAACGTTGCTGATGCATGCTGTACTAACGCCTCCTTGTCATCTGGGTCTGCTTCTGTTTGCTGTGTGGTGCGGCGTTCGAGAAAGCGGCAAATGAGGGGGGGGTAAGCTTCGTATATGCATGAATCGCCTGGTGACGTCATGACCTGTCGTGACTGTACATCGTGCGCCCCTTGTCGAACACAACCAGCATTTCACTCAACGCATTAAAGGTCACCGCCGTTCTATAATTTGTTTACAGGAATGGAAAGGCGCTGTATGTCACTGGCCCTCGCGGAATCATCCTCACGGGAGACAAGGGGAATTATAAAGAGCATTTCACGAACCGGGATGTGGCGTTGTTGGTAAAGCGCTGGGCTGTCGATCCAAAGGATGGAGGTGTGATTCCCAGTGGGGACACGGTTTCTTAATTTATCTTTAACTCTCGCTCTCAAAAGCGTGACACCTCTGCTGACAGCCTTCTGTTGACAATGATGAGGCATTAAAAGCTTTTGCCTTAATTAAGAAACAAAAAAAGGACTAGGCAGGCTTTCATAAAAGCTACTCAACAATAGACTATTCACACTAGTATTAATCAGGCAATACAGGAATGTGTGGAAAATGCAAATTACACAGAAGAATCCAGCTCAATCTCAACTGCAGCAGTCATGCAAGAGCTACACAACCAGCATACAAAAGAGCCATGTGTAAGAATACAGGAAGGTATTTATAGTGGCTGCACAACCGCCACAATCCTTTACAAATAGCCCACCGTAGTGGTGCAGTAGTTACAGCGCTTAACTTCTGTGGCCAAAGACGCTGAATCGAATCCCAGCTGCGGCAGCTGCTTTTCGATGAAGGCGAAACGCAAGGTGTCCGTGCGCTGTCCGATGTAAGGGCTCGCTAAAGAACCGCAGGTGGTCGAAATTTTCTACTACCACCACTACGGAGTCTCTCATAGCCAGAGTCACTTTTAGACATTAAACGCCATAGACCGAACAAAACCAAACCTTTATAACTAAAGCAATAGCCTCCCAATAAGGAAGTGTGTCAGGTAGGGGGAGACAATCTCTCTACTATTATTGACCATGTGTTGACTGGAGGAGAAAATTATAGGGAAGAGTTAAGGATAAGGGTTAATTGAGGATACCTTAGTAAACAGCGATTCAGCGATGACTAAGTTACAAAGGGGACTAACCGCCGTATTCACAAACACGCCTTCACTCGAACTTCTACTCCAAGCGGCCCTCGAGGCCTGTTTTTCGTTTCACAAAGCAATCTCCACTCGAATTGCTCCTCCAGTGGCGGAGAAAACTTGAGTTTTCTCGAGAATCTCGAGTCTGCGACGACGCTACCTTGGCCGCTCCTCGACCGCCACTCCGCTTGTAAACATGGCCGACATCGCATCGCTCGCTCGCTGTGTGGAATTCGTCCTACCGGTATACCAAAAGTTTCACGAAAGAAGATACGACAAGGATGCACCGAACCTGTCGCTAAAGCATCAGCTGAAAGTGACAGTGACCCGGGACTTCTGGCACGCTACCGTTTTACGAATGTGGTCATGGATAGCCTCCGGCCGTCCCTGCCACTCACGCCGAACATGGATAACCGTGATCAGCCACCGACGTCTGTGTTTGATCGTCGCATCGTCGCATTGCGCTTGTGTGGCGCGGGCACATTTCAATAAGTCGTCACTGGATAAATGGATAACCTTTTCGGAGCCCACCGAGTGCAGAGTTGAGACACGATTTGGCCAAATGGTGAGCTCGCCCGAGGCCGGAGTCGAGCTGCAGCGGCACACTTTCCGTGGCTCGCCCCGCGCGCTTCCGCAGACGGCGCCGAACTTGTGGGGGAACAGCGTGTTGTATTGTGCGGACATAAATGGCTTGCCCGTCGCCCAAGGGTACGTAGTACGTCTGCGGACGCGCGGCCGGCGCGGCACTGTTGAGGGAGCGCGTTGGTGTGCTCCTCCTACGGAGAGATATGACAAGGATGCACCGAACCTGTCGCTAAAGCATCAGCTGAAAGTGACAGTGACCCGGGACTTCTGGCACGCTACCGTTTTACGAATGTGGTCATGGATAGCCTCCGGCCGTCCCTGCCACTCACGCCGAACATGGATAACCGTGATCAGCCACCGACGTCTGTGTTTGATCGTCGCATCGTCGCATTGCGCTTGTGTGGCGCGGGCACATTTCAATAAGTCGTCACTGGATAAATGGATAACCTTTTCGGAGCCCACCGAGTGCAGAGTTGAGACACGATTTGGCCAAATGGTGAGCTCGCCCGAGGCCGGAGTCGAGCTGCGGCGGCACACTTTCCGTGGCTCGCCCCGCGCGCTTCCGCAGACGGCGCCGAACTTGTGGGGGAACAGCGTGTTGTATTGTGCGGACATAAATGGCTTGCCCGTCGCCCAAGGGTACGTAGTACGTCTGCGAACGCGCGGCCGGCGCGGCACTGTTGAGGGAGCGCGTTGGTGTGCTCCTCCTACGGAGAGATATTCGCGGCCGACGTAGAGCATGGCTTTTCAAGCACGTTTTCAATTAGGGCTCCCTACTTGTTTGGAAACCGCGCATGGCATTTTCTTCTGGAGGGTCGAATTCAGCGTGCATGAGCTGCAATGCGCTGCGAAGCAGCACACATGTTTAGCTCGCCTCCGAGCAGGCCAGAGCCATGCTGCTAGGAGTTCGCGGCTTGTACTTTTTTTTTCCTGCAATGTATTTTGACGCCCGGCAATAAAAAAAAGCATGGTAAAAAAAAAGTTGGTCAAGCCTGTCAAAAAAAAATAAACGTCTGTCAAAGCCTGGCAATAAAAAAAGTCAAAGCAGCAAAGGCCGAGCGTAGATCTCACACCAAAAAATAAACCGAAGTATTCACACTACAGTGTTCTAGAATATTGTAGTGCGCTCACATGGCGGCGGCGCGTGACGCACTTCATGTCGACACCGGCAGATGGCGCGCTTCCCAGCGTAACCTGAAGCTAGACCGCGCGCCGAAGTAGAACGGGTACCGTTCACTGCTGGATTTGCCGAACGAAATGCAATAGTCATGACGTCTGATGCACGATACATCTTTTGCTGCATCTTACCAGTATGCAGTGACCTATGGGGCCGAGTAATTTTTGCACCGCAGACAATGGCGAAGGGTGCCTTCAGGATGTGCAATGATATTTTGATAATAATAACGGTAATGGTCGCCGCATTCTCGCAGTGAGAATACCACAGGGCCAATTTCAACGTAACCTTTCTTTTTTTTTTTTACAACTACCATCGGCTGCGGAGATGCATGTTATTAAACAGTGTTCTTCCCAAACTATGCGCGCGAAATTCGACATATCAGCGCATTGCTGCTTCGAGAAGTTATTTATATGCATTGCGTCGCTCTGAACCCAACAGAACATGTAAAGGAAATAAACACAAGGCACTCTTATGTAATAACGTTTATTTTTAAGACTTGGAACACGTGCAGCCGAAAAATCTGGCCGAATATTTACAAGTGGACATAATCTTACACCATGCAGACTAGGAAGTTTTCGCGATCTTCTTGTGCATGGTCCTCTTTCTTTTTTCATTTCTCTCTGCGTTAATGCCCTTTGTAAAAAAATGAAGCCGCGTTGTAAGGTAAAAGCTGATCACATTCTTGGTGAGCTCAGCTGAATGTTCAGTACAACCAATGTTGCGCATGCATCTTGCCTTCACCAGGCTGAGCCCATCTAAAATGCTATCGGTATGCAACTGTTTTTTGCTGAAGCATTCCGTGAACATATCAAGAGTTTTCACAAAAGAAAACAGTGTGCTGTGCGGGTATAGAAGCCCGCCTCTGTCTCTGTATCGTATTAATGCAGCCAGCCCAAGACTCTCATCTTCAGATGACACGGTCAGAGCTTTCATGCATTCCTGGCACTTAGTTTTCATTATGCACTTCCTCGCGAGAGAGGAAGTGCATAATGAAGAGAGAGTGCATAGAGAGAAGCGAGAGTCGCTTCTCTCTATGTGTTCGTCAAGATCCACTGAAGACAACATATCGCTTCAGCATCTGGCAAGTTCCCCGAAGCAATGAGGGCATCCACCTGGTCCCACACATTGCTGGACCACATGCACTGCTGTGCTCAGCATCAAGCAAAGCACTGAGTGCACATAGATCTGCATTGCCATATCTCACAGTTTTGACTAAACTATAGAATTACATGGAGTTCATTGTTATGAGAAATTGAGTGGGAGTTGGATGGTCATTACAGCCTGAGGCTTGTCTCACGATTCCAAACAAATTTTCAATGGGATCCTGACTAAGCCGAGATGTCATAAGATATGCATACCCTAAATTTTCTAGGTATGACAGTAGCTCTAGAGTGCTTGAGATTGTCACACGCAGACCAGTCGCTATTGACTCGCTTAAGAACCCTCCTGCTCCACCAGCGTGCTGCTCCCAAGACGTGATATAATTCACACGGCTGTAGCGCGTCTTTCACACGGCTGTAGCCAGTTCTGCACCCAGGAGCGAAGCAGTAATTTCGACGACGGCCAGGCATTTTTCACTGACATAGCACGCTAAAAAAGCGTGAGACACAAAAAGACCACACGGATTTATCAGGCGATAGAGGACTAACTGATCAAAAGGGGCTGTGAAAAGCAAACCGTCGTCGCCGCTGCCGCGAAGCAAAAGCAGCGATTAGCGAGATCGTTCAGGTGACGCTGGCAGCAGCGCCCCTGGCGGGCGCCGGAGATATCGACACTGAGTGCTTCACGGCGGAGCGGCGCATGGATACGGCAGTGAGCCCACTGCCCCCTTCTAGAACACTGTAATTCACACCATTTCTCGAAGCTGACGTCACCAGCAGCGACTGTTGCCAGATGCGAAAACATTTTCAGCCATTTTTCACAGCCGCCCTTTTCATCCAGCCCACAAAAAAAGTTACACTATACTGTTAACGTCGAGGTCGGTTGCGAAAGTTGTTTAGAAGACTTGACATGAAAAACTGAGCATGTTACATAGTTCAGCACGCAGTTTTCGGGCCAAAAGTTCATCTTAATCTCGTCCCCATATGCACTTGCGCTTCTCCGAGTGGAGGAGGTATTCTCGAGGAGAACTTGGAGGAAACGCCGAGGGACATTCATGAATCCGAATCGGCCCTGGAGTGGAGTAGCGACTGTATTCTCCGCTCCAACGAGTGGAGGTGGAGCGTCGAGTCGAGGCGCGTTTGTGAATACGGGCGTAACTGTAAAGCATGATCAATGACCTAGGCAGGCAAAGCAGAACCATGGGTCTAAAATTAATATAAAAAATGCAATTTTCAGTGGCATTTCAAGAATTATAATAGGTGTGCAAGGCACTGGAAGAGGTAAGGCTATAAGTCAATAGGAATATGAGCAGATAGTGACTGCAGTTACAGACAACGAGTGAAATAACTAGAAGACTAATACCCGCTCAATACCCTGGTTACACGGGCATTTTCAACGGCAGTTCAGTTGGCGGTCAGTTGAACTAAACTGCAGTTAGCGATGTTACAAGGCAGTGCTAACTGCAGTTAAACCAGTCAACTAACAAAATGGCTGTCAGCGGACCCGCCTCACCGGTCGAATCGGCAGCATTTCCAACCACTATGTGATCTCACATCACACGGGAGGTTGTTTCTCTAGTTAGCACAGGCCCCAGCCTGCAACTTTAACTACTTAAACGAGTCTCAAAACACAAGCTCGCAAAGAGGCAGCTAAAAACCACCATTAAGCAACGAAGCCAAATGTGCCTCAAATGGACTGACTTGGCACTGTGTTTGGTTCAGTTGTGGCGTACTCGAAAGAAAAACTTGCGCATAATGTGCAATTCAACAATATAAAGCGTGCAAATATTGTATAAAGTTATTTATAATGAAAAATAAAGCACTTTCTTGATCAAAACTGCTTCCACGTGGCGGGATCATGTGATTCTTAGACACAACTGAGTTTCTTCACTTCATTACCTTAAAGACCCCACATTGGGGGTATTACATAAGGGGTGGGAGTACAAACATTGATTGAATATGATTGCCTAGATGATATTTATGAAGTGCATAATTAAACTGTTTACAAAACTTGATGGGCAGGTGATGGCATCAACATCGTGGGGAAGGCCATTCCAGTCTTTTGCAGTGCGAAGAAAGAATGATGAAGAAAAAGTGACGGCTCTTCTGGGGTGAAATGCTGGGGAAAAGGGGCCATGAACCAAAATGTTGGTTCAAGAAGAAGAAAAAGGGCCACATAATGGGCTTTTGCCGCACAAGGTGGACTTATTGTTGTCCGATGGCGGAACTGATCACTGCCACATCGGAGCAACTATTTGGGACCTATGACCCCTTTCCCAAACATTTCACCCCAAAGAGCCGAGCACCAGACCGGGGGAAGGCTTGTACCCATTGAACAGCCGGTGGGTACCCGGCGGCACCAGGGATCGAACCTGGTATCTCCAGAACACGAGACGGATGCTCTACCACAAGGCCACGCTTCGGTGTTTACTCACGATATATGTTCAGTGTAGCACAGGTGTTACGCAAGCAGTTTCAACTGCCGTCCGATTAAATGACAGTTCAGCTTTTAAAACTGACATTGAACTGAATGGCAGTCGACCGTAGTTACACGGAACATATCACAAAACTCAGTTGTCCCTCAGAATCATGTGATCCCGCCACATGCAAGCAACTGTTATGACAAAAGTGCTTTATTTTTCATTACAAATTACTTTGTACAACATTTGCACGCTTTATATTTACTGAACTGTGCATTTTGTGCTCGTTTTCTCTTTCGAGTACGCGACAACTGAACTCTACACAGAGCCAAGTCAATCCATTTGAGGTACGTCTGGCTCCGCTGCTTAATAGTCTTTTTGGTGCCGCTTCGTGTGCTTGTGTTTTGGCACTCGTTTGAGTAATTAAAGTTGCAGGCTGAGACTTGTGCTAGCTAAGGCAATAACCTTCCTTGTGATTTTAGAACACACAGCGGATGGAAATGCCGCCGACTCTTTCGATGCGATGTCCGGTTCAACTGCGACCGCCGACCTCAGTTGATGAACTGCAGTTGGCGCTGCCGTGTAACGTCGCTAACTGCCGTTCAGTTCAACAGCCTGCCAACTGAACTGCCGTTGAAAACGCCCATGTAACAAGGGTATAAGACTAAAGTGGAAAGCACTTCGCAGGTACTCTCAGATCATGAATCGCAGTCAGCCAGTACACCTGCCAACCTGGCAATATCAAAGTCTAGAGATTTACTCATGTGAATAGGAGGAGGGAAGACATGCCCACTAAATTTTAAATTGCCGCACACAGGGACTTTTCAGTCAATGCCATGCCAACAGCAGCCGCTTAGGAGCCTCATGGGCAGAGTGCTGCTTTAGAGACATTGCAAAGCAGTTGAGAACCCTGTACCAGCAAACAAGTCACAGCCACTTCATCTTCAATGTGGCTTTGATCAGCTGCTTAGACAATGATGCCAATGGTGTTAGCGCAGCCGCTGACGTTGGCCATTATGATACACAAAAACAATTTTCGCACAGGCAGGGAATTTTTTGGGACATTTAAGACAGTGCCTGTACAATCGGAAAGTGCAGCCAAAATCCAGGAATCCCCAGATTGATTTGGGAGAGTTGGTAGGTAGTTCTACACAGACATGGGCTCCCTTATGAGGGTGAGCATTCATGACTGCATACTCTCTCACTTCCTGAGGAATTCAGTGAGAGTGTGAGAGGACTGGCACAGAAAAACTTCTGAGAGTGTGGGCAAGGAAGGGCACATGATTTGGTCTGGTTTGTCGAGTTTAATGTCCCAAAGCGACTAAGGCTATGAGAGACGCCGTAGTGGAGGGCTCCGGAGATTTCGAACACATGAGGTTCTTTTACAGTGCACAGGTATCACACAACACAAGTAAGCCTTGCTTTTAGCCTCTAATGAAAAGCAGCCACTGTGGCTGTGATTCGATACAGCATCTTTGGCCACAGAAGTTTAGTGCCGTAACCACTGAGCTACCTCGGCACGAGGGAGGGCAGAGGCAGTGAGGTGAGAAAGAGAAAAAGCATGAATTGAGAGTAAGGGTAGGTTACAAAATTCATGCCTGCCTTGGCCTTTCATTAAGTGTGCAGCATGAGATGCACCCAATTCTAAATATGCGTGCGTACACCTAAATGAAAACACTAAAAAATAAGGGCACAAACGCATTCCACACTTTCAACCACTATCTCAAACTTTTTCTTTGCCCATATAACAATCTTTCTACCACACCTTGCTTTTTTTTGTGCTGCTTCGTTTGATCATGCAATGAATAAGAATAAGAATAAGAATAATGTTTAACATCTTGAGGATGTTGGGTGCGCCGGCAAAAAGCCAGTAGAAAGGCTTGATGAGGCCGACGCACCCTACAGAGGCATTGCAGAGGTACATAGCATAATATCACTTTTAGAAACAAGAACATAAAACAATCGATTTTTCATTATCTATACATTCGTTCAGACTGTTTATTTAATTGATGTGGGAGAGTGTAGTTCAGCATTTGGTAACCATAATTTATTCGGATCTTAGGTACAAGCCATTTGGGTGTCGTTCGCGTAGTGTATGACTGTGTTGCAATCCTGACAGTTTTATTACCAGGCAGTTGTTATTGTGAACACCGATTTC
Organism: Amblyomma maculatum; assembly: GCF_055883805.1. Lineage (NCBI taxonomy): Eukaryota > Metazoa > Arthropoda > Arachnida > Ixodida > Ixodidae > Amblyomma > Amblyomma maculatum. The sequence continues at coordinate 208,337,189 of NC_139344.1, forward strand.
ATACCGCCGCAAGAGTAAAATTTCGTATAATTGTGGCAAGCGGATAATTTGAAGTTCATTGAAAATTGGTTCAGTGTGTCCAAGTCGGGGAGCATTCATAACATTTCGAACGGCTTTCTTTTGAAGGAGGTATAAGCGGTTAATATTAGTAAACGTTGTGGTACCCCACACCAAAAAGCAATACTTAACAACAGAAGAAAACAAAGCATTATACAATATTTCCTTAATACGCTTTGGCATAAAATATTTCAATCGACACAAGATAGACAACTTTTGACAGCTTGTTCATCACCATATCAACATGATCATTCTAACTCAAATTCTCGTTGAAAATAATGCCCAAGCTTTTTACCGCCGAGACCGTTTGGATGCATGACGCACCGATCTTTAAACAGAGTGGTGGCATATTTGTCAACTTGTTTCGAGGCCTGAACAGCACAGCTTTGGTTTTTTCAGTGTTTATGTTTAAAACATTATTTTGAGACCATTCTAGAAGCGACTGTAGGCATTTTGAGGCTTGTTTCTCAAGATCTACCAATTGGGCAGCTTTGAAAAATAAACTGGTGTCGTCAGCATAAATGACAAAAGTTATATACACTTACAAATGTTTTTATGTGATAACGTTAAACTCCACATCAGCAGAAAAGAAAACAGTGGTGTAAGAAAATTTCCCGATTGGTCAACAGGTGTAATTCCTTGATTGCTAGAGATGTGTCATGAGTCAAGTGACATGGCTGAGCACTGAATGCGTTTGACATCATGAAGCTGGTCACGTAACATATCAGTTTGGAATCTAGTCAGAATCAGCCCCACCCCAGAAAAGACAGCCCGAAAAGTCACTAGGCTGGATCCACAATGTGGTTTTAAGTAACAGTGACTTAAGCATCCCAGTCATTTTTTTTCACTCAATATACTAATATTACCAAAGTGTCATATTTGCCATATGCTTGATTTCACATTATTTGTGTTAACTCTAATTCCTCAGTCATGTCTGCTTCAATTTCTTGCCCTTTCATAATCATATTGTTACCGTTATGTTCTGTGCAGAACAGCTTTGTTGCAATTTGAACCTGAGTATAGAACCTTGTTCTCCAATATGCCTTGTACACACCGTGCCTTCAGGCTGCGGCTATTTAGCAATCCGGATCTCTTTCCATGCATGCTGTGGAGTGACTTGCCGCTCTGCCCCTTCCGAACCTACAGTGTTACGCATTGGGCAGGTACACCCCGTTAATTATGACAGTCTAGTGAACCAGCATAAAGGAGAAATCCCTGGCTGAAATACCAGACTGACACGGCCCGTTCCAGTGATCAGCTACAGCATGAATGCACTGCATTTGTTATTTCCACCATCATTAACTTCGAGAAATTCAGTGTTATGCTCAAAGGTACAGCCAAAAGCAAATGCAATGAACAATAAATTGAGCCTAGTTTGACTCATCAACATAAACATCTATTGGCAATAAGGGAAAAAAAAGAATTGGCGAACATGCTCCGCCTACAAAGGTATGAAGTGACGTTAACAGCTCCCATCTGCAGTTCTCCTGGAGAATCTTCATTGGCACACATGAATTTTGCTACTCCAATCACGAATTCCTTAATTTGTGCCTGTACTGTCTTGCACGTTCATTAGCATGCAGTCGTAAGCTACCACACTATGTGAAAGACCATGCAGCCTAGATATAAAGCCTCGCTTTAACAAGCTGTACGAATGTGCTCACATGGCTTTGAAGTAGCATGCCAGACTCGAGATCCAAGGGCTCTAGAGGGTTCGATTCCCGTTTAACCCTTTTAACTCCAAGGAGCTACCTAAGCTGGCAGCTCCTTGCAACTCGGCCATGTCATATGGTCTCATGGCATCCCACAACCTACAGTCTTAAGCATGACCTGCGAACTCTCATCTATCTGCAAAAGGCATGTTCGTAATTTTTCGCTCACAATGCTGATGTATTTTCTGCTGAAGAGGGAATTTAACACCATCACATTAACAACTTCATTAAAATTTCTGATTGTGAGGGTGAGAGGAAGCAGGAAAAGCAAGAATGAGGAAGGGACAGGGAATTTTACAAAATGAAGGTGAGGGAAGAAAGGCAAAACTGAGGGCATTTACTTGCCCATCTCTGTTTGAATAGAACCAGTACCACTCAAGAGAATATTATGTAACAGCTGTATCTTACCGGTACTCACCTATGGGGTAGAAACGTGGAGGCTAACGAAAAGGGTTCAACTTAAATTGAGGACAATGCAGCGAGCTATGGAAAGGAAAATGATAGGTGCAACATTAAGAAATGAGAAGAGAGCAGAGTGAGTCAGGGAACAAAAGCAAGTTCATAACATCCTAGTCGAAATCAAGAAAAGGGCACAGGCAGGGCATGTAATGAAAAGGCAACGTAACTGATGATCGCTATGAGTAACTGACAGGATTAGAAGAAAAGAAAAGCTTTACAAGGGCAGCAGACAGGTGAGCAGATGAAATCTGGAATTTTGCGGGGATAAGGCGACCCAGTTAACAGAGGACATGATCAATTGGACAGCTATGGGAGAGGCCTTTGTACTGCAGTGGGTGGAGTAAGGAAGGTTATGATGATGGTGATGGTGACAATGATAAGTTGTTTCAATGCTATGATGCGAGATCCGCCAGCACAAATTTATAGCTGAAGGGAAATTCCACAATGCCGCTAAAAGGTGCCGGGCTGCAACCTTATTTCATACAAATAATCTAAATGCTTGCTTTCTGAAAAATCCATGGCATGCACTGTCAAAGCAAAGTGCTACATTGAACCTTATAAGGTTCTAAATTTTTACATGCCTAAAGAAGCAACCAATTACCAGAACATGTTTAGTTAGACTAGAGCAAACCTGTTTCCCAATGCAGACAAATTTCACCAAAGGCCTCACAATCTCCAGCAGTTTTGCCCTTCTGCCTTTCGTACTGCCAGCCAGGCTTCAGTATTACGAATGCCCTGCTCACTTGAAACAAAGGACACTCACTTCAGAGGATGGATTGTGTCTTCCCCTCGTTGGCGCCGCCTTCGTGATCCATCCATGCCAAACATGCCACCAAATGGGCTTCCACCAAATATATGAGAGAATATATCCTCTGTCGCAAATGGACCTACACCAGAGAACGAGAATAAAGGTTAGGCAAAAGCAAGGAACAATAAATTTGAAAAAAAATTCATGTTTTCAACAAAAATTGACAAAACACAGATCGCTTACACACGATGGCTCCTCGGTGTGGATTGTAATAAGTAGATTAAACAATTTTTGTTGCACTTCTGGATTGGCAGCATGGCCCCTACTGTGATGTCAGTGCAAGCAATCCAAAAGCAGCTTTCTGGTGCTTACTGATAAGATACTGATTCAGATAAGCCAGATCACGACCTAGCCAGATTAACAGACAACAGGAGTGTGATTCGCTATGCACGCGCAGTGCAGTGACTCTCGAGGCCAAAGAAAGCAGATAAAACTGTCTACGATCCCAAATCGTACCAGACACGCCCAGCCGATGTGACAGACACCGAACTGAGAATTACCATCCCTACTGATCGTCAGAAGAACCGGCAACTAGTGCTGAATAACGCGTAGCATGGCTTTTAAAGTCTGCCTTAATGCAAATCGCAAACAAAACATCGTCAACATAAAAAAGATGTGAAGCTCATAAGGCTGTCCAACTTACATAAGCAACAAAGTCAATTCAAAATGCGTATGCGTACGCAAGGGCCCTCCCTATACATGCAACATGAGAAGCGACCTATCCGCGCGCATCCGTTTCCGTTGTCCACTCTATCACCAGAAAAAAAAAAAAAAAAAATCGCCGTTGTGCCGGCGGCTAGAACACACAATGGTCGATCCTTACTTTCATGGACGCCCTCTTTGAGTCCATTGAGGCCATAGGTGTTGTAAATTTCCCGTTTCTTAGGGTCCGAAAGAACTTCATAGGCGAAAGATATCTCCTTGAACTAGAAAGAAAAACGGCATGAGCTAAATGAAGGCATTTCATATTTCACGCATGATAGTCGGACATACAGAAGTGCGGTGAAATATCTTCGCATGCATTAAAACCAGGCAGCAATATTTCTGCCTAGCAATAATTAGTTCTGCGCACTTTCGTTTTCTTCTTGAAGGCTAGCCAAAACACAAAACTGCGCGCCAAAGCATTAGGTCCAATACCTTTTCTCCTTCCTGCGGGTTCTTGTCAGGGTGGTATTCCTTCGCCAGTCTTCTGTAAGCCTGCAAAGTGCGATTATGGCCATTGAGTTATAGCTCCGAAGCACAGGGCGGCATTAAATAAAGTCGGCACGAACCATTGCAAAGCTACGAGGGATGTATCAGTCAACCAAGGATGCATCACTCGCAGCATATCCACATTTGCATGATACGCAGAAGCTCGGAGAATGTACACAACCAAATGAAATGCTTACACGCATAAAATCCAGGCAACACCGATAACTTTCTAGCCATAACACTAACAAGCTAAACGCGTAGAGAGAACTGGATATACCATTGCAAGGAATGATAGGCTTATTCCAGAGTAGGGCTAAGTTTCTTGACACCGCTCAACGTATCTTGAACACAGAAGCCCATATTCGCTGCCAGTGCTATCATGGCAAAATATACTGACCTTCTTAATTTCGTAATCAGTGGCGTTTCTTGAAACTCCTAACACATCGTACAACTTTCCGTCAGACATTTTCACAAAGAATGAAAGCCGTCGGCTTTCTGTGCCTTGCCTTGGCCACTCAATTGACGTCACTGAGAAGACGGCGACTGCAGCGCCGTTGAAAAGTTGAGCATCGTTCAAGGAGGTTATGTATCGTTATAGTCACGGTGGTTATAATATTTAAAATAACGCGTGGCCATGTTTGCATCACGTTGCAGAGCAATAATTTATACTTTGTAAGGAAAATTAACAGTAATTGTTGCGTTTTTTTTTTTTTTTTTTAACAGTTATAGCTTTGATAGAGTTATAGAGTTGATAGAGTGGCGAGAGGGACGGGTAGCGTTGCTTGGTGGTGTGTACTTGTTACCTTGGTTAGAGTGTACGCTCTACTTTAGTATGGTTCATGTGTGGCCAGCTGGGTGTAAAGTACTCCCGCGAGAACTTGTTTAACAAAAAATTGCCCTGCACACTGATAACAGCACCCTGCGAAGTGGAGCGGCTGAATGCTCGAAGGTGTAACTATTTTTTGTTGCAAAGAAAACAGCTTCCGCTGCTGATGTGCAGGCGGGGAGGGACACCCATTAGAGGGACTATCACCGACTACTTGTCAACGACGATTATTACAGCTGGTGTGGCGACGTTGCTCAAGATTACGCTTTCGCAGCGAATCGCAGTCGGTCACCTATCTTTATCGGCTGCGCACACTACTGATAAGTGCACGCCGACTGATGCCTGCAGCTGTAACAATCGTCCCAGTCTGAAAACAAAGAGAAAATATACCCAATTGGGCTGATGACTGTGATTGGGTAGTCAAACGAATTCTTATTCAAGCTGGGCACTAACAAAATAGCCTATTCACTTATTGACAATTATTAGAAATTAGCCTAGTAATAAATATTAAATACGAGAACTGATAGGTGCTGCATTTCTTGTTAGGATGACCTATTACGGTCAATAAGCAAATAGGCTGCCTTGCCATGATGGCTCAGTGGTTATGGTGCTCGACTGCCAATCCCAAGTGCACGTACAGGTTCAGTTCAATCCCAGCCGCAATGTCTACTTTTCAATGAAGGCAACGCACCTGTGCACTTCGCGATGTCAGTGTAGGTTGAAGAACCCAGGTGATTTTTACAACCCTCCATTATGGCGTACCCCTTACAACCCAGTTCACTTTGGGACATTAAATACTATAAAACCAATCCAAATCAAGTAGACAAGCTTTCAATCTAATAGGATAGATTTCCTGATGTTGGGAGGTAGCATTTGCAGGCCTATAATCATGACAGGTCTCTTCTTCAGCATGCAAGCATTAACATTCGTCTAAGAACTTCCTAAAGGTTTCAATTTAGCAAAGCACTCTATTAATAAAAGATTACATGGAGCTTATGGGGTAATTGTTCCTTTTTGTACCTGTGTTAAAAGTTCTCTACATGGATGCAAAAACTGCCGGCATTTCTGTTGTAGAATCTTGGACATACACTGCAGTACACGTGGTGTTCTCTAAGGCCTAGTACTTGCTACCTTGTTTAATATTTTTGTTAATGACTTGTCAGCTGTTCTCAGAGCACATATGCTTCTGTATGCAAATGGTATTAAGTTGTTTATTCCTGTTCGTAATATAGAAGGGTATATAAGCTGGGCTACTGCAAGGTATCTGTAGCGTTGAAAAGTGGCACACTAGAAGTGGCCTTATCTTAAATACTTTCAAGGTGAAAGTCGTTTCGTTTACTAGGAAGCACGTTGCTTTTGATTTTTGTTGCTCGCTTGGCAGTGACAGCCTGAAGAAAATAAAGACCATTCAGTATCTCGGTCTTTACGTGGACTCATGCTAAGATTTCATAAACATGTTAGTTATAGTATTCAGCTTCCACAATATGTGGGTTCATTGTAAGGATCACGTGATTCAGTGATCATTGTGTTTGATATATCTGTATGTTTTGTTCATTTGTGCATTCTAAGCTCGAATTTGAATGTGTGTTTTGGATCTGCCCCAGGCAACCACTTCACATCATTTGTACGTGGAGATCACTAAACGACGCCTGGAATACTGGTGGCGGAATGGGGCGGTGCAACAAAGGAGCATTCCGACTGTGAACGCACCAGAGTGAACAAAGTGGTCGCGTGGAACGGCAATTGTGTGTATGTGTGTGTGTGTGTGTATATATGTTTTTTATTATTATTATTTTGTTTTTCTTGGCTCTGCCATGCCGACAGGCGGAGGCCACCCGTTAAAAAGGGGACAGCCGTCATCACCATCATCACCATCCACAGAATATGCCTCCCATAATATTTAATATGGGGAGGATGTTTCTCAATGACCACATTTAGTCTATTCTATGTCCCTATTGCCTCAGGGTCGATGTCTACAGAACGTCTGCAAATAGCATTTTCGTGAAAAATTGTTTTAGCAGTTGGGCAAAACATGACGAAAGAAAATGTTTGTGTGTACCTCCTTTCTACATTATAAATCGAAGTGAAACATTTTAAGGCATATCAGAAAGATAGTTTACCAAAACAGATGCTGATGGCCGATGCTTTCACAGTGGATTAATGTAATTTAACACCAAACATATCCACGATACTCAAGGCAATTCGTCACACTCAAAACAATGAGTCACAGGAACTCTGAATTAGAAAACATCACAGGATATCATCCTGCTATGAACAGACACACATACCAATGACTTTGGATGTGTTTACATATTTCCCATGTGAGGCCTTCCTATTTCAGCTAGTGACAATTGACAGTCAAGCAAAGTTATTTCATTCGATCATAAACTTGTAATGGAAGAAATGAGGAATCTCGGTAATCACATAATTTTGCAAATACTTTTTATTTAAGAAAGTATATTAGTGCACACTTTTGCAGTCTTTGTATGTGAACATCATGAAAATGCATTAGGTAGACATGCACATGCTTCTAAAGGCACCTTTCTGAATTCTATTCATGTGGCTTCCTTGTACATAAACAGCAGTGTATACACCACTTTAAAGATTTACAAGCCATAGTGGTTGTATCAATGTGATGGCATACTGACCCTGTCTATAATTAGTGCCCAATTTAGAATGTTCACAGAAATTCACCTGTTAGGATCTCAAAGATGTGCATAAGATCACATTCAGATCATATAGCAAAATTCATGTCGAGTAGATGTCTAACGAAGATCTTTTGAAAATGATCTCGCAGATGTTTTCTGAATGGCAAAAAATGGTGTTTGATATTGAGAGCATGCATGAGCACTGTTCTTAAAGCGAGAATTGAAAATGGTCAATGTCATTTCCTATGCACTACCATAACAGGCACTTCAGCCAGCATTTTATTATAAGCCCAGATAACACAAAATGTTGCCTGAGCAGTTTCAAATGGTAGTTTGTAATGTTGCCTAGATGTTTAGATGTTGCTGATGTCACCTTTCTTGATCACCAGGCAACATTACGCACTAACATTATTATGATGTTTGGGTAACATTTGTTCCAGATCGCAGGCAGTGCAGAGGCACCAGACGCCAGCATGCAGTTGCAGTACGCTAGATCTCGCTACTCCTATGAAAGGGCAGGATGACCAGGAGTTTGCAGTAAAGGCGGCGGCGGTTGAAGACCCGAACAGCGCATGACGAACGGTCAGGAGTCCATGTAGAGGTTCTGGTTGAAGCTAGCATCCTCATTGTCAATATATGTTGTATCGTAAGTAGGAATCTAGGCTTGCCTACTCACATTTGCTGTACCATCACAATTATTGTAGTTGCCATGTTTACTCTATGGCAATGCTAAAAATATTTAACCATGCACAGACATAGTTTTCTGTACCATTGAAACCGCATGCTGCATTATGAAAGTTGCCTACATGCAACAATGTTTTGTGACCATAGTGGAAATTTTTACTGTAAAAGTTCACAAAGGGTTTCAGAAAACCTTTTCTGCACAAAAGAAAGCGGGAGTTTTGGCTGCAGTATAGCGCAGTCTTGCTCATAATAGAAAGTGAGGAACAAGAAAAGTGTTTAAAAAAGAATAGACACCAAATCTCGGTTGCATTTTTCTCCTTCTTAGATATATGTCATTACTGTACATGGATCACCTCACAATATTTGCCTATAACTGCTAAATAATTTAGGATTAGATTTTTCTCGCCTCTTTCAGTTTCGGTTTCAACAGCAGAGTGATGGCTATGACGTCCAAGTTAGGTATAGGTCATATGAGGGATGAAAAAAACTGCAATATATTCGCAGCTTCTTCACTCGTAGTTTCTATTCTCGAGGCAGTCTGGCTGTAACGTTCCAGTGAGGCAAAGTGACGAAGGAGCAGTTATATCGCAGTTTTTTCCTCCCTCACGTAACCTATTCTTAACTTTGTTATAGACCTTATGTAAAATTGCTGCCATCTATCGGTTGCCGCGCACGTTTCCGCCATGTTCAAGGGTAGCTGCATTGAGGAGCGGCAAGGGGCATAGGGGGTTGCACAGCTGGCTGCGTTAATGCTCATTGTTGCCGATAATATCGACATACTGTTGTGCCCCTTGTATGCAAAAAGGGTGTAGAAGAAAAGAAGCAGCCAGTTACATCCCTTGAGCTTTTTTTTTTTTTCTTGAGGTTTGTCTTAATCTGCTCTCGCGTGGTTGTTGCGCTAGGCGCACTTTCGATCAATGGCGCGCCTGAATAGTAAAATATTTTATTTAAGGTGGATTCACACAGCGGATCAAATCGCGAATCACACTCACGATTCGCTGTGACGTGGCCCTACGTCAGTGATTTCCGCTGCTTCGCTTCAGTCTACAAGCAGCAATTCGCGATAAGGCCGCGAGTCATTTTCACAATTCGGATCCTTCACGGACAAGACATTTTTTATTTATTTATTTCTCTCGCGGAACGCTTTCCAGCTATGCTCCCGGTGCCCAGGCATAGACAACGTAACATACATTGCACTAAAACGCTGGAGGAAAGCGAGAAGCGGCTTCAAACGACTGACTGCAGTCGTTCCTATTTTGGAGTCGAACTAGCCTGTTTTTGCCTTCATTCGCAGTACACGGTTTTCACAGAAATTACAGTGGCAGGCTCTTGCACTGCGCGATACCAAATGTGTGAGTTTTGTGGCTGCACAGAGCAGTCACTTGAATGTATTAATCGCTTTCCTCAAACGTTTTGGCGCGCTTACAGTTACGCTGCATAAGCTTTGGTATTTGGCACGTACCGGGAGCATAGGGGCAGCAGTCCGAATGGTCGACTTCCAAGGGTTGAAAACAGCATGTTCATGCAGCTCTCATAGAGTAAGGGTGATCGCTTGCACTGCAGAGAACTGGCTACGTAGTATATACCCCATCGAGCGGAACAGTCACCACAACAATACTTCGGCAAAACGGCGCAGCAGCAGTAGCTGCAGGCCGCCGCACCCCGCGCATTCAGCCACCGTCCACGCATCATCCATAGTAGGCTACCCTCGATAACAGTGCGCCAGAACAAGGCTCACTTCTCGGGCAGTGCTCTGGGAGCAAGAGTAAGTCCGCTCTGTCGTCTGCTATTCTCTCCCACTGTGTGAATGCTCGCCGCGGACGGGCAGACCCCGGATCAGAGGTCACATGACCGATCGCTTCGCTATTCGGTCCGTCGTGTGAATCCACCTTTAGCGTGCATTGGAAGATTGCAAATCAGTACCCGGTGCTAAGGCAGACGAAATATATCGCCCACGGTGTGTTAAATTTGCCTGTAGATGGACTGCGCATCACCTTTTCGCATAAAAGATGTGCAAGAGTGTTCTTCCCGATTTCCTTGTTGCGCCAATTCATCTCAGCTTTTAAGCTTTCATGCATATAAGCTGTCAACAGATTTCGTCCATATGTATACGTCCAGGTACCCAGATAGAACAGGTTTCGGCACTTCAAAGGCGCCAGACTGCTCTATTAAATTCCAGCGCGATATTCTAACGTCTTTACGCATTAGATTCATCAATGAATTGAATATAGTCGACTACGTCCAGGCTTCAGTTGCTGAGATGCGTCTCCAGAACACGACTTGCGAAAGAAATGACTCAGAGTATATACGTGGCAGCAACTGCCTCTACCGTTTAGCTGCTCTCGTCTACCGCGAGTTCGCATGATTATTGTTGCTACAGTGATGGCGATCACCGCGCTGCTTGCTTTTTTTTTATTAGTGCGAGGTTTTTTTCTGCGAGTTGTGCGAGGTGCATCGAAAAGGAGTTACGCCTTAATTTGGACCACGCCAGTTTTCTTTTCTCCCATCCACATCACTGAATAATGCCGTTTCTTCGTTTAACCTTCATGACGCGCCATGAAAACAGTGTAATGAGGTAGGGATTGAAACTGCCAACCATTTGACACTATCCACAGAGCAATATCGTTTGTAGCGAGCCTTACCACGCTTAGCAGTGAAGTTTGCTACTGTGGCTATCGCAGTAGAAGCAAGAATGAGCGCACACGTCTTCCAACTTTATTTTGTCTAAAAGTACCCAGCCCTATACATGTATGCATCACATTTTCTGTATGCCCATTGCTTGGCATTTTCTACTACTTCCCTGAATTGCTGCTGGCAAATAATGTTTGTTGTTCTGCAATATGGCAAAAAAAAAAAAATCCCGTGCATCACAGCTCCACACTGAAAACATTTGTATTCTTTCAGGTGTCAACTGACTGGACGCCTCATAAATTCGAACTTAGCAAAATATGTTCGGAAGCTATAGAAAGAAAACCGCCATTTAACATTAGACAGCCCGTATACGTTCGCTACTTTTTCGCAAAATGATTTCATAAAGAATGCCGCTAGTGTCGAATATTGCATGAGAACGCAGTCCGATTAGTTTTTTCATTCAATATGTTCACAAGCAAAGAAAGCATTTAACCCCCCCCCCCCCCCTCCCTCCCCCATCTCACTACTGAGCTCATCCCTGACATGGACAACGAAAAACAATCGAAGTATTTCAGTTCCATCAAGAATTACGGAAAGAAAAAGAAAAAATGCGGTATTGAATACGCGTCCATGAAGGAGCTTGACATTGCGTCTGGGTATAAGGCAGACCTCTGCTATGTGGCTTCGTAGGCAACAGTATCTGCTATATTTATTTTCATGAAATGGAACCATGATGTGACGGCAACAGGAGCTACGTATCTGAGGAGGGTCAGCGCGCACGGAATCACGTCGTTGACCTGTCGCGCTTTGCCGGCAAATTCACGTGGCTGGGGGTTTTAGCCAGTAACATATGGAATATGGGATCTGCTATATGGTTGATTACACGCTAACAAGATACATCAGCTGCTAAACGTTCAGACATAGGATGGGAACAGTAGTGCACGCGCTTCACTGGGAACTGTGAAAGTCCATCAGAGCACAGTGTTTATTAGGCATCAGTCCTATATTTAAAAAAAAAAAAAAAAAACCAAGATAAAACATTAAGCTCCTTCGTGTATGTACGCGTAATGATATCGCAGACATGTTTTCCACACGGAAGAAATATCAATATGTTTTGCACTTTCATGGACGCGTATTTGAGTAGCGTATCAAGCAATGGCCCGGAGCAAACACGAAGGTTTTGCCATTTGTAGCTACGCTGTTACCACCGTTCGCAAGAAGTTTTGGTAGTGTAGTATCGCTTCACGAAGTAAAATTGGAATGTAGGCAGCGTGGACAAGTCAATATCTATTATTCCATCATTTTGTTGCTTTGAATGCGAACAAATACACGGAAATCACAGCACAAAGCAGACGCAGCTAACGCGACGGCAGCAGCCGCAGCCGACGCACTCAACCCTTTAACATGGCGTCGCGTAGCGCGGTTCGCTGAAGGTCCGATAGATGGCAGCAATTTTGCATAAGGTCTATAGCCATTGCTCACTTGTTCAAATCGAAACAGGTGTGAAAAAAATTGTTAATAAACTATTTGGCAATTGTAGGCAAACAGCACATGGTAATCTTTGTATAGCAATGTCTCACTCATCATCAGAAAGATAAAACATGCAACTAAAATGAGGTGTCCATACTCTTTTATGCTTGGAAAGGTGGTGCAGATAACATATGTAGATGATAAAAATTATGATTCAAGCATATGCACTATGAAGATGCAAGGTTGCATTATATTCAGTGGTCAACCAGTGCCTGGCCCAACTCATTACTGGGGCTCGTTGATAGAACTGTGTGGTTGGTAGCCAGTGCAGACCTAGAAAAGCTAGGCGCCTATGTTCTGTGCAATGTCAGTACAGGTTAAAGAACCCCGGGTGGTCGAAATTTCCGGAGCCTTCCACTATAGCGTCCCTCATATCCTGGGTCGCTTTGGAACATTAAATCCCGTAAACCAAACCAAATTTTGCAGACGCTTTAGCCTGTGTTAAACCATGAACGATTCATGAAATAACTGGATGAACACTTTTATTGCCAAACAAACAGACTTACACATGTTTTCCTTAAAATCAAATGTTGCCAGCACAGCTAGCACCAGTTACAAATGTCTAAAAATTATACAGCATTTACTTTTGTATAGTTAGACATTATTTATATGCTGTCAACAAAAAGACAGTGAAGCGTTTAACAGCAGCAGATGCCGACAATGTCTAATGAGCAGCAAACCGCTAATGTGCGACTAGTATTGCAGTCTACAACTGCACAATAAAAACTTGCAGGCACCAAAGCAAGGCAAGAAATGCACGACAGTGCATAGAATACATGTTTGCCTACAGATGCGTGCATGCTAAAATAAAACTATCGGAAAACAAAGAAAGTACGCCGAAAGAGCACCTCAGTGTCGCTTAACTTCCCAAGCGAACTCATGTGGCATGATGATATAGAAAGATCACTGAAAGTAAAATAGCGTAAAGGGTCTAAGTACAAAACTACTAAAATTTTTAAATCCTGCCTCTCAAATAACCATTCCTAATTTTGTGAAAATTCTTAACCTGTCTAATCAGAAAAAGCACAAAAGATATTTATCCACGTTAAGTACTATGCACCTAAGAGAGGCAATAGTAAAATGCAGTGACCTGTAGCCTTCACAAGTAAAACATATACGAATTTTAAAGCAAGGCGCAACCCGTATAAGACCATACTAACATAAATGGTCCTTGAAGTGATCTGGGTGCCACATAATTTGTTCATACTAAATCTCTCAACATTTGTTCATCACATACAGAAATGTTTCATACAGTTGTTGACATATTAACAGAAAGCAGACCTTCCATCCTTCAGAGATTACAATCATGTCACAACATTACACTTTACGATGTAAACAGCAAGCAGACAGGAATAGGTGGCAGCAAAACTCAATACCATGACACCATGCTTGTGCAATGAATTGATTGCAGGCAGCTCACAAATCTCCTGAGGTTGCAAATAGTTAGTCGCTTGTGCTGTCTTTTCACTTTGATGTGCTCGAAAGGCAACTCGTGGGAAGGTCCAGATGGACTGATATTTCCAACAGCTAGTACTGATTGCAAATGTCCCCCCCCCCCCCCCCCCCTTTCCCTTTACCATACTCTGAACTTGGACGGTGCTAGCTTATATATGAACAGCAACAGTAAAAAGCAAGTGCACTTGGGTGCAAAGCACAGCGTGTAACAGTGGGTAAAGGCAAAGGAACTCTGCTGAATGCACCAACTATTCAAAACACAGCAGCAAAAAGGCACCAAGAGCACAGTGAGTTTGCATAGCGACAAGCAAACAAGGCAGCAGTGTGTGATATACAACCCTACACAGGGCGTGCATATGCCTGTATACGAAGGTGCGTATAAATTACACACATTAAAAATACACAATACTTGCCCCAAAATATGGAATGTGGGCTCTATAACTAGTCTCTACAGTATGAGGCGCTTTGGGATAAGCACTCTAAATGTCTCGGCCACTGTGAAGTGGCAGCCGGTGGCCCTGAGCTTTGACTGCGGGAATGTAGGTGATATGTCTGTCTATCCATAAACTGCAGTCAAAGTAACTTTGATAGTGCTGGGAAAAATGTCAACTGGTCCCATATGCTCAGTGATATGGTCAGGCTTGGACCCAATGGCATCACCAGTAGTCAGTATTGAAGGCATGAATGGCAAAATAGAAATCAAGCAGCTTAGTCAAGCCATTCATTAATTATTGTACTAGTGTTTCACTACAGTTCAGCGTGGAATGATTCTTGATTGTGTCTGCCCTTTGCTCTGGAACAAAGAACTGCTCGTACCAGCTATATTGCTCTTATAACTTGTCTTCAGTTATTTCTAAAATCACAGTAAGTGCAAGTATGTACACATTGTGCATAAGATGACATGGGTCAGGCTTGTAAAACATCGCCTTATGTTGACATTAAAAAATTATAACCAAAATATTAAGGAAGAACATACATATCTCTGCAGCCTGAAAAATAGCCAGGTTGCTGCAATAAATTATTCCGCAAAAGAATTAACAATACACTCAATGCTACCATCTTATGACAAGCAGCAGCAGACGTCGAAACCACTTATTCTCAAGTGAGAAAGAAATGCAAAAACAATTTGTGCATTGAGCAGTAAAAATGACTTTTCATGAACAGTCGCATTATGAGTCTATACAGATGTACAACATTTTCAAAAAGTCACGCCTATCAAATAGCTGAACATTTTGGGTAACATATTGCTTTGCAGTGCAAGCAGAATCAACACAAATACATGCATCATTCCTTTGTAGAAATTCGATACAAGCGGGCATTCAAGGGACTTGTTTGACCCCTAGCAGTCGTGCTGCTGAGTCAGCAGGACTCATCAGCATCTCGTCAATGATCTTGGAGTCCTGGATTCCCAAGAGGTTCTGGATGAGATCACCATTGCCACATTCACGGGGGCTCTTGGTTTCCATGCTGCCAGCCTCTGCAGTAGCATCAGCAGCTTTTTTTTTCTGCTTCCCAAGCAAAAGCAGTTTTTTTGAGGAATGTTTGTGATTAGTCTGGGGCTTGTCTTCAGAGTCTGGTTGTTCTTCTTCTGAGCTATCTCCTGGCTCAGACAAGAGCAAGTCGTGGTGCTTCCGTTTGTGCCGGACTATGCTGTTTTTGGAGGGAAGCTTTTGGTGGCAAGTGTCACAGGCAAAGGTGTCCCCTGTGTGGCAGCTTAGCACATGATTCTTGAGTCCGTCAGTGGACACGAACCGACGGAGACAGAAGACACACGCAATGCGGCACAGGCCATAGTCCTCGCTGGTTCCGGGCATGACGGTCTTCATGTGAGCAGCCACAACTTCATGCTCCACATCAGCGGGCAGCTGCAATTCTGTGTGGTCGGACTCCAAGTGGGTCAAGCAGTCAGCCCGCTGCACAAAGGCACGCTCGCACTGGTGGCAGCGGTAGGGCACCTCGATGAGCTGACCCACATGGTGCTCGATCTCGTCAGCTGTGCTGAAAACGGCTTCGCAACACGGGCAGTGCAGTCGGTCAGGGCACTGGCGAGGGTCCTCACTTCCATTATCAGAACTGCCCTCCCCAGCATCGTCCATAGCATCCAGTGAGTCTTCATTGTGTGGCTCACTGTCAGCCTCAGCTGGCATGCGTGCACTCTTGTCAGCCCCATTTCGGGACCAGTGCTTAATGTAGTAATGCTTACGCAGGTTACCTCGTGTTGAAAATGTGCTACTAGGGCACACATTACACTTAAATGGCCGTTCGGGCACACAGCGTGTCAAGTGGTCACCATGGCGACCATGCTTGCGCACATAGTGCCGTTCGCAGTTGGACTTGGTGGTGAACCAGATGGGACACCGTTCGCACTTGAATGGCTTCTGGCCTGTGTGTGTCAGAATGTGCCGCCGCAATGAGCTGGTCCAAGGAAACTTGCGTGAACAGTAGGGACAGGCAACGCTGTTGGGCGAGTCGGTGTAGGAGCTGCGTTTCTTCTCACGATGCTCTCCACCATCACTTTCACTGCATTCACCAGTGGCTGTCTCCTGCATTTCCTCTGGCAAACCTTTTTCATCTAGAAGGTACTGCTGAAATACTTGCGAGTTGGCAGTGTGGATAACTGATGAAACACTGGCTAAATCTGCTGAACCTTCATCACTGCCATTCTCTGCAGTTCGGCTGGACAAGTCTTCCACGCTCTTGTGCTCATCTTTAGACTCTGCTTTTGCTTGCTGTTCCTGGGAAGCAGAAGACGGCACACTCTCGGCAGCATCAGCTGCTTTGTTCGCCTTGCTGCTTAGGACAACCCGCAGAGCAGTTCGAGTTTCATCAGACAAGGTTGACGAAAAAGGTTTTGAAGAACCAGGGCTATTCATAGTTGGGATGAAGTTACGACTCCGCGTGGGCCTTGCATGTTCTGGGTGCTTTCTCTTGATGTGCCTCTCCATGTTAGACTTGAGAGTGAATCCAGCAGAACAGTACACACAACTAAAGGACCTCTGGTTCTTTGGCAAGAGCTTTGGCGAGAGCTTATCATTGACCATTTTAAATGTCATTTTGTAAATATCATCACTGGCACTTGAAGATTCCAATATAGTCGGGTTCCTAGCCGAAGGCAGCCCATTGACAGGTGGACGGCCAAGTGGAGGAGTCTTGGGGGGTAACTGGAGTTTTGAACTTGGCTGAAGCAGCTGACTTGGAGGTGGCAAAAGTGGTGGAGGCGGGGCGCAGGGACTAGCAGAATGAGTGCCTTGAAGTGGCTCAGGGCTATTAGAGTTCCTCCAGCTCAGATCTATGGCATGAACAGCAAGGTCTAATGGTTCTTCTTGTGGTGGGGGCAATTCAGACAAAGAGACCAAGCTTTTGGCAGCTATAACTTGCTCATCATTGTTGTTAGCATCGCTTTCACCAGTAGCTCCCTCTCGGACTGGCTTGAGGGTCAAATTGAGTGGCTCAGCAGTCTCTGACGGAGCCTTGGCTTCCGGAGGGTTTTGTGATGACAGGTCCAGGCACTGATCCCTCACAGGTTCCTCGGGCAATGGTTCCCCTGCTGCTGGAGGCTGGCTGAGTGGAGCCGTCGCATCTGCAGGCAACGTCTTCTGGGGGCTGTCTTCAAGGCTGCCTGTAGTGAGGTCCTCTGAAGAATCACTGAGTGCCAGTGGCTTAGCAGCTACAACTTGTGCCAAACGATCACGCATATCTGGGTGCTGCTTGAGGGCATGTCGAATACAGTTGTTCTTTGTAGAGAACCCCAGCTTACATATATTACAGCAAAAAGGCTTCCTACTGCAGCTGTTGTGCAGGGAGCGCAAGTGGTGGCGAAGTACTCGGTTAAACTTGAAATCTACGCTGCAGTACTTGCACACTGTTTCTAAGCTGCCCACTTCTGGAGCCAAATTCTCTGAGCTTGTACTTCGTTCGGCCATGTGTGGGTTGTACTGCATTGCCCCTCGCACTTCACCTTTAGTCAGCTTCTTGTGCCTCTTGCGCACATGCCTTTCACAGTTGGCCTTGGTAGTGAAAGCATACTTGCAGATAGCACACTGAAATGGTCGCTCACCATTGTGTGTCCTCAGATGTCGGATGAGCGTGCTCTTGTCCATACTCGTGTAAGAACAAACATTGCAAGCATATGGCGTTGTGCCATGCGAGTGAAGCTGGCCATGCTTGCGCAACAAGCCAAGACTTGCAAAAGACATGTGGCACAACTTGCAGCCGAATTGTGGCTGACCATCCTCTTCAGCATTAGATTCATCCCTTGTGCCCTCCTCCGGCTTGCCACCATCAGGGCTTGCAGAGTCAGCCTCTAGTGGTGAACCCGGCCGTGGAGAGGCTCCACTTTGACCTGGTGAGGTTGCTGCCAGAGGCGCTTTGGATGTCACTGATATTATAGACTGAATGTCAGCAAAGTCATGGCCTGCTTCCTTCTCTGGTCTTGGTGTCCCACCATTGAAATATGCAAAGCTTTCAAAATGTTCCTCCTTGCCATGAGGAGCAGCTTCCTCCAGGGCAGCACTTGATGCTCGTGTCTGAAGCTCGAGCAAGGCCAAAAAGTCCTCTTTGCTGCAGGCAGGAGCTCCACACTGTTCAGCACGACGATGCTTGAGCTGATGTGCCTCTAAAAACCGAGGACTGGGAAAGTCACAACTACAGCTGGGGCAAAACGTGCCACGTCCGTGGGCCTGGGCGTGCAGGCGTAAAGCACTGCTGCAAGGAAATGCACGCTTGCAGAGGTTACATTCAAATGTGTGAAAGGCACTGCTGGGTCGCCGGGCCTGGCTCTCACAAAGTGACTTGGCAATGAGTGAAAATTTGCCCGTGGAAAAGTCCACAAATGTGAGGTCATGAAAGCCAGGCCCTTGGGGTGACACCTCCTGGGGGTCACAGCGGTGGTCTAGGTAGGCAGAGTAGCTTGCCGTCACCTGGCAGCACTGTGTGCATTGGATGGGGTCGTGCGGATGGGTGGCCATGTGGCTGGCAAGGCCAGCCCGGCACAGGAAGGCCTTTCCACACACAGGGCAGGACACTTGCTCGGGCAAGGGAGACAGTGGGGGTGTATCAACCTCAGGCGGCCGCTTGAGACCTCGCCGGGCTGGCCCCTCAGGCTCCTCGGGCCCAGCATGTGTGCGCATATGTCGGTGCATGTTGCCGTTTGTGGTGAAGGCCATGTGACAGACAGTGCACTTGAATGGCCGCTCGCCTGAATGCACCAGCATGTGTCGGTCTAAGGAACTCGCCGAGCTCAGCGTTTTGCCGCAAAGCCGGCAAGTGTGCGAGTGGTCAGTCGGGTTGTGCTGCCGGATATGCAGGGTCAAGGCGTGTGATGACCCCAGCACATCTTCACAGACAGGGCACACGTGGGGGCCTTCCACCTGCAGCAGGTGCAAGGGTCCATTAGGCACTGTTGAAAACTAGCATGCATAAGTGAACATGTCACCTGGCTGATCTGCAATGCATAACAATCTAACATACTCAGACAAAAAAAGGCCCTCAAGCATTCATTTGGAGTAAACAATGTCCTGCGAAACAATACCAAAGCAGCATCAATGAACTCCTTCATGCAATGCAGCTGATGAAGCACAAAATAATCTGTTCTAATGTGGTGTACATAAAAGCACACGTGGGAGAAGAAAAGAATTTGACAACTACGAATGATCCATTTACATATATAAGGGCTCACAAATGTAGCCAAATCAACTTATTGTTTAGGCAGCCAAGAAGCAAACAGCACACAATCATCACCAGCAGTCCTCCTGATGCTTTCAATCCTTGCTTTATCACCAGCCTGTGCTGTGTTGCTGCTGCCATGCCCTGCACATTATCAGCTACAGCGCCAATGGGATACTACCAGCCCAACGTGGCGTCTAGAATAGTTGTGCGGCCAGGGGCTTATAACATTGTACATGAAATCAAATGACGCACTAGTGGCCAATCATAGTAGATGTTGTTCCAAAGCACACAAGGCACATTTTTTTCTGGATAGCACACAGCATCAACAGGTCTATCCTGGTAAAGTTAAATGATGCAGTGCCTACCACAGTGGATGCTCTGCCAAAGTACAAATTTTTTCGGCTGGCATGCAGCATCATCAAGCGTATTCTGGTAAATAAAATTTCAGTTTCAATCCACAGGGCTAAAGGATTTCACATGGCAGCAGCTACACTGAACTATACTTCCACAGATAGTGTAAGGATTGAAATAATTGGGACGGCCATCAACAATCTTTCATACGTATGCATGCAAATACACTCTTCACTACTCTAGAGCGATAAAAAAACATGCAACTTGCAAAGTGAATTTTTTCTGCTATTGGTATAGCTGGGAAGAGCACAAGCAATAAGGTAGCAACTTTAGTTAAAACACCACTTCTAAAAGCAAATGCATACTGTGCTTGCCTGCGGCAAGTATGGTGCCAGTGTCTGGCATGGTCAGATTGTCAAACCTTGGTACTATGCATATGTCACCTGCCATACGTTATATTCAGTGGGCCAAGAGGTCTATAGAGTTGAGACTTCATTTTTTATGCGACTCACATTCCATTGCCCTTTCTTCTTTTTTTTCCCAGTGTGCTCTGGCAAAGTTTAAGCAGTCCAATGTAGCTGCAACACAGCAATGGCTGCAGAAAGTTTCCCAAATGAGCTGTAACGTACATAATCCTGTCACCTTTTTTTTTTTTATTTTTTGAAATCCAGCATGCCAAACAACTTAAGAATTTGGCCAATTCTTGTGTCACTTGCAGCATTGAAATCAACTGCCCACAGCTGCCCAAAATGGCCAAAGAAGGTAGGTGTTGCATCAATTTTAATGGCAGTATTCGCCTAGTAGTGGCTTATTTGTCTCTCCTTGCCAAGCATTCAAATTCCAGCCAAAATTTAAGCAATCATCAGGTGCACTTCACTAAAGGCCAAATACATTTTCCCTTTTTTTTTTGCTACTCTGTGGAGTAGCCAGGTTAGCAACCAGCATTGGAGCTTTCAGTTAAGCCACAATATTGCTAAATAGGTAGTTTCATTACGAGCCCACTGCAACACTTTTCTAGCTGCAAAGCCGGCAGCAGGTACACCCAGCTGCAAGACATAAAATTAGCAGAAATTGCCTTACCACAGAATGCTTTCGCCTGCCTGTTATGGCATCTCTGGGGAGATCGCTGTCTTGGTGATTATGAGGACTTTCGTTCGCTGAAGATTCGGTTCCGCTGCTGCCAACTTTTGAAGGCACACTGTTAGGCCTGGCTAGAGGTGTGGTTGCACGTCCAAGGTGAAGCTGATCATCGGTGCCCGACTCTGCATCACAAGAACAAAAGTGATCAATATTCGGTCGCTTGAATGACCCCAAACACGAGATAAACACAGAAAAACACTGGGAACTGTACCTTTAATTGGGCTTTCACATAATGCAAAAAAAAAGAAAGGAATAATAAACAAGTAAATAATGCTGATGAACTCATTAAACATGTTGCCTCATGCACGCACCTGAAAAATAAATTTTGAGAACAGTTCTCAGCTCAGAATTATGATACATAGCTCTATAGTTTCCTTCTACTACTCTGAGACTTTGCATAAGTGCGAGTTTGATAAAAAATTTTGTGGTGGAAATAAAGCTGTACATGAAAGTCCATGCACATCCCAGGTATGTTGGCTTTAGTCCCAAGAGACAATATGAAGTGGGAATTCAAATGGTCCCACTTGAATTAAGAAAGCAGTTATTACAAATGGCCCTATTTGAAAGCAGGCGGTCTCACCAAGGTCCACTTGTGACCATTTGGAATACAAGTAGTTTTTAAAGCAGGGCCCACTAGACAGCAAGTGGCCACATCAAGTGGAACCACTTGTGAACACATATAGCCAAAATAGATGTGCACTTTTAAGGCGAAAACCTTTACTGGCTCATGCTCGCGGCCACGATCGTGTCCGTCCATAATGCCTTTGTTGAGTGGGAACTAATAAAGTTAGGAGAAGAAGAATGGTTGCATCAGATAGAGGAAGAAAAAAGGAACCTAGACACGAAGTTTGATGACTGTAGAGTAATTAATTAATTATAGTCAAAATAGCACGGACGTCGATATAGCCACGGAAATGGTGCAACGTCACATCCACTGGAAGTGGTCTCCGGCCATGCCTAATAACCGGGACTGGCGTCACGATGACGTCACATACAACCATGACGTCACGACGGGTCATGACGTCACCAGGCGAATCACGCATATATGAAGCTGACCCCGGCAGGCATCCCGCTCCAGGCGCCTTTCATTTGGCGCTTCCTCGAACGCCGCACTACACAGCATACAAAAGCAGATGCAGCACAGCAGGCATCAGCGGCGTTTCAAATTGGTAAACAGGAAAGCAAAGCCGCAGTATCTGTCAAAATTCTCCGCGGACACCTCAACCGTACCGTAATGAAGAGGAGGAAGGTGGAAATGAAAAAAGAGAGGAAGAGATGCCATAGAGAAAAGCTTCGGACCACCGTGTGATAGAGGCTTTTGCCTCATTGCTGCTATTAGTCCAAAGTGCCCGCTAGGATATTTTACTGTATCAAGACATAATATAAGGCTGTGCAACCAGCTATGAATGCTGGTTGGGTAACTCATCTGTGTAACTTCATTAAGGTAACTTCAGGTAACTTCAATCACCTCTGTAATAAGTCAGTGCAGCAACCTGGTATTACCAATTGCCTACAATTGGTCTGTCCAACATTCTTTGCCCAATAGGTTTATATGAACATTTGCATTTTAAGCAAATAAGGCAGAACTAGTATAGTGCTTATAATAAGAGCTATAGGCAGCTTAACATATTACACAATATTCACCATTTGCACAATCAGTGCAGACCAACGTGCATGAAATAACATCACTCAATAGGAAAACAATGTCACTGGTGCCAGTATAAGTCCTATAAATGTGTTCAATGGATGGATGCACTAAGTTGATACTATACATCTGGCTTTTTTTCTTGTATATGCAATTTGGTTTGAGTTCCATGAAAGCATATTTAATTTTCCGTTTCATTTTTTTTTTTTGTTCAACTGTTAAATCGTTCTATTCGTCCTTGTCCAATAACCCCTTGTCCCCCCCTTTTTTTTTGTTCAACTGTGAAATCGTCCCACTAGTCCTTGACCAATAACCCCTTGTCCCCTGTCCAATAATCCCTTCAAGTGGTCATCCTAATAGAAAAATTTCCACTCTGGCCAGCATTCGTCGCCTATGCTCAAAAAACGTTTGCAGCACTGCAAAAGATAAGGGCAGCCTGGGCCAATCAGGATGACATGCACATCATGATTATGTTCCTACCACAGTCTTATACTGTGGTAAATAGGCCCACAGGAACATGATCACATAGTGCACACCATTTTGATTGGCCCAGGCTGCCCTTACCTTTCGAAGTGTTCCGAACAACTTGTGACACTTTGTCCAGAGAGAAGTGCAGATTGGAGTAAGCCATTATTCACGACCGAAAAAGGCTGTACCTCTGTCAGTGTCTCCTGCGCCATCATCTTTGATCGAGAGCACAGGAGACAGCTTCCCTGGGTCGCCATTCATGTCGCATCGAGGATTTCAGCAGCCGCCAGGCATCGGTGGTTCGCAGCAAACCAGAAAGGCACTCTGTGGTGTCCGGACAAGCAGGCACGTCGTTGCAAGAGACCTGTGGCAGATTCAAGGAAACAAGAGTCAGAGGTATCATTCCTGAACTTGTATTTAAAAAAAAAAAAATACAGCCTAAACACATGGTCCACACTACATGAAAGTATAACACAGGTGATAGAGGGAATGAGAAAAAGTCATTTCTTACCAAATGCAATAAAAAAGGGCAACAAGGGCCATATAGCAATTGTGTTTCAGTGCACAATAAGACCACACAGAAAAGCATTGTAGGGAAGGGAACAAAAGAATATAACACGAATAAGAGGAACAGCATTAAAGACAGCAGTGGCAGCAGATACTTGAGCAGGAATACTCATAATCTGTGTTGCCATCGAGGTACTGCAGATAATGTGATAAGGAGAACACACAGTGATTAATACCATTGATGCCTTGTATAATTTGAGAATGCCAGCTTCCTACCACAAAGCACAGAGGAGAATGCAGTATGCATACACATGCATATATGTGCACACATCACATTTATTCTACCGTATTATTGTTCCTGCATTAAGAAATTATGCATGTCCTCTTAGGTACCTCCTTACATAAATGATGTAAGCATATGCAAACAAAGGCAAATAAGATTAGTTTCCAGACTGCCATGTAAGAAGAAGCTCATCCTCTGTTGATGATTCAGATGGCAAACGATCAGCTCCAAGCTAAAAAACTAAACAGGCAGAACTTCTACGGAGAAAAAAGGACCCAGCCCCAAAGCACAAAACTCTCCTGCCAAAACTCTTAACGACTCCTGCCAAAATTCTTAACGAGAACTAAAGGTGAACTGTGCCAAATTATGCACCTAACATTACTGTCCTAGCTATAAGACAGCGATTCACAGCAGGCAGCTTGATTACCTTTCATGGTAAAGATTTCGATACCAATTTGAAATGCAGACATTACATTACCAGTCATTACTGCTCCCTTCATGGTTCCCAAGCCCAAAAGGCAGGTTTCGTGGGTGGATACATGCTTACAGACCGGCAGCACAGCGCCCAAATATGCAAAAGGCAGGCACAAAGAAACCCAGCAGTGCGAAAGCATGCACGCACTTAAGTAGAATAGCTGGTTCCCGCCTTCCGCAGTTTCAATACCGACACCTGGACGCATGAAGCTTGAAGCGCGTTTACGCAGCGCTCGACGGTGGGACGCGGCTCTTGCGCATCGCCGGTTGTGCGCGCAAAGGCGGGCAGCTCCCGCCTGGGGCGGACGACCATGGGGTCGCATCGATGACGGAGAGAAATGCAAGTTGTAGGGAGCACCGCGCACAACGATAAGCGGCCCGCGGATCGAAATTCGGGAGGGGGTAGGGAGCTTCGAGCGCAGGTATCATCTCCAGCGGCCCTCGGCATCGCGTTGTCGTAGCAACGGATAAACACAGCACGCGGCGCTGACCGACCGTTGGGCGACGGCGGCGCTAGCGGCGCCTGCAGCTGCCGGTCTCCTCCTTCGGGAGAGAGAGCCACGAAGGGCAGTGGTCGAAAGCGCGGATCAATCGACTGCTCGTTCATCACCCGCCGCGCTGCTGCATGCACAACGCAATTATTGGGTAAAGCTAACGCCAAAAAGGCGGACAAACCACAGCTGGCGGAGGAGCCAAGCCGCCGCACCTCCGACTACATTTGACGGACGAACTGAAGATAAAATGAGACGAAGCGCTCCCTTGGTGTACGTGAGCACGCACGCGCATGATATCGCGTAATCATTCCGAGAAAGTTCCGTTGCTCAAACCAGTGAGCCTCGCACCCCTGCCTTGGTGCAAACTCATGGCGCAGTACAATCGGCCATCCAGAGCGCTCTCCGAAACCGCAAAGAAGCAAGCGACGGCGTTGGAGCAAATACACCGTCACGGTCCAATGAGAACTCTGATCTGAATCCAAATCGCCCGTTGAAATACTTCAATTTCGTGGAGCAAATGCAGTTCGTCATTTGTAGTAAATTTCATTCGGGCAGTATCGCGATGTGAAAGAATAAGCGTGGATAATCGAAAGATGTGATTTAGAGCAGGGCTTAGCGCGAGAGAAACAAGGTCAAACTGGCCCAAACGTCTACTCGGCTAAAAACGAGAACTGTTTTACTCGCAATATGCACTACCCGCTTCCCTACAAGCCGTCCAGTGGCGTAGCTAGAAATATTTTTCAGGAGGTGCTATAAACCGCAGGTAAAAATTTAAAAAAAGTTTGCGCCCGAATAATATAGTAATAATTGGTTCACGGGAAAACAGGAAAGGAAAGGCGCAGTATCTGTCATACTTGTTCTGTGGACACCTGAACCGCGTCGTAAGAGACGGGAGAAAGGTGGGAGTGAAAGCGAAAAGAGACAAAGGGGGTGCCGCCGTGGAGAGCTCCGGAGTAATTTCGACCACCTGGGGATCTTGTCGCACAGCACACGGACGCCTCTTCGTTTCGCCTCCATCGAAACGCAGCCGCCGGCGGTCGCGATCGAACCCGGGTAGTACGGCACAGTAGTCGGATATCTTAACCGTTGCACCACCGCGGCGGCGCCCTGAACAATATCTAAGTCATTTTTCTGCTTTAATAAAGCCGAAGGTTTACGAGTGCACATAGGACTCCGAAGGCTTGGTTCCTAAATGACATTTATTTTTTCGCACACACAAAAATGAAACACTCGTATGAAAAATAACGGCCATTTAAATGCATCGCTCAGAAAATTACGGAGGTTGGGGGGGGGGGGGGGTCACGCTGAAACAGAAGACCCCTCCCCCCTCCCCTTCACTCTCCCCCTCCCGACTACGACCCTGGTGCTATCTTCGCAGGGATGGATCTGTTTCCAGTTGCCGCGTGCGACAGTGTGTGTGTGTGTGTGTGTGTGTGTGTGTGTGTGTGTGTGTGTGTGTGTGTGTGTGTGTGTGTGTGTGTGTGTGTGTGTGTGTGTGTGTGTGTGTGTGTGTGTGTGTGTGTGTGTGTGTGTGTGTGTGTGTGTGTGTGTGTGTGTGTGTGTGTGTGTGTGTGTGTGTGTGTGTGTGTGTGTGTGTGTGTGTGTGTGTGTGTGTGTGTGTGTGTGTGTGTGTGTGTGTGTGTGTGTGTGTGTGTGTGTGTGTGTGTGTGTGTGTGTGTGTGTGTGTGTGTGTGTGTGTGTGTGTGTGTGTGTGTGTGTGTGTGTGTGTGTGTGTGTGTGTGTGTGTGTGTGTGTGTGTGTGTGTGTGTGTGTGTGTGTGTGTGTGTGTGTGTGTGTGTGTGTGTGTGTGTGTGTGTGTGTGTGTGTGTGTGTGTGTGTGTGTGTGTGTGTGTGTGTGTGTGTGTGTGTGTGTGTGTGTGTGTGTGTGTGTGTGTGTGTGTGTGTGTGTGTGTGTGTGTGTGTGTGTGTGTGTGTGTGTGTGTGTGTGTGTGTGTGTGTGTGTGTGTGTGTGTGTGTGTGTGTGTGTTATACGCGAAACTCGCATGCTGTGCACCTCGAATGCACAGGCTGCAGCGTATTGCTCCAAGAAGATCCAATTGGCCGCTAGGCGTGGTGCGAAATGACCTAGGAATCCGAGCGACGACACGACGGCTACACTGGCTGGTTGGATCTGGCCTTTCCGCGGCTGGCACCGAAATTGTGATCGCGCCCGACAAGTCGGCGAACCCCAAGGGCTCTGTGCGAGTTCTCTGTTGATTCTAGTAACGAATCTTGCATTCACCGCAGGTTAAATAATCGGTGCGTCATACAAGCTGTGCAGAGCAGGGAAGCGGGAACACTCACGTTCTGCTTGCCTCGCGACACTTTAAGAGATGCGGGCGTACTATGTATGTCAGCGCAATAGAAGTACATAAATCGTCTCGAGAGAATCTGAATTCAGTTTAGCTGATTTTATCGCAATTCAGCCTTTTTTTTTTTTTTTCTGCTACGCCATTCGTCTACATTAGTTTGGTTTGGTTTGTGGGGTTTACTGTCCCAAAGCGACTCGGGCTATGAGAGATGCCGTAGTGGAGGGCTCCGGATATATAGACCACCTGGGGTTCTTTAACGTGCACTGACATCACACAGCACACGGGCGCCTTGATTTTCGCCTCCATCGAAAAGCAGCCGCCGCGACCGGGATTCGATTCCGCATCCTTGGGCACAGTAGTCGAGCGTACTAACCACTGCACCACTACGCCGGGGCTCGTCTGCATTAGATAACAGTGATACAATATTTTTTTTTATAGACATGCCCTTTGTTTTGAACGTGGCCTTTCATTCGTCACAACAAAGAGTATTGTTCTGATAGCATTTCATTTACACGCAATATCGCCAATTGACGCCAACACAAAACCTGCAGCGTGTAGCAGGATTATTGTGCATGCTAGAGGGAACACACTCTCCCCTTTCGCCGAACAAAAGGAACACAATCTGAATGGATGCTAGAAATCATACTCTAGCGTCTCCTAAGGAACCTGCATCCGTAGAGGGAAACCCCTTGTCGCTAATTTCCAGACGTCTTCTTACGACGTTTGGAAGAGGTTCTGCTGTAGCACATTTTTTAGGTTTCTTGATGTCTAGACTTTCACACTCGCCTTACTCCCTTCCCTTACAGCGCGGTCAAGTGTCCACAGAGCAAGTGTGACAGATACTGAGCCTTTTGCTTTCCTCAGTTATTATTATCATTATTGTAATTATTATTGACGATGCCAAGAAAATGCATTCTGCATCGCCTTTAGCCGGGGCATTAAACGAGCTATTAGGCATATGAGCCATCTTTTAAGACTTAATCATGCTGAAACCAGGACGTTTTCTAACCGTCTGTTTCGTTTCGGATAGTTGACGTATTCTACCCCAGTTTGTGCCGTGGTTTATGTTAACCAGAGATCCAGCATTGTCATTTTGCAAAAACGTGGATTCCTTCAGAGCAGACTCCGTCCTGAGTAGCCGGAGGAAAGTGCTAGCACACCACGAGGCGAGGTGGTCTGGCAACCGACGAGGAAAGACGGGAATAGCCACGGCGGACGACGTCGACGCCCCCCGCACACGACGAGGAACCGGCGGTGACGAAACGGCCACTGCTGTCCCTGGATAGAGGCGGCTGATGAGCGCGGCGTAAAAGTATCGGCGCAGGTACAGTGACGAAAAAATAAACGCTGCGCAGAGCTCCTCGATGCTGAACTCTAGACGGCCTTACCAGATAGCCTCTACACGCCGGACGGCTCATAAATGCGAGGAAATTGAAGAAGATGCGATAAGCGGGGAGTCCGGAGTCTCGCTTAATCCGACGCTTAATTCCAGGCGCAAATGCAACGAAAAATACCTACTACCACTTATGTACGGAAGCGCATGCGCCACATCAGACTTCACAGGCTGTCCGTACGAAGCAGGCCGAGAGCCGCCACATCCCATCGTTCACGAAAGCACGTGGTGCTCACCAACCGACTTGTCATATAGTGCGAAGAGAGGCTTACCGATGATCGCTAAGGAGTGACTAACTGGATTCCAAGCAGGAGGCGGCAGAAAATTACGTGGGCAGATGAGATTAAAATGTTCGCAGGAGACAATTGGATGCAGCTAGCAGTGGATTGCGTTAACTGGAGGAATGTGGGATAAAGGCATTCGCCCTGCAGTGGGTATAGTCAGGCTGATGATGATGAGTCGGCTTGGCTTACTACAACGTTCGCTGCTGAGAAACACCGTGTGCTGCGCATCCCGTGGTACGCCCGATTCGCGTCGCCTTCATCCGCAGCGTTGAGAAAACCCCACGAGTTTATTCCTCTTTGGCAACGAGCAAATCCGAAGCAGCATCGACAACGTAAGTGGCTCTGCAGCCAAGGGCTTTTGTACCGTGTGAGGGCCGTCCGCACGGGGCCGCGACTTTTAAAAGGCGTAGCTTGGAAGTTTTTTTCGTGTGCTTCTGACGCCTTGGGTCCGCGTTCAAATGAAAACTGGTATGTTCAGCATTTAGTACATACAGGAACTCTACAGGCAGCAAGTTTTTGAATCGTATTTTTTTACTCCTTTATCGCTACAAAGTACTTGCCTATGCTTGTGCATAATGCTACGGTATCCTTCCTTGCACCACGACACACCGTTGATATATATTTCCCGCGTCCACGATTTACATACACCGAATTGATGTGGGAAATCACTAAATATTATTTTCGGCATTGACAAAAATATGCTGAACAACTGATTTATATAGATCACAGAAACTGTCCAGGAAAGTTGCATTATTTGACATATAATCTATAATCTCTAATGTGGCACCATTTCCGCCCCCCCCCCCCCTTTTTTTTTTTTTCATTCGGGAAGCGCTAGGACTCTGACAGTAATCGGCCGACATCAATGCCTTTCGCATGCACTGAAAAGTAACAGATTATGTGAATAATATTAAACAATCATACCCCTGTGTGCTGTGCGATGTCAGTGCACGTTAAAGCATCCAATGTGGTCGAAATTTCCGGAGCCCTCCACTACGGCGTCTCTCATAGCCTGAGTTGCTTTGGGACGTTGAACTTCATAAACATAACCCTAAACAATCACGAGCGATTTGCTTTCTGAGATGGTGGACCTCAGTCTAGACCAATAACGTTACTAGAGCCAGAAAATTTTTTTTGTTGTTTGTTTGGTTTGTGGGGTTTACCGTCCCAAAGCGACTCAGGCTATGAGAGACGCCGTAGTGGAGGACTCCGGAAATTTCGTCCACCTGGGGTTCTTTAACGTGCACTGACATCGCACAACACACGGACGCCTCGCTTTTCGCCTCCATCGAAAAGCAGCCGCCGAGGCCGGGATTCGATGCCGCATTCTTGGGAACAGTAGTCAAGTGCCATATCCACTGCGTCACCCCGGCGGGGTCGGCTTTTATTTATTATTTTTTTTTCTACACCAGCGTAAACGACTAAAACATTTTGTCGTTTTATCAGATGAACCCGCGGCAGTTACTGATTCACTCTGCGTTAGGAGGGATGACTCCGCGCTCGCGACAGCTCTATCGCGATAAAGAAATCCGAACAGCGCGGGGCCTACAGACTCGGTTTTTTTTTTCGAATTTCTTGCACCGCCCAGGTACAAGAGCGACAAGAAATTCGAACAGCAGAGCAAGAAGGCGGAGACTTATTCGCATTTCTTTCCATCGCCCCTGTACGACAGTTACACCTAAGCGAACAGGTAAACAACCACAATGCGGCAACGTTTTAGCCATGCCAGAACGGCACTCGCAGCTATAGCAGCTCAGATTCATCGGCTGTTGTGGAACTAAAACGGCAATGTTTTGATAATAAATATCATTAGGTATCTCGAAGAGCACGTTCGTAAAAAAAAAAAAAAAAATCTATCTTCAGTAGCGCTGCAGCACAAAAGCAACTAAGTTTAAGCTTAACCCTCGTTGACGGTGTATTGACCCCCCCCCCTTTTTTTTTTTCTTCTACGAACGCATTTTACGGCGATATCCAGCTTTAAGTACCAGATGCTGCATTTTCAAGTTTCTAACCCGATAAGAAATACTGCAAATACAAGTTTGCAGTGACCGAAACATAGAATACGTGGGTTACAAAAAGTAGGCACTTCAAGCTTCACTTAAAGCGCCGCGGGTAAGCCAGCGATTTTTTTTTTTTTTTTTTGCCTCTTCGCTTATCCCCAATAGGTTTCCGTGTACCACTGTGGAAGCTGTGGGCATCACTCGACAAAATTACGGCCGCCTTCACGCACCTCTTTCCCTCGCAGCATAGTGGTAGGCACATTTAAAGTTATTCAAGACAGCGCTTGTACAGATGAGCGTGTATCAATTCCAGAAACTCCCCCAGTGTACTACATCCCTGCTGATCGCAGCAAAATGTCTTATATTCGCCGTCGTAGCACATGGGATCGATTTGTCACCCGCAGCGCATGAGGCTTTCGTCCCCATAAAGGCGAAGCTGGCGTAGTTTCAGTGGAAACGAGGGCCGCAGCATCCTGTGGCCAGCCCGTCGACGACGTGTGCAGATAATGGGCGGGAGTGCACGGGGAAATTGAGTAGGTGCGCGCACCGTTATACCGGTGGACGCCCTGGCGACCGAGGGAGCCTGGATGGCCCCCGAAAAGCGCTCCTCCGCCGCCCGAGATCGATGGCGGGCCCTCATCAGAGCGAGCGGGCACGGCAGACCCCCCCTCCAAGGTCAGCCGCCCGGCGAATGCCGCCGCTTCCCGGCCTGCCGCCCACACGCGCTTTTTTGTTCAACGGCATCATTTCTTCAAAAGCCGCCGACGCTCGCTAATTCGCACGCAGCCCGTGAAATGAAGAAAGGCCCCTGAAGCGTGGCAGTGCATCGAGGATCGGGCGATGTGCGCAATGGCGGAGTCCGGCAGCATCGGCCGAGATCCGGCCGTCCAGCGGAGGGAGGGGGTGTTCCCGTGTTGTCTTCCCGTCACCATGGCTCCGCTCCTTCTTGCTATTGATCGGGTTCCCCCGCCGCCAAGACCGTCCCGAGCCGCGCTCCTCGCCGAGATGGGCGGCCTCCCCGGACGCCGCCGCATTGCTACGGATGGGGCCCACAGCGCGCTATAAGACGCACTTGTGTCGAAAGCGCGTCAACACCTCTTCGTTTTCAACTACTGTAGTTTCTTCACTCCGCAAACTTTGCAGCGGTCTTTTCTTCCTATACCCATTCCCCCAAGAGATGGGGAAAAACGAATGTGTATGTGCTAGGGAAACGCGGGAGCACGCTTGCACGTTAAGCTAAACGAGAAGCAGCCCGTGTCCCCAGCAGCAACAAGAAGCGCTAAACTTCCTCTCGCTCATGCCTTAAAAAGGAACCGCCACGGTTCCTTCCAATGAAAACCCGCCTAGATTAGACGCCGCGCCAAGACCGAAATAATACACGTGGAGAAACGCGGCGATCGCTATCAGACCAAAACACTGATGCGAGAGACGCGGAAGGGAGCACACGCCTCCCGCCGGGAATTCCCCCGGGAGCTCCCACTCGGGTGTCGCTGAATCGCCTGTTTACAGCTGACCGGAAACGATCCTTTCACAGAAGACGACGAGACAAAGCATTTTTTCCAAGGCCGCTCTTCCACCCACGAGGCAGAGCGCTTCCACTGGCTTCTTCAAAACGAGCCATGAATGCGCAAAGGCAGCCAGCCGGTTTGCTCGAAACTGCTCAACTGTCAGCCATCGCTCATCACTCACCAAGTGCGATGCGAGTCGTTCCGCGTAGCTAAAGACATTGAAAAGGTCGCACGCGTGGCAGAGTGTCTGTCGGAGAATTCCAACCGGGCTACTGGCGGGACTAACCTAGCAGCGGATTCTGAGCGGTGAATGACAGGAGTAATTACGCGTACTGCCGGGATACAATCCTTTGAACTTCATCACGTCGAACTAAAAGCTGTTCGATAGCTAACGCTGCTGCTGTAATGCGTGATTTAAAGACGACGAGAAATAGCAGCCAAAGAGCGCCGGTGAGCCTAATTGAAATTAATGAATGAATAATTATGCGCAACTGTGAGAGAGAGAGAAAAAAAAAGAAAATGAAGCGTAACGCTCGGTTTCAAAGGTGCCGTTACAGCAACATATGCCTGCTACGACGCGCGAAAGACAGCGGCGTGCACTCACTCGGCTGTCACCATGGGAACGGAAGGTTGCAGCAGACGCAGGAGGGACACGTTTTCACGCTGCTCACTGCCTGAATCGCCCGTATTTCCCACAACGCCCTAGAAATAGCACCAGTGACGCAGAACATCGTGGAGGGGATCGCGAAAGCATAATTCTTAAAGCTCCTACTAACCCCGACGTTCCACACGAAATTAAACGATTTTGTAGTCTAAAAACGCCAGCTCTCTGCCGACTACACCGAGCTTGCTGCGAAACTACATACACAGAGAACAACACCGCGCAAGGGCACAAAAAACATTCCCAAACTCACCGAGTGATGCATGACGCTGCATCTTAACACTAGCTCACGATTCACTTTCTCCTGACTCTGACTTACGAAGTCAGGGGGGTGGGGTAAGGCAGTAGGCGACTAAAAGTTCCGTGTTATGTCAGAAGTAGAGGTACTGAACAACTTTGTGAGGAACAACGGCGACGATAAGATAAGGGCACTGCGGCAGTGAACCTGAAACCTTAGACACGAAAAAAAAGAAAAAGAAAAAGTGGGGCATGTGATATCCAGCGCAAAAAAAAAAAAAAGAAAAAGGAACTGCATGCTACTACTAGGTCCTCAGATAACTAGAACTTACGTCATGCTCCTCGGCCATTACCACAGTGAGGCGCATGTGATGTTGCAGCATTAAGACGCCATCTTTAGTTTCCTGCGACGACGTAGCTTCAAGAATTGAATTTTTCATTTTGATAAGAGCCAGCTGCTGGGATAGATCATACTGATGCGCGAGCGTAATTGGCAAGAATGTCTACTCGACCACGAAGAAGACCGGGATAAGAACGTCCCCACTTGCGGTAAATGGCAACTCCAGCTATTCTTTCGCGGCTACCCAGCGTCATGGCTCTTACGTCACACTGATTTCGTTGTAAAGAGACGCCGACGCCAAAAAGACGACAGGGCGCAGAAAATACAGCGATTTATCAACACAATAACACCGTTAAACTTCGCGTTTTCCATGCCTTTTGCTGCTGATATTAATTGCTTTAGAGGCTGCCAGCATTGCTTTTCCCTTCTTAATATGCAACGAAGTCTGCGCGAGATGGAATGCAGAAATCTTCTACAAGGCTTGTATTCCAACCAAATGGTCTCGTCACCAGAGAACACTCGCAGTCTGTTGAAACGAAAAGGGACAGGCGCCTCTTTACCGCGCATTCACAAGTCGCGAACGTGTAGCGAACGGAGGCCGAAACCGGTCGTGCTCGAGAAGCAAGGCGCTGCACAATCCCCACACTCTTCATCACCTATTTTACACATAAAAGGTTCGTATTCAGCCACTGTGCTCGTTCGGCATCACTCCATGAGTTGTCTTGAAGTCAATTGCAGACATTTCCAAGTTTACTCAGAAAAGGGAACTTGCCCCCGTTCGTTTTTGCAAATTATACGAGAATGGCGACTGGGGAGGAGACCTTTTCGTTGGAAACAATATTTCATCAGCGCCACAGTATGGTGCATATCCCACGAAGATCAGCGCCCCAATCAGCCCGAGGCAGATTTATGGGTCACTCTTGCGGTCCAATATGAAAAATGTATTTCTTGGACCTTCTCGGCCGGAAAATGGGATCCAGCGTAGCTGTCTAAAGGAAAATGTTTGCACGGTGGGGAAGGGCTCCATAAATCCACCGCTGCCACGCTCACACAGTACTAAACGCCCATGCTCGCCCATTAATAGCTCAAGGCACCGTGCACCATTTTGTTAAAGAAAAAAAAAAAACCATCACAGCCAGCACGAACCAAACTCATCATTGGTACAAAATAGGTTCACAACGCCAGCGCCGCAGCCATAAAAGAAAAAAAAATGCGCAGAGACGCGCTTCTTTGCAAGCAGGACGATAGCTGAGTGATACTGCAGCGCCTGATCCGAGAATGGGGATATCGTACACACAAAAGATCAATAGCGAGAACGCGGATAGACGTTGAGTACGCCGAAATACCAAAAACACATGACTTGCATACTGGCACTCTAACAAAAGCATCGCTCTACCCAGACGAAGCTTGTCGCGCAGTACAACGACTGCAATCACAGCAGTAACTAAGCGGAATCAGGGGTGGCGATCCTGAAACGGACGCAGAGGGATGCCCATCGCACGAAGGAACGGGCGACGCAAATAGCCAGACTGTCTTGGCGCCTCGATGCTGCTGCTGTTTGCGGTGTCGATAAGGAAGAACTGTGGCAGTGGCCCCCACCGGCTATCCCGCGATAAGGTTTTCGTGTAAATATTCGGTGGAAGCCGGTAAGGGACGGCAGTACAGGATCTTTATCGCGACAACAGGAAAGCCTTCGCGGCGAGGCTTTACGGGAGAGAACGGCACATCACCTCTCACCAAAGGTGACGTCACGAAAGCAATTTGGGAAACGGGAGATGGTGATGTCATTCCTCGTTCTTCCCTGCAGGAAGCCGCGGCTATTCTTGGGCGCCACGCCGTCGCGTTAGTCCTCCGCATTAGCCCCTGTTTTCCCTTTCGTGGGTACAGCATACTCCCGAACACAGCTGCCAGAGCCCCAACTCCTCGTGTTATCCGCGTAATAATGACTTAGCCGCACGCGCTTCCCACTATCTGTCCACAGTGGCTACGAAGAGGGCGCAGGCATCCTGCGAGGGGACAGAGGGCCGTTTCCGGCTGGCATGCGGCGGCGGGCGCCGGATGCGTGCACGGAGGCGAGCCGAACAGCCCCGCTGCATCCCCCGCCAGGCTGCAGAGCGGCAAGAGGAAAAACTGCTCCCACCGGACAACATCCCGCGTGTTTTCCGCGCTACGCTGGAAGGGGGTAAGGCGCGTCCGGATGCTCCAAGAGATACGGGCAGCTCAGCCACGCACGAGCAGTCGCCCGAGGGCTGCAACGAACGCCCGGACACCGATGCGCGCTTCTCGGCACCGTTTCCGAGTTGGAGAATCGGCGTCGCAAAGCAAACGCGGGCTTGCGAAAACCTGCGCAAAGAGCCTCACTTCCGTTCTTACGCCACTCTGTCGCAACAGTGTACAGGGGGCGGCACACAGACCTCGCTAAGTGCAAGCCACGCGAGCAAGAACGATAGAAACGCGCGTCCTAAACGGATCTCGGGAGGATGCTCACCTGGGCGGCAGGGCTGATGGCCGGCGGGCGGCCGCGGTGCGAGTCCGCGTGCGCGGGGCTCGGCGCGTCGGCCGCGGGCGCCGTTGCCCCAGCGACGCTCCTGTACACACACACACACGGGGCTCCCCACCTGCACAACGGATCCGCGGATGGCAGATCGATGGAATGCCCCCATCACCGCCCCGCCGGGAACCACGTGATCGTGGACACGGCGGAAAGCCTTTCTCCTCCCTCGCGCGAGCGTCAATGGAGGAAGGACAGAGAGGTCGCTGATCGCCTTCCCGCATCCCCCCACGGAGGAACAAACGACGGAAGCACGGCGACGTCACATCCTCCAGTGTCTTGGAGCACACACCTGGGCTGTCGCCGCGTTGCGCGAGAGCGCTGACCGCCGGTGACAGCGTTAAGCATTCCAAACTGGGCTCTCGCTCGAGGAAAAACCCGGCGAAAGTCGCACTCATCCCATTAAAAGTCCGGTCAGCTACGCACAGGCGTCACGGGCTGTGCGTTGCCCTTTGAAAAACATCCGTTTGCGCGGAGCGCCGAGAAGAGGAGTCGCAATCGATCAACATCCCGAAGAGCCAAAAAGGTCAAAACAGACGCGCCTCTGTAGCCGCGATGACGGCCCGGGCCGCCGCCAGGTGAGCCACGGGCGGCGCCACATCGACCGCGGCCCAGTGTCGACAAAGCGCCGCCACATCGCTGGAAGGCATCCGAAAAGAAGCTGTGTAATCGCCTTCCTTTCGTAGGAGGAGGCGAGGGCGTCTCTTATCGGACAGCCATTGTTCGCCGCGGGTCCGGAACATGCACCATTTGGAGCCCTTCCGCACGCCGTCCACGAGGCACCTCGGTTGTCGCCGGCATCGTCCGCCCTCGGACCGCGAGACAGCCGCTCGGGCGCCGACTCGCCACTCCGCTAAATTTATCCCTCGAAGGTGGGCGACCTTGGAGGAAAATCCCGGCGGATTCGGGGGCGAACAGCGCAGGCAAACAGCATCTAATCGGCGGACAGCAGACTCGGGACTGTCCGACCAGGCGAATCGCCGCAGTCAAGAAGTGGAAACACATTCGCAGCGCTCACCGGGAACTTGCTTTTGGCGCCGTATCCAAAGGCTCGTTTCACGCGCTTCCATGACGCGCGTGTATGGGAACAGGTGATGGCCAGCCGGAGATAACGCGCGCTTATCGGCCAGGACCGGCCATTACCCGCAGCGCTCCAGATACGCTCGTGTTCCAGTATCAGCTACGGGCACATCTTCACGAGGCCACTATTAGATGAGGGCGGTATTAAAAAAAAACGGCATGCCATCGATGGCTAATGCACTCCGCGTCGCAGTTTTAGCGGAGATATAACTCCCCATAAAATTCGAAACAGTAGAATACGCTGGGTGCGGTGCAGTAAACGAATCTCGCAAAGGAACGTAAGTAAATGCTAGTAAATAACAAACGGCCGCCAGCAGCATTAATAT
This sequence comes from Amblyomma maculatum, assembly GCF_055883805.1. NCBI lineage: Eukaryota > Metazoa > Arthropoda > Arachnida > Ixodida > Ixodidae > Amblyomma > Amblyomma maculatum. The sequence continues at coordinate 208,374,911 of NC_139344.1, forward strand.
GAGCTACCAGTCGTCGTCTGCAGGAATATTTTTTTTTTAAAACCGCGTTGCCATTATAGCCCTCACTGGGTGCAAACACCGGGGTCTGCGAGCCCGAACGAAGCCTTCCAGAAGCCTAAGTAGTTGCGTTACGAAAAAGCGGCAACGAAATCAGATTCAAACGCATAACAGGAAGGCGATCATCGTACAAGTGAAAATGCAAAATCAAGACCGCTGACACAGATTTGATGCATTACATGGCGACACCTGCGACCAAGATAATCATTGCACCGACTCCATGGCGGGCCGTCATTCAAGGCGCGGACGCCGTGAGCGCGTCGTAGCCGCATCGACGATGTGACAAGGGAGAGCCTGCAGCTACGACTGACTTTCGCACCAAGCGAGGCGGCGCGGACACTTTGCTCGAAACCATCATGAGCGCCCAGAAGGCGACGCCGCGTGCTCGAGGGCAACGGCCACCAAGGCCGACAACATTCCTGATGCTCGCACAGGCATGCCGACCCAAGCTGCCAACAGTGAGTATCGTTACTCGGACACGCAGCGACCACGGGAGCATCGTCGCCACTGCTTCGCGACACAAATCACGAGGCGCAAAAAAAAAAAAAAAAGTAAATAAATGAAGCAGCCGTCACCGGAACGACCATCGATGGAGAAGCGTCAAGCGGCACGGGCTGAATGCGTCATCAATGACGAACGCCGTACGATATCTTTCCTCGACCTACAAGATCACCTCATTCTAATAATGCGCCTTTCTCACTCGGACTTGAAGCCTTAAAGGACTTCAACAAAGAAGATGCCATTAGTACCCATCCCTGGAACAACTCGAAGTGGAACAGCGTAGCGTGTTATGGAAACGTACCACAACAATGACAACACACAAGTGACCTCCCCTGAGCACGCGTAGCAAGGGGGAGGTTGCCATGTCCAGTTCACTTTCCCCGCCCGAGCCACGACGCATCATCCCGGACGAGCGCCCTTGACCACGCCTCGCGGCCTCCCCGCCGCCGCGAAGGGCGCGCTCCCGCGGAGGACCGCGCGCCGGATCAACTGGTCGCCGCACGAAGGCTGCGCCGACGGCAGTTTCCTCGTCGGGGAGCCCTGCGGCGGCGGCCAGGGCCCGGCCGGTTTTTTCCCGGCGGGCCAAGCCCGGAGCTTCCTCCTGCCGCCGTTGCCGCGCGTGCCGTCAACCCAGACTCCCCGGAAATGATCCTACCCCGGTGATGGGCGCAGCCCCAAAGAGTGCTGCTGCTCCGACCAGACCACAAGCTGCGAGTCGGCAACTGTCACCTGCGCGCTCACAGTGTGACCCAGAGACGAAGAAGCTTGTAGCATTGTTTACACTCCGTTTGGCGCTCCTCCCAGATTGTCCTAAGGATATCGATCGGAAGGGAACAGAAACAGGTGGGGCTAAATGGGCGTACAAAATCGGGGGAAAAAAAATAATCGGTCTATTGATCCGGCAAGGAAACCAGAAAGGAGAAATTATTTTGCCCCGCCGGGGTGGTGCAGTGGTAAGACGCCCGACCACTATGCCGGAGTACCCGGGTTCGATCCCGACCGCGGCGGCTGCGTTTCGATGGAGACGAAACGAAGAGGCGTCCGTGTGCTGTGCGATGTCAGCGCACATTAAAGATTGACAGGTGGTCGAAATTACTCCGTAGCCCTCCACCACGGCTCCTCTTTCTCTCTATCCACTTTCACTCCCACCTTCCTCCCTTCCCTTACGGCGCGGTTCAGGTGTCCACAGAAACAAGTGTGACGGATACTGCGCCTTTCCCTTCCCCTGAACCAATTATTATTACTATTATTATTACTATATTCTACGCCAATACAGACGGCAGCGCGTTGTTGTTCCAGACAAAGAGAAAAAAAAAAACAGATCAAATACGACACGCCGAGGCGTGCTCAGTTTGCTGAAAAGGGCCACAAACTATTCCGCAAAGTTTGAACAGAATGCGAAAATATGCGACGGATCCCAAGGATGGAAGCTCGAAATTGTATTTGAAACAAACGAGGTTGGGCGCGAGTAGAAACTTAGAAGACTGGAGGTTGATAAAAATTAACTTAGAGATACAGAAAAGATGACCGAGGTCTCGATACAACCTTGTGCGGGTTAGCGGATTGGTCTTCAAATATAGCAGACGACAGCTACTTCAAAAAAAAAAAAAAAAAAAAAAGGAAAAGAGACAAGACGAGGTTAGAGGGTAGGAAAACAGCTCTAGCTAGGCGCTCAAGATTCGCTATCAGGATGTGGAACACAGTATTAGCATTATCATCACCAGTTCGAGTACGCCCACAGCACGGCAAATGCCTCACGTATATATCTCCAATTAACCCGGTCCTGCGCCAGCTGTATACATTTGATACGGTGCTTCTTAGAAAAATCGCTAGTGCGCCGCTGATGGCGCGTAGCGTACATAGGTTTTCAGCTCAGTCCTATGCCGACTAAAACTAGCAATCCTCAAAAGTCCCCGTTGACACGCAGAGAGAGAGAGAAAAAAAAAAAAAAACTGGCCAGAACAGAACGAAAAGCCTGAACTGGCTGCTCTCACAGCTTCCCCCCCCCCCCCCCCCGCCCCCCTACACACACAATCCCTCTCATTCGAGCTATCTCCGTCGTTACACAAAAACGCGCTATCTCTCTCGCGAAGCCACTCTAATCGTATCCGTATCTAGGAGACGTGCTCGTCCGCGACGCACACTTCCGCCAAAGCTCTCTCTCGCGTTTGTTTTCGCCTCTTTTCCGTCGGGTTCGCGCGGGAAGTATAAGAGAGCGCTGCTTCCTCATCCCTTTATATGCGTAATAAATAATCTCCGCAAATTCTACGTAAGGCACGCTAGCCTAGTGACTTTGCGCAGACGTCTATTAACAAGAGAAATGAGGCACACGGAGAGCCGCTCCACGGGCGAATCCCGGAGCACGCGTGCAAGCACTCCGATCGCTAGTGGATACTCCGAACGCCTTCAGAAGGGTCCGCGAAGCGGGCTCCTCAAATTGCGCGGGTTCCCAACTTTCTTCGGCCGCAGATCGGCCGATCACGTCTACGGCGCGCGATAAAGCCGGGCGCAAAAATACGGGCCGGCGGCGAGCGTAGCGGGCGAGAAGGCAGCTTCAGACCGGATAAGCTTTCTCCTTCAGCGGCAATGGAGGTTAGCGGGCCAGCAAGGGGAGAAGAGATGGTGGGGGTACGTGCTACCTGAAGCAGCACCGGCGGTAAGCCAAGCGGCACAGCGGCCGGCCCACAAAAGGGAGCGGCGCGCTCCCATCTCACTGGGCGAGATTGCTTCCTCCATGCCCGCCGGCTCCGGCGGATGCGGCAGCGAAAGGAGCCCGCTGCGGCAGGACGCTCGCGCGCGAAAAGGCACGCGCCAACCGCTTCCTCCTGGACACATCGTGGCAACCCCGCACGAGAAGCAACAGGCAGTGCGTGGACGCGCTTAGTTCTCTGTTGGGCTCCATTAACGCGATGATATGAGCAACGTTAGATATGTGGGCCGCCGTAGCAGTGGCTCAGGCGGGCAACATTAACATTCCCTTCCTCCTTCAGCATCGCTTCAACTGCTCGGAAAGAACACGGCACCCACAGCTCGGCTTTTGGCGGGGAAAACAACGGTGTAACATTATAACAATTACAGACTGGTTACCGCATCCACACCCTTAAGCGAAAGCGGAAAAACCAACCTCTTAGTCGGCCGTGGTCAGCAAACTGCAGACTAAGCGAAAAGAGGCAGTCGATGTATTCGGTGGCTGTTCCGACGGCGACGAGAAGCGAACAGGAGCGAACTGAACAGTGCCGCGTTTCCATGATGCCAAGCACGGCTTCAGTGCAGCGAAGCGCTCCGACAAGTCGAAAATGAAACGCGGAGCATATCGCCTCGACTCCACCAGCAACGACCCAGTCACAACGAGAGGACACGATAAGAAGCCAGAGATGTCTGCCCAGACGGCAGACGCCTAAAGGGCAGGATTACGTTTCCACCAACAATAGAAGGGATATCTTGAAGGCGCGCTGGACCGTACCACAGAGATGACCACTTTTTTTTTTTTAATTTAAAGGCCGAAATTTTTGTACGCAGCACTTCGAATGTGACTGCGTTACCGCAACTAGCCTATGCGAGGGTTTCAAAAGCAAGAAAATATCCGCGGGAACGCAAAGCCGCCATTGGCCTCGGCTAAGGTGAAGAGCGCGAAAAGCAAGACAAAGAAAAGGCTGTCGGCAGTGTTCAACAGAAGGCCCGCAAAACACATATCAGGCACGGTGCATCGTCTTCCCTCGTACTGGCGCTTGCCAAGTAAGCGCGGGCGTGGAGGAGCGAGCAAACGGGCGATGAGGCTCTTTCCTTTCTTGCGCGCGGTCACAGTCCAAAGTCGAAGCACAAGATGAAAAACACGTAATCCCGAATACCCGGCTAGACGTTGTGAAGTTGGCGTTTGCTTTAAAAGCATCCCGCACCCCCCTTTTAGGTGTCCCTTTTTTCAGCAAACGACATTACAGCCCCTCACGACATACAACGACATTACAACATACCTCTTTCATGCTGTCTTGCGGTGATGGCCAAATCAATGCGGGCTCTTGGGAGTCGCAGCGCGCTAGCCTGGCAGAGCCCCGAGTGTGCTGCGGACGTGATTCGGAGCTAAGTGCCTCACATGGCCACGCCAAACGCACTTCTGACACTGAACATCTCGTTACAGTGGTAGTAAAGTTTAAAGCATGGGACCAAATATAGATGGAGCTGATGCCGTCGAAGTGTCTCCTGATTCGTGCAAGCGATATTTGACCATCCCTTGATCATTTTTGCCGCCTCAACGGGCTTACCACTTGAATTAAAGAAATAACCATTATTTCGGGCTCTGCGGCCTCCGAGGATTTACAAAAGGCAACGCGGCCGGGCCCTTTGCAAGCTTCTGGCAGTCAGCTTCAGTACAGCGAGACCTCTTTCACCATAGCGACGAAACCTGTTTCAATTGTAGAAATCGGGTGCAGAATAATGGAGCAACTTTAGGATAGGGTAGCAACGGCTGAGCTAACCATATCTACACTTTCTCTTACAAGATGTTTGCAGCACTAGGAAAGGCAGAGGCACCCCGGTCCAATTAGGATCACGTGCACTACAATAGGCAATTTTGCTCCTGCCCGCCTCTCTCCTCCCAAATTGGCGGGAGTGACAGTAGGAGCACAATTCTCTACTATAATGCGCAGGGGGCGAGAGGCACTTAGGAGCACAATGGCAAGGGCTCCTCTGCCTTTCGCAGTGTTGCAGATATCTCGTGAGACGAAGTATAGCCATTCTGGGAAAGCGCATTATCTCCTTCGCGATACGGTCACGGGCGCCTTTCCTGCATGCTTCCTCCGCTGCAGTCCCGAAAATTGGCTCTGAAATTCGGCTTTGCTAACTCCCACCCCCTAGGAAAGTGGTTCAACTTTCTCTGGCTCTATTAACGGAAGCGGGAATCCGTGGGTTAGCAGCTGGCGGTTCTTTCTTCGTCATGCCTGTACTTTCAACAGCCTCGGACAGTTCACAGGCTCTCAACAGAATCGGAGACTCGGGTTTTAATTCATGAGCCTACGGGATGTTTTCGCTACTGGTATATATCACCAAAAAGCTCCATGTTTCAGAGGGGTCCGCTTTCCGGGCGGCGAGCAGTCCGCTTGGAGAGAGCACACTTGTTCGCACCGCGAACGAGTGAATTACTGGAGAAACACACGGCGATACTAGGGAAGCACGAAGCAGATTTTTCGCCGGTTCTTTCATCTAGCAGACATGTACCGACAAGCCCAGCAATTAACCCTCCTGAACTACTATTCTTGTACTCTGGGCTACTTTCTACGTTTGTTTGTTTGTTCCCTTCTACCGCGAACGAGAACCGGAAGGAAGGAATGGCGCTCCGGTGGCCAGCGAGCACCGATATCGCCGCCGGGCGTGTGAGAAGTGCTCGATTCAAGACCTATTCTAACGTGACTGCCGTCACATTGCTCTTTGGACTGCTTTTCTTTTGTTCATTTGGCGCTACCAGCCATTCCCTATGCGGCAAATGCTAGGAAGTGTACTGTTTGTGGTTTGGGCTAGGGGTCCGGAGGTAGGAAGAGCGGGAGCAGGGTCCCAAGTCATGGCCACAAAGGCAGGTCTCCTTCCCTTTTCCGTACTCGCCCTTGCCGCAGGCGGGATGGATTGGTAGCGCCAGGTACAAAAAGCAGTCCAGCCAGCAATATGGTGCTAACCAGGTTGGAAAGGCTACGTTTCAACACGATGTCATGCCACAGCGAGCCCGCCACGAATGCGGCTTCCGCCAGAACACAACGACTGACAAACGAAATCCCGTTTGTTGTCAGGCGGAGAAGCTTAACGAACCCGTTTGCTAAAAAAAAGAATCTCCATAGTTGTCTATCCAGTGATACCCGAACGACAGGGCTGAATGAAGAGAGCGGTGGCTTCGTGGCATACGCAGGGTGTTTCATCGAAGACTGACAGCAGTTTTTTTAATGTAAACTTTTGATTTAAAAGAGTACATACTTCGGCTCAGCTTTGTCAGCAATGCAGTGCTTCACAGTATAGCTAAGACGTGCTAGTACTAGCAGAGTGGTTAACTAATACTGAACAGTTAAGTTTTTAACTATCAGGGTTACGGTCCTTCTTTTCGACAGGCTTGTTCACCTACGGTGCGTGCTATCTATATCAGTTTTTAGAATTTCGCAAATGCTCTTCTCGTTGCTGCTGCAGCGGCAACAATCCTGGGGCCTAACCTGAATGAAAGAGAAACTGAGGCAGCGTCAGCCACGCCTACAAGCGCGCCTGTCTCGTGGTCTGCAGTGTAACCATCCTTCTAGTTAGCATGCCTTGGCTGTACTGAGATGCACTATACCGCTGACAATACTAAGCCGGAGACAGTGCTCTTCTAACTCAAAAAGGCCATACTTAAAAATTGCTGTCGGCCTTCACGGAAGCATTCTGATGCTGCTACTGAACACAAGGACATCGAAGCGAATATCGGCCGAATTTGGAAAAAGAGTAACGCATAACAACGCCCATTTGTAGTAAGATACAAAAAAATAAAGAAAAAAAAACGTTGCTAACTATGGAAAATAATACGCAGCGTATATGATTCAGTTGAACAGTAAACAGTCAGTTTTTGGTATACCTGACCGTGGTATACCTGAACGAGCCAGAGTCACCAAAGTTATTGAGCTTACAATTCTACGCCATCGCGTCTCTTATAGCCTGAGTTGCTTTGGAACGCTACGTGACACCCCACAAACCAAACCAATTCTACGCCATAGCGTATAGCACTCATTGGGTCGAAAAGCCGTCTCCGTAACCCAGAATTGAAAAAAAAAAAAAAAAAAAAAAACGTGTCGGCAAAAAAATACGCACGTGAATTCGTACCAAACCTGTGACGCAACCGCTCTTCGTGCAGCTTTAAGAGTTGCGTCATACTATTTCGTTCCCCGTTTAGCATCCATTTTCTAATCGAGTTGAAGGTTAGCTTGCAGTAAGCGTTCGAACCGATGACATATATGTACTTCTAGTCGCATGCCGTTCATTGCAGGTGTCCATCGCGAAGTGAGACTGATATTGGGCCTTAATTTCCCCAAAAACCAAACCACGGATGAAAAGGCGGTGTTAAAGATGCTCTGGCGTCTGGTCTTGAAACAAATCTTAAGCGCCCTCCTAAATTTTCTCTTATGGCTAGCTTTTTATTTAGGTAACGAGAAAAGCCATTTCTGTCCCGGAGGAAATGTATGTCCGACAGCAGACAGCTTGGTTCACGCTGCGAATGCACTGACGCTCGAAGTTTAACCGGCCCGCATCCTTCCACAGCACGCACCTTTGGCACTTAAAAATCAATCGAAGTGCAGGGAGCCCGCGACGAGAACGACAGTGTCAGCTGAAGTGTCGAAGAGGACAGGACCTAGAAATTTCCGGAGCCCTCCACTATGAAGCCCCTCATAGCCCGAGTCGTTTTGAGACGTTGAATCACGTAAACTAAACATGACAGGAACACTTAGCAACGGTGTATATTTGCGCTCTGAAAAGCCATGCGACCATCGTTCTCCAGTTGTTCTCCGATATGCGTTGTTCGCATTGTTGACAGCAGTTCAACACAGCGAAATAAGATAATAAAAGGGCTTCAATTTTGTCCTACTCGTCACCGTGGTCGGTTGGGAAGGGGACTTGAATAGCACGAACAACAGTCCGACCGCTGACGCGCCCAGGTAGCCAACATGGAGCAGCATTTGTTGGCGGTTACGCTAGCGAATTGCATTCCGGAAAGCAACGCGGATCCCTGACATCAGCGCGCTCGTGTGAACAGCACGCGTTTTTTCAACGGTAACCTAAGCCCAGCGCGTCACCTCTGCACCGAAACCGAGCGGCCGTATGCCTCCAAAAGATTCGCTACCTAAAGAGAGAGAGAGAGAAAAAAAAAAAAAAAAGAAAAAAACACGTGTCTTTTCGCCAGATCCATCGGTGTCACTCAGAGCGCCCTGGGCTCCGATGACAGGGCTAGAGGGCGGTCCAGTTTGGGAGGCAGCAGCAGCTAATCGATAGGCGTGAGCAGCGTTTGCTGATGCTTGTTCCTCGTTGCCCACTCAGTTTCAGTCACGTATGGGCGTAAGCAGGAGGCTACCCGAAAAGTGCTGTTGATGCCATGTCTGACCGTTGCTATCACCCGGGCCGTTAACGTGCGCGGAACGCAGATTTAACGTGGCTGAGTCTAGTGTATCGTGAGAGAGCGGACGTGGTGGTTGTAAACGACGTTGCCACTGTCTTCTCGTTATACCCTGAGGCATATGCCCGTATGGAGGAGGGCCTTGATGTGTTACCATGTTGGCACGGGCGACATGAGATATAAAACCGCGCTTATACCAAGCTGTATGAACATACCTGCGTAGCCTAGGGCGCCTTGTCTCACTCAGGATGGAATGCTCCTGGAAGCATGGAATTTGATTTCTCCCTCGCATCTTAATAGCGAAACCTGAGTCGGCAGCGCCTGCCCGCTGAGGCGGTTAGAGCTCGTGAAGTAGTGCATTCGGACTAAAACAGAGAAGTGTTCGTACGCGGTAACAGAGATGTCAGCAATGAGATATGACAACGAACATATATCGTTAAAAAGTTGGTATGTACAAAACAAAGAAGACGATTATGGTATGTACAAATGAAAGAAGATCCGTGGAAGGCTCACAATTTATATTGGTGCCCTTCGAAGAACACCCCGCCGGAGCGGCGCAGTGGTGACTACTGTGCCCAAAGATGCGGGATCAAATCCCGGCCTCGGCGGTTGCTTTTCGATGGAGGCGAAAAGCAAAGCGCCCGTGTGCTGTGCGTCGTCAGTGCGCGTTAAAGAACCCCAGGTGGTCGAAATTTCCGGAGTCCTCCACTACGGCGCTATTTAGGAGTTGCTTTGGGACGTTAAACACTACAAACCACCGCCACCTTCGAATAAAGCGCACGCTGTGCGTACTTAGCCTCATCCCAGAGAGGCAGAGCCCGTGCAAAGCGCGGCCGGCGCGGCCAGTGACGACAACGCTGGAAGCGCCGGGCAAGGTACGGTACGCGGCAATTGCTGATCATCACCCGCCGCCGCAGCAGCAGAAACAGCATCCGAAACGCGCCGCCGACAACGCCCTCCGGCGCGAGGCGAGAGGGAAAGCCGCAGATGCGAACCGTCAGGGATCGCTCTCCCTCCGGTGCACGCATGTCACGACTGGAGTTCCAAAAGGAAAGGAGAAAAAACGCCGTCGAAAGCAGCTCTTCGCGCGCGGCCTTTGCACCGCCGGGGACGCCGCCAACGCCGCACCGCCAGCACATGCGGGAAAGACGGCGATTTACCGCTACGCGTTCCGCGCCCAGTGCAATGCACGCGCGTCCGCGGCGCAAGTCCGACGCATCACCGCCGCACCCGTGTCGCAACCGTCGGATGCGCCGGGAGCGCTGGCGTATCGTATCTCCTCATCGCGGCACGCACTTCAGGATCCAATGCCTTCCGTTAAAGTGTTTTCCAGTGGACCGAGAGAAACGTGCCTCTCCAGCTCCAACACCTCGAAAGCTCACGTCCGCCGCTGACGCCGCAGCTGCACGCAACCAGCAGAAACTGCCTGCTTCGATGAACTAACAGCAGTGGTTTGCGGAGGCATGCCAGCAGTAGCTACCGCCGCAGTAAAAGGAGACGGGCACGGAAAAGAGTCACTAGCTACGCGATATCACCGTCTCCACACCGGTTCTGACTTTCGATGTGGGGCTAACAAACTGCTTATTAAAACTCAGACATGTTCGGATGATCTCCAAAGCGTTGTCCAGATTCTGCTTGCGCGCCTCGTCTCGCTCGCATCTATGCTTCGTCTCTGCACCTTTTCGAAGGCCTCGCTCGAACCCCCGAACCTTGGTCAGTTCGAGGGCAGAGTTCTCGGGCCGCGGACTCTTCGCGCGAGCTGATTCGTAATGGAGGCGGAGGGACAAACTGAGAGGTTCACAACGTGACGTAAGCATTCTCTGCCCGCAATGAATCGGGGCGAATCGGGCTGCACGTCGTAAGTGGAAGAATAGACAGGCGAGCACATCACGGGTTACGTGGCCACAATCTCGTGCAAGCCTTTTCACTTTTCATACTTTATAACTTTCATTCCAGATTCCTTTCTTCGTTGTAAACAGACTCCTTCTACCAATGCTCTTTCTCCAATGTTTTCTCTCCCAATGTTCCTCTGACGTTTACAGTAGAAGCAATATGAAAGGGAACATGCGAGCCTGAGGTGATGCGCGCCAATCGAACGCCTGCGACTCGATTGAGAAAAAAGCACCGATAAAAATTACAGCTTCGTCAACCAAATACGAAGTATATGTGCTAGCACGTCGCGTTAAACATCGAGGCTAGGGTTTCAAGGCCTGCAAAGATAGGCGAAATCGGAGACTGGGGACCTTAGTGGTTGCGCGCAATAAAATTTAGGAACCCCTTGGCGCACATGAAGAGGCTAATGTGATAGTGGTGCGGTCTGAATCCAGTGCGCACCGACGATGACATGCATTGCACAACGAGTACCCGCCGCAGTAGCGCAGTGGTTAAGATGCCCGAATATGCTTTGCCGGAGTCCCCGGGTTCGATCCCGACCGCCGGCGGCTGCGTTTCGCCGACGGAGGCAAAACGGAGTGGCGTCCGTATGCTGCGCGATGTCAGTGCACGTTAAAGAACCACACATGTCCGAAATTTCAGGAGTCCTCCTCTACCGCGTCTCCCATTCCGCACTAATGTGCTATGGGACATTAAACCCTACAAAAAAAAAAAAAAAAAAAAAAAAACGTGACAGAGCGGTGATCGACTGCGGCCACAACGCAGCGCCCTGCGTACTGGCCAGCGAAGCTGAGCTGTTCGTGCGCCGCCGCGTGATCGAAGCCCATTTGTGGCCATATTTATTTAATTTCTTTCGAGGTCAGAGAGACTGACGCAGTCACAGACTTTTCGGCAGAGCGGAAGCCCTACAGCTAGCGGTCTAAATGACGGCACTGCAATAGTAGTTACGTCGGTTAAGCGTGCCCCGCCGTGCTTCAAGGTCGATCAGTGCTAGCGTGTGTGCCGTCTGGACAAAGTGTCTTAAGTGGTAGCAAGCGTTGAAAGCGAAACAACTGCGCACAGTCGGTGACCAACCAGTAACGCAATCTGAGAATCCATTTCACTCATAGAGCGCCAAGACAGGACTTAAGAAGAAGAACAAAACACGAACAAGCGTTGACTATCATCATCATCAGCCTGATTATACCCACTGCAGGGCGAAGGCCTCTCCCATATTTCTCCACTTAACCCAGGTTCTGTGCTAGCTGCATCCACTTGACACTTGCGAACTTCTTAATCTCATCCGCCCACCTAACTTTCTGCCGCCCCCTGCTACGTTTTCCTTCCCTTGGAATCCAGTTTGTTACCCTCAGCGACCATCGGTTATCCTCTCTTCGCACTACATGTCCTGCCCAAGTCATTTCTTCCAGAATGTCGGTAACTTCAGTTATTTCTCTGACTATCAACTGAGGTTTATTGAAAAACGAAACATATAAATGCACTCGTTGCACTATCTGAAAATAGTGAAAATATAAATACTCGTTTAACTATCAGAAAAGAAAATGGCATATCTTTCCGCCCACATACCATCTAGATAACTTTCTTGTAGTGACAAGTTGTTTCAAGGAGTAGTTATGTGTTTCGTTCTTCAATAAGCCTCAGTTGATAGTCAGCGCTTTTTTTTGTGTTTCATTCTCAGTCTTTAGCCCTGTGTTGGTGCGCTGTGAGTGAAATGAATATGTACCAACTCGCCCAAATTTCCGCTTTACTCAGTGCAACCTGAGAAGGCTGAATGCCACTCACGAGATAGCACTCCTGGCCTACCCGCTCACGTGGTGCGCGTCGACTGCCTAATTCTGAGCTGCTGCCGCGGGGCGATGATTTGTTTGGACAGTCATGCGTCACTCAGTCGCTTTGGGACCTTAACCCTCATAAAACAAACCAGTCATGCGTCAAGCTTGTATCAGACATCGCACACCAATCAATGAAAATTGAAATCGGACAGTAGTGGATGGGCTTTCGGTGAAAATGCTAGTTCCCCCACTTGGTTCCCAGGCCCAAGTAGATACTTAACGCAAAGAGCCAATACTTCATCTCACGAGATGTTTGCAGCATTGGGAAATGCAGGGGAGCCCTGGCCCATTCAGGATCATGCGCACTATAACAATCGTGCTCCTACTATTGCTCCCTCAGGGGGCGAGAGGCGCGTAGGAGCACAATTGTCTATTGTAGTGCGCATGATCCTGATTGGACCAGGTCGCTCCTGCCGCATTGCTGCAAACAGCTTATGAGACGCGCAGAGATGTGGCTTCATTAAGAGCGCAGTGCACTGCTCCCGCACGTTACACAACGGTGACACATAGTGTAAGTACATACATTCTGAGCGCACGTGCGCTCAGATAGCTCCGTCGCTGCTTCCTTAAACCATTGTTGAGGATCGAAAACGTTATCGCCGACCTCCTGCCAGTTTTGTAACCGCTTCAAACGCTATCCTGTATTAATGAGCCTCTAAGAATCAGCAAGGGAATCGGTCAGGTGAACACGAGTGCGCTTACAAAGCGCCTGACAGGGTCTGTTTTTAAGAAGTGCACAACAAACCGCTCTGGAGAAATAAACGCCACTTTTGTCTCGCTTTCTATTTTTATCTGTACCAGGGCAAGTCCACTTACTACGAGCTTCGGATACAGCGAACGCAATCCAGGGGACTCTTATCGCACTCCGTTTCGCAAGAAGTTAAAGGCGACCTGGACCAATCAGGAAGCGGATGCGGGCTCCCACATCAGACACTGCCGGTGCCCCGCCACAGGCACGCGCCACTGAAAAAGAGGTCAACGACAACAGCTAAGTCAGAAAAGCGGTTTTCGTTCTGCAGGCAAGTGGTCGTTTCACCCTTGAACAGCACCGAAACCGTCTTTCGATCACATGCAAAGCTAAGGGCAGCCGTCAGGGCTATGGCATGGCATCCGGCGATTAGCCAAGCACTATTTTCCTACACGTGCATGGTTCGAAGCAAGCGAAATACGCTGCAAAACCTCCGTGGTGCTCCTCCTTTCCTGGCGGCGTGGGGGGCCTTCTACTGTTTTCCAGGAAATCTCGAAAGCGCTGGCTCAAATCTTGTCTCTCTGCACTGTCAGCAAATCGCACAGTCCAGGCTCCGACGAGATAGAAGGGAGATTAAGAATAGGGGGACCCTACCGGTTAGGGGTAATAGCAGGGCGCGAGTGCGCATGCTCTGAGTAACTGCGGCACCCCTCGTCCTTTCATCACAGCATTCCTCGTAATAAGGGAGTAGTTACTGACATCCACCCAAGCACAACCATACAGCTACAAAAGAAAGCTAACAGCTCTCTCAGAAACTCAGAGCGACTGCCCCGGAAAGGCGGTGATCCCGGTTTCGATCCCTGGACTAGAACGAATTTTTCTTTAACTGCAAAGTTTCTGAGAAAGCTGTTAGCTTTCTTTTGTAGCTGTATGGCTGCGCTTGGGTGTATGGAAATGAGTATTTACTCCCTTATTACGAATCCACAGCGGTGGTGATTGGGATCCTGAAATAAGGAGTCCACCCGAAATGTATAATCTCATTTAGCTCTTTTTCTTCGTTTTTTTTTTTTTTTTTTTTGCAAATAAAAGTTTTCAACAACAAAAAAAGGACGTAGGGATGGTGGCTAGACGGGGGCCTCGCAGCACAATAGGCGCTTGTTCACAGGGTAGAAACGTAGCTCGAACGCTTAAAGCAGCATGGCTTCTGCTTGCGTAACACTTCTCAACAAAAAGTTCGACAACGGCGGCAAACGTTTTTCAAGTAAAATGCATGGTGGCAGCGGTCGCCAAAGCGACAGTGCGAAGACGGCTTGCGAAGACGGGTTTGTGCAATGAAAGGTGGTAATGTTTGCCAAGTTCAATCACTGCAAAATGCTTCGCGTACCCGCTTACGCAACCACTTGGCATGATATTCAACGTAAAATGTTTTGGCGGCCATCCAGGACAAGAGCAGTATATACAGTTAAACGCGGGGAGGGGGAAAAAAATGCCTCGGCCACACTAAGAAGGCCGCAAAGTAGCGCTGATATCACCGCGTTCCATGCCCCCCATTTACGGAACCATCAGAGACTCGGACTTTTATCTGGCCGCGGACACTCACTGCGGTCAACTGATAGGATGCAGCGGGCTAGACAAGCTAGACGGTCGATAAACTCCCGGCGGTTGCCGGACATATTCACATCGCAAAGAGTGTGCCGACCTTTCGAATATGTCGGAAACTGCGGACGAAGAAACACTTGGCAGCCAGCCATGCATACTCGACAGTGGAACATGTCCCTGCTGTTGGGCATGTCAGGTGACCCTAACTGCGACGGCCCGGAAACGAATGCTGGCGCTTTCCGCGAGATTTCGCTCGAATCTTAAATTTCAAGGTCGCTGCGGAGTGGCAGAAGGCGAAGAAGGTGCGCCACTAGGCGAGAAAAATGACGGACGTCATTGTTAGCATACCCTATCTAGAAGCGGCCGCATGCTCGATACCTTCTCTCCCTCCTTCAGTGGCTTTTATTTCTCCCCGACGCTCTCATGCGGGCCTCACTCACGTGGCCCTCTTTGCGCACGCCTGATTGCAAATCTATGCAGGAGCCTATCTTCATGACGTCACCCGCTCTTCTGCCATCGTCCCTTCAGTCGCGCGTGAGACAGCTGTGTCCGTGCGCCTGGTGTGGAGGTACGGTAGCACAAGCCCGTGCGCCGCTTTGCCGTGGCCGGTGCTGGCGTACCACCGCACAAGAGCGCGGACGGTCATGGCAAGCGCCTGCAGCGGTTCAGGCACCGCCTTTGCTGTCCTTACTCCGTGTACCCTCTGACACACTTTTGAGCGCGACTCAGCGCTCGGCTTCCTCAGTTATACGCGTACGCATCGCTCTAATATATACAGAGCTCTGTTTCGTTGTATCTGTAGTGGCATGGAATTGCATTCGTCGACAAAACGTTAACTTTCACCAGCCCATCCAATGTCATCATTATCCCGATCGCCAGAACTGAACACGAGACGGCAACGTTGGCAGTCAGCGACTAATGCCCTGCACACTGTGTACGTCCGTGCCATCGTCAATGGGCACCGCGAAGTGCTCACAGAGAACTTTCGAAAAAAGAAAGAAACGGAACGAAACTTGTCAACTGATCGCGTGCAGTTCGCTCACGTCGAAATCCTGTTCAGCGTATTACAAGGAGCTAATGGCCGCTACCAAACACGTTCTACAAGACTACCACGAAAGAAAGAAAAAAATCGGGGGGGGGGGGGGGGGGGGCGACATTGTTTTCTGAATCGAACCCGCGCGAGTGAAAAATTCGACGAAAAAAAAATTACAAGCAAAATGAAGAAAAACATACGCGCGCAACTAGGCATATATGTGGATGTGGAAGCACGCGTGCCTTGCAGGCGAATATTTCGATACGTGCCATAAGGAGCTAAAAAACCGAAGGCACTCGCAAATAAGGAGCGCTGACATCACGCAGCTGGCAGACGTCGCTCAGGCTGCGAGTCGAGGAATAAGCGGCCAGTTTCGCACGACCGTTTCTGCGGCGGCAGGCGCTGTCGACGTCTGCTCCAATGTTCCGGCGTCTGGTGTTCAAGTTCTGCACCGATCGGCGAACGCCAACAGGCAGGCTAAACCGCGGACTCGCACAGAAACGCAAGAGCTTTCCTGTCCGCGCGGCAGGAGCACGGAGCGCGAACCGATGGAGCAAGCGCGCACGTCTACGTGCAAGCGCGCGTGCGCCTGCATTTCACCGCTAAACCGCCAGCAGGGGTTCTGACCCCGCGCACTTGCTCGGCTACACCCGCTCCCTTTGAGGCTCTGACGTCACGCGCCGGCATATCTGACGCTCCTTGGACCACCCGTGATGCGGTCACCTATGCTACGGGTCTCCCTGCGCGACCGAGCCTACACCTGAGGCCGCGTGGTGGAGACACAGTCACAGGGAGGATTCAGCGGGCGAGCGCGACGCGCGTTGACCCACTCTAGAAAACCCAGGCGGCCGGAGAAAGGCAGCTTTTCTCTTTCCGTTGGGTCATCGACTATCATCACGCACGCACGCTTTAACAAGCGCTCAGAGGAGGAAATAACGACATGCATGGAAACACAAAAGAAAAAGCGAACACCAAAACTGTTTTCGGCGCGTGAAAGATCGAAACAAAATCGTCTTGTCTGCAGGGACGACTGACGGATTAAAGCAATGTCAACCAGTTTACAAACGCTCCATGCGGACAGCTGTCTTTTTTTACGTTAAGTGAATACGAGTGTAATCGCTAACAGTGACCAGAAGACTGGTGATTACAAGCATATGGCTACAAAAATTCAATCAGTGTCCACAACTTCTAGCGAGCTACACCTCATCACAAACAGGTTCCTTGTTAACAAATCTTGTCAGAAAAATAGTGAAACCCACTTTCATTTCTAAACATTTTTTCCCCCAGCGAACTGCTCAAGAGAAACGAAATCTCTGTGCAAAATGCGGCTACGCTTCTTCAGGTGATGATGTAATGTGAACACTGCCAAGCTGCCTCGCATTCAAATTACTCATCACGCTCTTCGTTACCTTAGCCGTTTGCGCGGAAGAGATGACGCAGACATGCAAATCCCAGTCATTCGCTGCTGGCTTCTCTTTCAATTCTTGCGCTTTCTCTTCCGCTTCATGCCAATAATGTAACGCGATGCCTGTCCGAAGAGCGGGGTGACTAGGAAAGCGCTTCTAGCAGAAGGTATGCCTGCAGTGCTTGGAGCGTGTAGTGCATCCAAAACCTAGCACCAGTGGCAAGATGCTGCAGCCGCGCACACGCCTCGGCGAGCAGCACGGCTGCCCCTGGCGCTAGATAAAGAGAAAGACAATGGAGTGACTCCAACAATCAACGCGAATGCTGGGTTCCAGAGATATAGACGAGGCTCTCCGTAGCGCTCGTCGAGCGATGTCACCCCCTCCTTTTTTATTTTTTTCTTCTCTCGAGCCGATCGAGGCTACGACGCGTTTTCACTTCGCCGGCGTTTATGCGAGCGACGTCATGCAGGACTTGTAAACGGTCGAGCGCCGTGTTGCTTAACCCACGGCAACGAAGCGCCCGGCAGCCGTGCGAGATCGGCTACCACTTGTTGATTCGCAGCGGACGGCGCAGGCGGCCAGGTTTCCTGGCTTTTGTTTCCTCCAGTGATCGCGGATCGCGGGCGTAAACGTCAAGGCCTGCCCTCCAGTCACCTCAACAACCCTGAATACACAGCTGTAGTTGTGCTGAAATATGCGCGGGCCAAAGAACACAGAGTGATGCGACAACCGAGAGGATGCATACAGCCAGAGGTGGCCTGCATGCATGACGCCTCTCGGGCACCCTCCGCAGCGGGGAGAAGCTGCTCTCAGGCATCGGCAAGCTCAACTCGACCGACACAAATAACAAGCTACGCCAGGTCACTGTTAACAGCCAATTCTAAGTAGCAGTAACGCTGCCACACAGCAAAAGGGCCGAATTCGACACAGAACCGCACATAAAGGGGAGCGATCTCGGCGCAGCCGCCATCACGGAGAGCGAGGGAGGATTTTCTTCAACAAAAGTTCGGAGCGGCAACTTCGTTGCGAGAGGAAACGAAAAGGCTTACCGAGTGCTTACTCGTCGCTGACTTTGGTCGTTGACGTTCGGTGGTCGTTACTCGGCATCCGATCGCAACGTTTAAGGCACACTGCGGCGAAAAACAAGGGGAATCCTAACACAACCACCTACCTTGGTGGTGGTAGGGGGGGGGGGGGGGGGGATTCAGGGATGCGGGTGAGACATGATGCGTGCACACAGGAAGTTGACGGAACGGGCGCGCATGCGCACGGCGCCGAAACAGGTGGCGCCATAGAGGAAGGAGGAAGACAACGCGGAGCAAGTGGAGAAGAAGAGCGATGGAGAAGCGCGTACTTGTGCTGCGGCTAACTTCACTTCATTAGCGCTTCAATATTAATACTGTCGAAGTTAACAAGAAGAAGCGTTACTTCGTTATTTACACTAACAGAACTGATTTTTTTTTTTTTCATTCTTTATAAATATTAATAAAGCATACCCAAATAGGTAACGCCAGGATGAGTAAGTGCACTTTCATTCTTGCCGGACGGTTAAGGAATCTTTGACTGGCACACATATTTGGGAACATTTTTACTCTATTCACGCAGTGGAATAACTAGGCCGCGCATGAGTTCCATTCGTGCTCTATATGACTGCGAGCTGCGAGCTTGCACTTCAGGCAAAAGAGATAACTATAATTATCATGTCCGTGCTCTGAATAGCATGCTACCCAACTCCTTTTCTTTTTCACCCCCTTTTATAATTTTTAAATTTCAGTACGTATTTTCTAAGTGCAGGCAATGGAATATATGTGAATCTATGCTACTATCAACGCGCATAACCACTTCTATGAGATTCACCTCAGTGGTATAGAGACGGTCTTGCTGTAGGTACGAAAAGTGGAAGTTAATCGCTCACAAGACAGATTTTATTCGCGCAAATCAATGCACAGATACAATAGCAATAGCAGCGGAGTTACCGCTGCCAGGCGCTCGGACAAGCGAAAACCGCTGGCTTCAAGTGGCAAACCTGCAGTAGTAGCGCCATCTTCATAGTTATAATCCCACTGAGCCATAGAATAACTCTCTCATATCCTCATAGATGGCGCTAGCGGCAAAAAATGAGCGCGGTGGATCGTTTTGAGGGGTTGACACAAAGACACAAGTTTCAAAGCATCCTACACCGGGGTAAAGTGAGCTAGAATTGGGTAGTGGGCTCACTCCTCAGCCGGCGCCATACATTGCGATGACGCCGCCTATGTCAGATTCTAGTTCTGCGCGCCTCCGCAAGGGGCCGCCACCGCCGCCTTCAATGTAGCAGCGCGCGGCACCGCGCGCTGCGCGCCGTTTGCCTTTGCCTGCCTTCCCCTTCGCTGCTGTATTCTTGCCATTGCGAAGGTTTTGTTTTGCGGTGGGCGATGTGACTTCTGATACGAAGAAGCCACCCCGATGACAAAACCATTGTGCTAGGCTGCCGGACATGTTTACGGGAAAGGCGCCACGAATCGAAAGATATGTGGCTCTTGGAAAATAATGGGGGCGAATATAAATACTCCCTAAAGGATATAAATACACGATGACCTGATCACATCAATGACACGTACACCAGCCTAATTTTTCAGTTGTATTTCATTCTATGGCCTTGTGAAAACAATAAGCCAGGGGAAGGGCAAGCAGGGCCAGCTAGCCGGATTGTCGACATGCTGCATCAAGGAAGCACAAAGCTAGACACGAATGTGAACAAAAAGGAGGACCAGTAGTTAGGAAACAACTTTATTCAACGCATTACTAAGCGTCAAGAATACGCTGGTATATCTGTTGACCACAGCCAGCATATATTATAGCCGAAGCGCGTGATTATATAGGCTAATATTTCACACTACTGGGTATATGTTGCTAAATAGAGTCTAATGAAATTGAATTGCGAAGCTTGTACAAGCCTGCTAACCGCTTACTCGGCGCAAACTTCCGCGACAATGGGAAATCAGCTATTGTAAGTTCAGCTTTTGCTTCTTGAGCAAGCTCGAAAAATGACGGCCTGTGGGGCGATCATTCATGACTTGAAAACCACTGTACACGGCGCAAAGACGACAACACAAGAAATAAAAGAACGCCATGTGAGCATGTGCTGTCCTTTTCTTTCCTGTGTTGTCTTCTTAAATTTGCGCCGTATACATGCAGTGGTTCTCGAAAATATATGTTCACGGAGTTTTTTTTTTTTTTTTTCGTGCCATAAACTGCATTCGGGCAGCAAATTAATTGATGCACTCGGAGTAGTAAAAGACACGCTCCCGCGAGAAATCGGATGCTTACAACATATACGCGCCTCGCCTCTCTCATCAGTTATGATTAACACGGGTGTACTTTTTGTCAAGGAAGCTAGCAGTGGAGCCGCCGTTCATCAGCCCGAGATGCCTACTAAATGCTTGTTTTCACACTCCTAGAGCTCCTGTCAGGTCCTTCCCTATCGATCAGAACACTGTCTACACGAATATAGCTAATTCGCAATTGTGCAGTTATCTGAAAATTTTCAGATTAGACTGCTGATAATGGACGGGGGATGCTCAACTGCAAGCTTTTAAGATGCGTTCAATAATGACTTGTGGCAATTTTTATGCACCTTTCTTCCATAAACAGCGTCGACAGTAAATTAAAATTCACGATCCAGAAGGCAGGCGCGACAAAAAGGTGCTGACAGCTGCGGCCTATTAAGAATACGGATACAGCTTTACACGTTACACACGTAAACCTACGTGTCTCTGTACTCTATCATCGCGGCCGTGAATCGCAAACCTCAGAAAATTGGGCAATCGAGCGCCGCAGTCATTTTCATACAAGCGCCTTAATTCACTTTTCGCCAAGGACTCCGGAGAGAAATCGGACACGCGTTTGCAGTTAGAAACCTCTTAGTTCATCTTATAGCACCAGTAGTAGCACAACTTGATAATATATCCAACCTCTGCATAGCTGCCACATGCAAATCTAGAAAGTGTGGACGAAGACGGTGCGTTTTTCTAAAGCGAGAAGGCCCCGGTCGCACGAACGCAACCCCTCAACCAGCAGAGCGCTACATTGAAGTCTGCGGTGGCGCCACCTAGTGCATGTGACACAGACTGCGTCAGGGAAGCAGCCCCAGTGAGCCCACTACCCCATTCTAGCTCACTTTAACCGGGGGGCGGTCCCTCACTGCTGTCACGTGCCGTTACGTCGCTTGGACGAGCGCGTCTCGAGCGGCTGATCGTTCGGCGGCAGCCGCGCCAGCGGAGAGCGGAGTGCGAGTGTCGTCTGCTTTAGGCTGCGTGCTGCCAAGCTGCCTTTCTGCTTTTTATTCGGTTCTCTCTCTCTCTCTCTCTCTCTCTCTCTCTCTCTCTCTCTCTCTCTCTCTCTCTCTCTCTCTCTCTCTCTCTCTCTCTCTCTCTCTCTCTCTCTCTCTCTCTCTCTCTCTCTTTTTTGCGCTAGTTTTGACAGAGTACAAGGACGAGGAACTTCGTTACATTTCGACTTCATCAAGGCAGATCTAGAAATAATCATGCGTAGTGGCTTAGGACCAGCTTTGTTGTAATTTTTAGCAAGCATTTACGTAGAGATACGCGGAGTGCGATTTGTTTATGAAGTAGGCATAATAGCCGTTTTACTGACCGGATTATCAGCAGAGGATATATCCCAAGTGCAATTTTAAAGATTCTTGTTCCTTGTACACCCTTGTTTCATCCATCAATCTATTTTCCAGTAATTATAGCTCTCTCCGCGATTGTGATAGAAACACGCAAGTGCGGATATGTGTGCATGGCACCTTGGAGGGCGAAGCACTGTTCAGAATGTCTTGTTAGGAACTGTATTTTGAAACATGCAAAAAGGTGAATTCAGAGAAACAATTTTTTTTTTTTTGTATATTTGAAATTGACCCCGCCGGGGTGGCGCAGTGGTTACGGCGCTCGACTACTGTTCCCAAGGGCGCGGAATCGAATCCCGGCCTCGGCGGCAGCTTTTCTATGGAGGCGAAAAGCAAGGCGCCCATGTGCTGTGCGATGTTAGTGCACGTTAAAGAACCCCAGGTGGTCGAAATTTCCGGAGTCCTCCACTACGGCGTCTCTCATAACCAGAGTTGCTTTGGGGCGTTAAACCCCACAAATCAAACCTATATTTTAAATTCAAAATCTTTTAATATGTGGGGCATGGAGACAAAAAACTCAACTTTTCAAAAACGTGGTTGCAAAAAGTGCATACTCAAAGAGCAAAAATAATCTAGCAATGCACACAAGACAGCAAACACACATCTGCAAATTGGCTTTAATCCATACAGCGTGAATTTTACAAGAGATGAAAAACTGAACTTATTTATTCACTGGAAATTTTTCAAAAGTCGGAAAGGCATGCAACAGCACAGAAATGAAAAGTTCGATAGCTATAAATAAAATAAACAAAATGGTAATACTGATTGGTTTTCAAACATAATCATAGTTAATTAGGCTGGGGGCGCCTTCGCTTTGGTAAGGGTTTCAGTGAAGAGCACCCTTTCGTTGGTGAGCCCCTTATGGGAAGCCCAGAACTTTCGGGCACATCTGCCACTATCTTCTGGAAGGTATTTTGAACTAAATCTTTCATTTCCGGCAGCGTTTCGACTCGATTACAATGAAAAATGAGAGAATTACATTTCTGCAACTCTTCTACAATATCATTTTGAAGTGCTGCAGCCACTGAAATTGTAGAAGGCACCGGTATAAACATTGGTTCCTCGGGAGGTTCTACAGTGTTCATCTCAGCAGTGTGGATAGCGTACTATTGTGTTGAGATATGTATGGCCCGTCCAAGCAGTTTTTAGGCAGTGAAAAGAAAGACCACCCTTGAACAAACTTGAAGACTGCGTAGAAATGCTTGCAAGGGTATTTGTGTCCCAAAAAATCAAGACAAGAGCACGATGGTTTGTTGAAATCAACTGTGTGCATTGTGTCATCAGCCTTCTCGGAGCGAACGGAAAATCTGCCTTCGACAGATAGCTCATTTATGTCAGCACGGCTGTATACTCTTCGGCATTCACAAGCCTCCTCAACATGTGTTTAATAAAGTTGTGTGGTCGGCCATGAAGATAACCGGGACATTTTCACCGTACTGTCTGTACAATGATGACTGCCTCATTTGAGATTCGTGAAATTTTGTTTCATTGTCAGTCAAGTAAGACTAAATAAGCGCTGTTATAAGGGCGTAAGTGACAGCTTCCCACTTGCACTCGATGTAGTGCCCCTTAAGCACCCTATTCTGAGCTTCTATGCCATTGTTTGTTGTGAGCACAACATCAAAGGCGGTAGAGCAATACCCAGAGCTCATTCACAGATATCCACATTGTTTCGAAGTAAGTTCAAAATCTTTC
Source organism: Amblyomma maculatum (assembly GCF_055883805.1). NCBI lineage: Eukaryota > Metazoa > Arthropoda > Arachnida > Ixodida > Ixodidae > Amblyomma > Amblyomma maculatum. The sequence continues at coordinate 208,398,394 of NC_139344.1, forward strand.
GCTCGACCAATATTCTGAACGCATAAGGGCCTCCAGTGCCTTCTCAAACGCAACATGATTGGAAGCGTTAGCCACGTTTTTCATAAGGGTAAGGGCATCGTCAGGATGTGATATAACATTTTCTTTTCTACGGAGCCACCTCTGTCATGCTTGGAGCCTGTGGAAATCGCAGATAGATATTTTGCTACTTGGGAATGCTTGGCGGATGGCACCCATGTCTACTCGACTATAATCTACCATCGAGTACTGCGGAGCAAGGTTATCGCACCACTTTTTGAACACGCTCAGAGCCTCAGATATGCATGAAATTGACTCGAATTGCACGATAAAAACGCCTGCAGTTGTGTAACCTTAGGGTGTTTTGACGGCAAGAAGAAAGAGCGGTAGAGCGTATAGTCACTGTCTTGTGTGTTGCATCCAAGCAAAGAGCAGCGCGGTTCCGTGCTTTTTAAGCATATCCCTCATGAACTTAGTCTGGAAACAAAATAGCAATGTCTCCTCGCACTCACTGGCAACACTCTCTTCCATGTCATCTGTGTTGCTGCTGTTTGCATTTTTGCTTGCTGCATAGGGGCGATAAAGTACAGAACTTTGAGGTTGCTCACTTTGTAGCTTTTTGATCAAGTTACGAGCGTTGTCTTGATCGATAGTGCTGAAAGGGTCTTTTTTAAGAACGTGCTGAAATGCCCTGCAGCTGCCACTTGGCTTTTCTTTCCCAGGAAACAGCACATCGTGAACATAATCATGAAAACACTTTTTTACATCGGATACTGATTTAGCTCCTTCTCTAACCGAAGCTTCAAACCTCTCGGCAACATTTTTGTCCATAGTCTCACCAAAGCCTTCGATTGCACCAAACCTGTGATTTATATGGGATGTACAGCCGGCAGTCGTGACATTAAATCCTTCGTTCCGTGGCCACAGTTTCCGATGCTTGAAGCGCTTGGTGCAGTTGCCTGACCTTGTTCGACTACAGCTTCTGTTCTTTTCCATGACCACAAGGCTGGGGGATGTCCACCTAATCATAAATAGATAAATATAGATAAAATATTTATTTCCATTGAACATAGTGGAGACGAGGTAAAACGCCGCTTTTCGCAGCTTGACTGGACTTCGTCCCCTACAAACAGCAGCGTGCCACGCGGTACAAAATACCCAGCCACAACCTAATAAACAGCACGAAAATGTGTGGACTTAACATATCAAAGACACTTTCTAATGATGACAAAAATAACGCAGGAAGTAGGATGCATACCCAGCCACAATACCCAGCCACAGCCTAATACACAGCACAAAAATGTGTGGGCATAACGTATCAAAGACACTTTCTAATGATGACAAAAATAACGCAGTAAGTAGGATGCATACCCAGCCACAATACCCAGCCACAACCTAATACACAGCACAAAAATGTGTGGGCATAACATATCAAAGACACTTTCTAATGATGACAAAAATAACGATGCACAGGCAGAAAGGAAATCATCATTTGAAATGCGCACGCCTGAATTCATACCAATGCTAAATCTTTGTGCCGCGTATACGTAAACGTAACTTCCCCTAAGCGTTGTCAAAACAACATGTATTTAAACATCTTGAGTAATCGTTGTGATATATATGAAAACTTTCTTGGCCCTGCAAAAGCGTATTTTTTAAACTCACGCAACTGGCAGTCTGCATGAGTAAACACAAGTGGCATATATGCATGGTATGGGCCATCTTATGTCGTTCTTTAAATAGGCGGTAAAAAGACTTTATTGTGGGCTTATCTTTTGATCCGTATCACGAATACTCCCATTTTCTCAAAGTAAGAGGTAGTGTAATCTGCACCAGTGAATACTGTAAAATTTTGGAGGGTTACAATACATCAGCACGCACCGTGGCATAAAACGCGATGGCCAGTTATTTGGCAAACAAGGCTACACACACACACACACACACACACACACACACACACACACACACACACACACACACACACACACACACACACACACACACACACACACACACACACACACACACACACACACACACACACACACACACACACACACACACACACACACACACACACACACACACACACACACACACACACACACACACACACACACACACACACACACACACACACACGCACGCACACACGCACGCACACACACACACACACACACACACACACACACACACACACACACACACACCTTAAAATAAGCGAATACATTGTTCATTTTGTGAAATGTTGAGACAGTGGAGGGAAACCAATTAAAATGGAACGCAACGATCAAGCACACATTAATAGTTTTTTTTAAACTACTGAGCGCCACGCCACGGTACCGCCACGGAACCAGCGCCGCCAAGTTACATGCACGGTCGGTTTCATCTCAGTAAGTTGGACCAGTGGTATCGATTGGTCGAGACCTCCTTCTACCCCGTCACGAGTGCACGCAAAAAGAAAAGAACAAGAACAGAGGAGATGGGGACCGTTAATTGGAGTACCCGGCGGAGAAAGGTTAGTTACAGTCTGCTACAAAAGTCCGAGCTTCGTTGCTGCTCCCAGCGTAGAAGCATACCGCAATGTATATAATTCTGTGTCTCCTTTGCAAGCGGGTGAGGCACCGCGGCGTCATATCGAACGAAGCGCCGCCGTCGCGACCACTCCGCTGCTCTCATCGATATCATATCTCACACCTGATCGATACACGGCCTTCAAGTGCTCCCATCTAAAATCGCAATTGCTCATGACAGACAACTTTTCCAGGACTCACGGATACAGCTCCGGATGGTCCCCTGGTCAGTCATTTTATCGAGGTTGGCCTCCATGTACAAACAACATTTTATGTTTTTTATACAATCAATACCTCATGAAATCAATCAATATTACATCACGGGATACAACATTCACCTGCAAGTCTTAAATAAGCGAACAAAACAAATTGCTGGCCTTATCCGCGAAGTACTTGGCCGCACGCATCCACGATCTGTTGGAGATAAACTATGACCTGAGTCCTCCTCTGCTATCACAGACGTTCTCATTACCAGCCGCTTGACCTGTCGTCTTTCCTATACCACATGCCCAAATAAAACAATAAAATTCGATGTTCTTATCAGAAAGACTCTCACATCCCCACTTACGTAAGAATTTCTTAATTAAATTCTGCAATGGTCTTGGTTAAATGATTAATTGGCCCATTTTGATCTGTAGGTGCTGGGACCAGTAGCTGCTGAACTAGTTCTGGACCATAGCTTCTGGACCATCACCGGCTAGTAATCAGCTGCCCTGATAGCACAAAAAAAAAAAACTTTTATTTTGGATAAGCCATTCGAGTAATCGTTTATCGTTTATAATCTTTTTGAAAATTACAAAGACGAGTGTCTGAATTTTGTAGGTATTTAAAAAAAAAAGCACCTATGCTAAAATGTGCCGACCTGTAGGACCACGTTGATCTGCCAATTAAGAACTCACAGCTTTAAACATATGATAGCAAGGGCGCAAGCTATTTAACAACGAAACCCCGCAATACACGATCCTTTCACGGAGCACTTTTATATAGCTAAATGTAACGCATCAAGTTTAAAAAAAACACGCACAAGGATGCCCAAGGTCGGTGAGACCAAGTGAGGGCTTGAGAATAGGCTGGGCTAGTCTGTAGTATTTTTAGTGCGTAGCACTACTAGCCGCAATCACGGACTTCGCCGATGTTAGTCCGAAGCCTCTCTCTCTCTTTTTGTGAACTTGAAGTGGAGAAAGAAGGTGGCGACGCGCGCGTCGCGCGGCTCAGCATTGAGATGGCGGAGCGGCCGCACAACTGCAGGACAAGTCGCTCTTTCTATCTCTCTCTCTCTGTCCATCCGTCTTTGCTTGAACTTGAAGAGGAGGAAGGGGAAGTGGCGACGGCAGCATCACGCGACTTAAGGCCCGTTCACACTTGCGACTAGCAGCGGTCGCGCGACCGTTTTGGTCGAAAAGCGACAGTCGCAAATGGTCGCATCGGTCGAAAAGCGACTGCCGCGGGCCGATCGGGCACTGCTCGAATTTTCAGTCGCGCGACTCATCATCGTCATCATCATCAGCCTGATTATACCCACTGCAGGGCGAAGGCCTCTCCCATATTTCTCCACTTAACCCGGTTCTGTGCTAGCTGCATCCACTTGACCCCTGCGAACTTCTTAATCTCATCCGCCCACCTAACTTTCTGCCGCCCCCTGCTACGCTTTCCTTCCCTTGGAATCCAGTTTGTTACCCTCAGCGACCATCGGTTATCCTCTCTTCGCACTACATGTCCTGCCCATGTCCATTTCTTCTTCTTAATTTCTACTAGAATGTCGGTAACTTGAGTTATTTCTCTGACCCACTCTGCACGCTTCCTATCTCTTAATGTTACCCCTACCATTTTTCGTTCCATAGCCCTCTGGGTTGTCCTCAACTTAAGTAGAACTCTCTTGGTTAGCCTCCACGTTTCAGCCCCATAGGTGAGTACAGGCAAGATGCAACTGTTGTATACTTTCCTCTTGAGCGATACCGGTAAGCTGCTAGTCATAATCTGCGAGTGCTTGCCAAATGCGCTCCATCCCAATCGTATTCTTGTTATTTCCTTTTCGTGGTCCGGGTGTGCGGTTACTACCTGTCCTAAGTAGACATATTCGTCTACTACTTCCAGTATTTCGCTACCTAATGTAAACTGCTGTTCCTTCCCGAGGCTGTTGAACATTACCTTAGTCTTCTGCATATTGATTTTCAAGCCTACCTTTCTACTTTTCCTGTCTAGGTCATCAATCATTATTTGCAGTTCATCCCCCGAGTTGCTTAGCAAGAGTCATCAGCAAATCGCAGATTACTGAGGTATTCTCCATCTACCCTTATCCCTAACTGCTCCCATTCCAAGTCTCTGAATACTTCCTCTAAACAAGCTGTGAATAGTACTGGGGAGATTGTGTCTCCTTGCCTAACACCTCTCTTTATGGGAATTTTGTTACTTTCTTTGTGCAGAACTATTGTTGCTGTGCAGCCGCTATATATATCTTCCAGCACTTTCACGTATGGCTCGTCTACCCCCTGATTTCGCAATGCCTGCATCACCGCCGAGGTTTCAACTGAGTCAAATGCTTTTTCGTAATCAATGAATGCTATGTATAAGGGCTGGTTATATTCCGAGTCGCGCGACTACTAGTCGCAAACCATTTCACCAATCAGCGAGGTCCCAGAGTACACGATCGGACACCTTCTCAATGCAATGAAAGAATACCCCTACCTTTTCAACAAACTGAACCCGGAATTCAAAGGTAGGGAGAAGGATATGGCCTTGGAGGAGATTGGAAAGATATTCGGACTATCCGGTAGGTACCATGAACTTTTGAGAAATGGGTTTTTGACGCAGGCGCAACATTTTATATTGACACCACGGTGATTGACACAGTCTATTCGTCGTTGGCGTTCTCCTGGAAACACGAGAGCGCGGCATGCGCACGGGCTCGCCTGAAAAAGTTGAAGTGTCTGGCAAGCGGCCGCTACCGACGTTCGCCCCAACTGTGCCTGACGAACGAGAAGGCGACAGTCGCAAGTGTGAACATCGGTAGTGGCGAGCTCCTCTCCTCTGGTCGCGCGACTGGTAGACGCGCGACCTCATCTAGTCGCAAGTGTGAATAGACCCGCGGCAGGTCGCACCTTTCATTTTTCCTTTCCCCCGTGGCACTCACAAAGCGCAGGGACGGACGTCTTTTTCTTTTTTTTTTGCTGATCGTTCTCTCCCAGCGACCTCCCTCGTGTGCAGCATTCCACACTTCGCAGCATTGTGCACGGCGCGACGCGGGGGAACCGACACTGAATGTAGCCGGTCAACTAACTTCAGGTGCGGGGGCGGCGGCGGCGGGATCGCGGGGCGATGACGTTGCATAGGGTAGTTGTGACGTCACACCCGCCGGCTCACAGTCGGGAGCGCGCTGCCTCTGACCCGGCGGTCGCTCAGAAAACGTCAAAAATACAGCCATCCGCTCAAACCTAACCCGAATTATGTGTCTGTATTAGTGTAATCGAGTCTTAACAATGCAATTGTGGTGCTTTCTCAATATTCTTGGATATTTGTTCAGTATACCTTTAACAGTGAGGGGGCGGAGCGGCCGCATAGATACACCCAGTGAGAGAGGGTGGGGGGGGGGGGGGGGCGTCAGTTGCAGACGTGGCGGCCGTCACTGGGCAGCGTTGCACAAGCGTGTTACTCCAGAGTGAGCAGTCCTGTATCGATCGCGCGTCCTCAACTTCGGCATCTCTCCCCTCGCATCAGTCACTCCTCAGCCTTCACGGGCAGCAGACATGCACGCGCGGTGCTCCCTGGACCTCGGCTCCGAGCGGCGTCGTGAATGAGCTTGTGCTTACCTCCACGCCTAAGCAGTGCTACGCATCTACTTCGCATCTGATTAACTATGCAAGTCGGCCATAATTTTTTCTTTTCGTTCGACGTCAAAGTTCATCAAGCAGTATTGAGGTTCGAAGTGCCAATACAAAGCTTCAGATCGTCTTGAATAGCGGCTTGCTGCGATATGTTTCCATCAAGCTACGTTTTACGTAGCTTTATTTATGGGCCTTCGAAAAAGTTATAACGTGACGAGCTGCTCATTAATATCTTTCACCAAAATTCACGCAGAAAGTTTATCAGTGAGAGTACTCCAGAGAAAAGGGGGTTTTATCCTCTGAGACACGTTTTGGGGCGCTGAAGTGGCACTCTGTCACGTGGAATTAGGCTTCACCACATTTGGAAAACGAAACATATACTTCAGACTAGGCCACGCGACTCTCAAAGCCCTCAGTTTGCTTAACTAGCTAGAGCAAACCGTCTTCTTTAAAACGCTTGCTAAATTTAGCTGGGACCCCTGGTATACTTCAGTTCTTTTCACGTTCACGAGCCGCTTGTTATCCATCTCTAATGTTTCGATATGAAAGCACTTGAAACAATATTGGCGTGTCATCGTGAATTTTCTGACGATCGCATCCATTCACGTTTAGGTACAGGAAACCAAAATATGTTGGTTACTGCGTAAACCTGTAATGGTTCACTTATTTAGTGCAGCGCAGCATACATTAATGACGCTTAATTTTTCAAGCTATTTCATAGGCTTAGAGTACAAAGTAAATACGGATATGATAACAGTCAAGTACGAGATTTAATGAATGAGAGACGGTGCGTCAAGCGCATGGTGCATACATTTTATGGCCTATAAGCAGTGCTTGCTGAGAGCCGTATTTCTAATTATTTTTGGTCTTTAACCTTACCGCCTAAGCTTACGAAGAATAGAATTTATCGAAGGTCGCACGCACTCGCTTTATTGCGTTTCGCCCATTTACGATTTGATTGAAAACATTTTTATTTACGTCTTTCACACGGTATGAAACTTTGGCCGCAATCTAGTCCATCGTCACGGCTAATCCCGTGGGAGATGCCTTAAACACAAGAACCCGATTGCTTTGTCGGGCCCTGTTAGCATCGCGCAATCAGTATAGGTCTATCTTTATTCAGCTTCATAACATACTATATGAACAGCGTGTCTGAAAGTTCTGGGTTCAACTTCCACCCCCCTCAAAGTTGACCTAGTTTTCATTTCCGCTCAATTACTTTCCTTTGGTTATGGAACTTCCTTCAGAAATTTAACGTTAAGTTGAGTATTTAAACCTGCTCTTGAATTTTAATGTTTCATCGGGATTTATCGTTCACGGCCAACGACGACGACCCGGATTTTCTGTGACACGGGACCCTTAGCGACATCGCGTTAAAGTCTTCGGATCAGCCGATAAAGCGATATACCTTGTGGGCGATTCCTCTGCCCGAGGGATGCGCACGACAAACACACAGTGGGCCGTATGATAAACATCTTTAATCTCACAGGGATCGGGGATCGTCGAAGTCGGTGTCGTCGTCCGGGTGGCTGCGGGTCGTTGAGAGCGCCGGAACGAAGAGCCAGGGACCAAGGAGCCAGAGACCAAGAGAGGGCGAGACGGCGGCGCGTGCCTTCTTTTATAGCCCCCTCGCGCGGGACCGGTTATCCCCGAGCGAGCGGGGAGAGGGAAACAGGCACGCGCGCAGGGAGCATTGGGAAGTGGCGCGGCCTTCGAATGCGCGGCGCGCCACGAGCCCTACAACCTTTAGACCGTTTTACCGAGAGCAAGTAAGAAAGGAGGAAAATACTCTCTAACCAGATTCCTTGCGCCGGCGCATTGTTGCCAGTACCGAGTGGGCTGTGCATTCGCACGCTTCATGCATAGCAGAGCGGCCTTGCAACTCGGTATATTCTCGTTGTGAGAGACTTAAATACCTTTATTAGCTCCCGTTTTAGTGGTAATGTCATCGAGGCAACAATGCGTGATCGTGGACTGCATAAACAATCAAAGAAATCGCAAGATGGTTGCCGAGAGCGTATGCGGGAAGCATGCAACGACAGTCCGAGTGCGGCTGTGATATGTTTCTGTTTCACCGCTTTCCAGTCCACCCTGATTTAATTCGCCAGTGAACGTTTTGTGTAAGCCAGACAGACTTAGTACCGATGACGGACTCACGAATATGATTCCCATTTTACTTCATCCGCTGTAGTAAACACGCACGCCGGACAGGCCGTGCGTGCGTGCGGGCGCGGCCTCCCGCAAGCCGGCCGCGCCAACGATACGGTGGATCTCTTCACTTGTTGTTCTTGACTTAAACTAAGCTGAGAGCAAAAAAAAAAAAAGAAAAAAAGAAAAAAAAACTTTCTTGTGGATCTCTGACCCATACCATGTTGTTAATAATTGCAATACAAACAATGTTCTCAACACAGTCAGCTGCCGCTGGTGCGGCGTGCAGCATCTGCACGCATGGCTCCCCTGCTAAGGCGCCACCGAAATTTACATCTTTCTTTTACTGATACGATGGGATCGGCAGGAAGGTAGTTCCGCGAGAGACCATTTACTCTAGCGCTCAGCAATTACAAAGCGCCGTCGTACTGTACACTGCAGTCGGATATGCCTTCGATGCGAAATAATATAGGCCTATAGCGACGGCTAGGGAGTAGCGCTCGGCAAGAGTGCTGTCGTCCGCCGTGGCTGCGGGCGGCGCCGCTTTCGTAAACCCTGCTGTATGTGCTGTGAATTTGTCGTCTTCGTTCATGGTGCAGCTGAGAGCGCACGTTTTTCGAAGTTTCGCTCAACAATACGTCGTGCAAATGATGCTGCTACGACGGAATGGGGATACGATGTTGCTGCGCCGCCGGACGTACATCACGGCTGCATAAAAACGCCGACGGATGGTACTTTAGACTCTACTTCTTTTATGTGACGTTCTTAAACTACGGTTTAACTTGAAAGTATGCATTGCTGAAGCAGAACAGCTCGATCGTATGCTTTTCGCACTCGGTCGACGGCCCACCGCAGACACGCATGCATTCGCCAAGCTCGCTACGCGATAGCAGCGGTTAGCGGCGTAACCGCGGTGAACGCTCCCTTGCCTTTAATGCGAAATGAAAGCAGCGCAACATCCAATATGCACTGTCGAGAGGAAATACGCGACATGAAATGCGGCGATGGCTGGAAAGCATCTTTCGTAGTATATGTATATTCCGCTTTCGGTAGCTGCCCGTACGATTCGCTGTGTGTTTGTGTGCACAGTACTATGAAAGATACAGCAGATACATCATCACAGTTAACTCTGACGAGTTCGGCCTGCGGAAGCGGAACGCAGTCCTTCACAGTCGCCCTGGCCGCTGCTGTTTCCAACAGCTGCCGTCATGCTTCAAACGGATGGTATACGGTTTGCTGGCGCGCTCAAACAAAACACAAAATAGCACCAAGGTGTCGGATATCTTTCACGACCACCACAAAACAGCACTTTTACACTGCCCCATCGCAGCATCAACACGCACAGCACAGCCCAAGATGGCGTCAAGGGGACTTTCCCAGTTTGGCTCATACGGGGAGCCACAATCAAACTAAAATGGCTGCGCCCAGGCATCGAAACTAAAATGCTGGCACTATGCAACGGCGAGTGACCCAGAATGTTCCATATCTCGAGGCATGTTACTGCGCACATATGAAATGAGCTTGCAAAGCAGGCACGATAAACGAAAATTAAATCGAAAACAGCGAATATTCTGTTGAATTAATTGTTCAGCCGATTCAGCATACCTACAATAAAACGGGGCTCACAAAGCAGCTGGTCATTTAGCAATCGTTTGTAGGAGGCACCTGGCGTGTGTACGCATCAGCTTCTTCCAGATGGCTGCATCGTCATCAGCGTTTTCGCTTCTGCGCAAAGGGGTACCACAACTTTATGCTTCAGGCCACCGTAGAAGAAATCGCCAGGAGCTGAAAAAAGTCGCCACCGGGAACGTCGGCTATTCTCTTAGCGACGCATGAGCAGCGGCGACTCGTGTCACGGATGTACTTTCGAAAACGACCGCTAGGCGATCGACTTTCTTTCTGCACGACGTTTCACGAAGTGACATCTAGTGCACGTTCTGAGCACCTTTTTTGTACCGGATGCCCCCATCAATCCGCCTGTTGACCAGAGCAGCCGGCTCCTCTTTAAGTTGCCCCTTTTTTCTGACTTCCGGTCGGTAAGCGCAGACGCTGTCACAATGAACCCAGCAATGGTAGATGTGGCAGTACAGCGGGACTCGCCTCGTTTCCACGGCCTTCCCCATGAGGACGCCTGACTGTCTGGACCAGCTCTATCTGGTGGCAACTCATGCCTGGGAGACCGACTCAAACATGCGCTATGTCTGCTTCCCTCTCGAAGAGTTTGCGAGGGCCTGGTATGTGAACCATGAATCTCGCCTGTGAGCATGGGACACGTTGAAAAGAAAATTTCGACAGGCATTCACATTTCGCAAAAAAAAAAAAAAAAAAAAGGCTGACCTTCTTTTTTGCAGAATCGCATACAACGTCCAAACGAGAGTGTGGTGTATGGGATGAGATGAAGTGCATCTTCCGTCGCCAGATCCAATCATGTTAGAGGAGAAGGAAGTGTGGTTCCGGGTAAAGGATGCAAAATAACAGCTTTTCGCTGGCGTTGGTCCAAGTCCATCGGCGACCATGGAGGTATTCAGCAAGGAGCGACTTCGAAAGAAAAAAAAAATGCTTGGCATCCCGGCACGGCAGTATACGAGCGTACGACTGTGACCCACCTGTGTTACAACCTAAGAACAATCACGATTTGACCCATTGTGCGAAAAGAGCTGGCGAAGCTTTTTTGCCGACGCCATAAGCCGCAAGTCACCTCTTTTACCGATGTCATTCGCGAAAAAGTGAAACAAGCACTGGGTACGTAGTCACTTCTTGCTGTTACTCCAAATCCCAAGCATTGAGTTCATTGTGTTATGGTGCCGCCGTAAGGTACATTATTCCGTTTCCGACACCACGTTACAAAGCACCTTTGCCAGCCGCTCCCTGACTACGTGTACGTTCCCAGTTGACCTTCGGTCATCGACCTCGTCGAACTGAATGCTGCCGAACCGCTGACCACTGGTCGTTGTTTTACCACTGCGGTTAAGCTGGGCACGTCTGGCGTCGCTACCCACCAAGGAGATAGGTCTTCGCTCCTTCTCCTTCGGTACTCCTTGTCCACTGCTTGGATCGAGCGCCCACGGGAGATCGCCGATTACCTACTTCATCGACGGACTCAGTCCAGCGTCGTATCTTCCGATCACCTTCGCAGCGCTGCTAAAATTCTCCGGAGCCGCTGGACCAGTCTCGAAGTTCCCGTATAGGGGAAACTAGACGCCGCAGCCCATGGAGATGTGACTGCTCGACGACGAACGCCGCAAGACAGTTTGGCGACGCCGAGATATGGTGGTTGGCACGTCGGACGCGGAGGGTCACGTGACAATAACTGCGACTTAATCCGACGTCACTGCTACGTATTGCTTTCCTGGCCTTCCTACGCAAGTTAAAATGGTGTTAAGACTTGGACGAGCAGGAGACAATTGTGTTTTTATTAGGCAAACGTTTAATCCGCATGCTCGAGATAGAAAGCTGGATATAGCGAAGAGAAAAAAAAATACGGGACACTGAACACATTAGCATTATGCTTCTTATATCTTCTTTTCATATTTCATTGGTTGGTTGGTTCATAGGAAGGGAAAGGCGCAGTATCTGTCACACTTGCTCTGTGGACACCTGAACCGCGCCGTAAGGGAAGGGATGAAGGTGGGAGTGAAAGTGTATAGAGAGAAAGGGGGGCCGTAGTGGAGGGCTACGGAGTAATTTCGACCACCTGGGGATCTTTAACGTGCGCTGACATTGCACAGCACACGGACGCCACTTCGTTTCGCCTAGGCCGGGATTCGATCCCGGGAACTCCGGCACAGTAGTCGGGCGTCTAACCACTGCACCACCCCGGCGGGGCTCATATTTCATTCATCTTCTCTTCATCATACATACATTATATCATCATCATCATCATCATCATCATCATCATCATCATCATCATCATCAGCCTGGTTATACCCACTGTCTTCTCTTCATCATACATACATTATATCATCATCATCATCATCATCATCATCATCATCATCATCATCATCATCATCATCATCATCATCATCATCAGCCTGGTTATACCCACTGCAGGGCGAAAGCCTCTCCCATATTTCTCCACTTAACCCGGTTCTGTGCTAGTTGCATCCACTTGACCCCTGCGAACTTCTTAATCTCATCCTCCCACCTAACTTTCTGCCGCCCCGTGCTACGCTTTCCTTCCCTTCGAATCCAGTTTGTTACCCTCAGCGACCATCGGTTATCCTATCTTCGCACTACATGTCCTGCTCATGTCCATTTCTTCTTCTTAATTTCCACTAGAATGTCGGTAACTTGAGTTATTTCTCTGACCCACTCTGCACGCTTTGTATCTCTTAATGTTACCCCTGCCATTTTTCGTTCCATAGCCCTCTGGGTTGTCCTCAACTTAAGTAGAACTCTCTTGGTTAGCCTCCACGTTTCAGCCCCATAGGTGAGTACAGGCAAGATGCAACTGTTGTATACTTTCCTCTTGAGCGATACCGGTAAGCTGCTAGTCATAATCTGCGAGTGCTTGCCAAATGCACTCCATCCCAATCTTATTCTTCTTATTTCCTTTTCATGGTCCGGATCTGCGGTTACTACCTGTCCTAAGTAGACATATTCGCCTACTACTTCCAGTATTTCGCTACCTAATGTAAACTGCTGTTCCTTTCCGAGGCTGTTGAACATTACCTTAGTCTTCTGCATATTGATTTTCAAGCCTAACTTTCTACTTTTCCTGTCTAGGCCATCAATCATTATTTGCAGTTCATCCCCCGAGTTGCTTAGCAAGGCAATGTCATCAGCAAATCGCAGATTACTGAGGTATTCTCCATCTACCCTTATCCCTAACTGCTCCCATTCCAAGTTTCTGAATACTTCCTCTAAACAAGCTGTGAATAGTACTGGGGAGATTGTGTCTCCTTGCCTAACACCTTTCTTTATGTGAATTTTGTTACTTTCTTTATGCAGAACTATGGTTGCTGTGCAGCCACTATATATATCTTCCAGCACTTTCACGTACGGCTCGTCTACCCCCTGATTTCGCAATGCCTGCATCACCGCCGAGGTTTCAACTGAGTCAAATGCTTTTTCGTAATCAATGAATGCTATGTATTAGGGCTGGTTATATTCCGAGCATTTTTCTATCACCTGATTGATGGTATGGATATGATCGATATTAGAGTACCGTTTCGGAAACCCTGCTTGATCCTTTGCTTGATTGCAGTCTAAGGTTGTCCTGATTCTATTAGCGATTACCTTAGTAAATACCTTATACGTAACAGACAGTAAGCTGATTGGTCTGTAATTTTTAAGGTCCTTAGAGTCCCCTTTCTTGTGAATGAGGATAATGTTTGCATTCTTCCATGGTTCCGGTACCGTCGATGACACCAGGCACTGCGTATACAGGGTGGCCAGTTTTTCTAGCACGATATCCCCCCCCCCCCCCCCGTCCTTCGGCAAATCTGTAGATATCTGATCCTTTCCAGCTGATTTCCCCTTTTTCATAGTTTCTAGTGCTTTCTTGACTTCGTCCTTCGTCACTGGTGGAACGTCTCACTGTTTTTCTCTACCGCCAATCTCATTACGGTCCTGACTACTTTGGCTACTGTAAAGATCTGTATATAGAACTCCTCGGCTACTTTGACTATCTTGTCCATATTAGTGATGACGTTGCCCGCCTTGTCCCTTATCGCATACATCTGGTTTTTGCCTATGCCCAATTTCTTCTTTACCGCTTTAAGGCTTCCCCCGTTCTTTACAGCATGCTCAATTTTCTCCATGTTATGCTTCCTTATGTCGGCCATCTTGCGCTTATTGATTAGCTTTGATATCTCGGCCAATTCGATCTGGTCTGTTGGATTGGAAGCTTTCATACTCTGACGTTTCTTAATCAAATCTTTCGTCTCCTTACACAGCTTACCGGTATCCTCTCTAACTATCCTACCGCCTACTTCTACCGCGCACTCAGTAATGATATCTCTGAAATTATTGTTCCTTGCCTCTAGGGTAATGTCGCCATCCTCAGTTAGAGCTGAATACCTATTCTGTAGCGAGATCCTGAACTCTTCTGCCCTCCCCCTCACCGCTAATTCATTGATGGGTTTCTTTCTTACTAATCTGTTGCGTTCCTTCTTCAGATTTAGGCTAATTCGGGACCTCACCATCCTGTGGTCACTGCATCGCACTTTCCCGATTACCTCTACATCTTGCATAATAGCGGGGGTTGAACACATTATGAAGTCGATTTCATTTTTAGTCTCTCCGTTAGGACTTTTCCATGTCCATTTCCGGTTCTTCCGTTTGCTGAAGAAGGTATTCATGATTCGTAAGTTATTGCGCTCTGCAAATTCAACTAGTAACTCCCCCCTGCTATTCCTATAGAGCCAATGCCATAGTCACCTACTGCCTTGTCTCCTGCCTGCTTTTTCCCTACCTTGGCATTGAGGTCACCCATTAGTACAGTATACTGCGTCTTTACTTTTCGCATTGCCGATTCTACATCTTCATAGAAGCTTTCAACTGCCTGGTCATCATAACTACATGTAGGTGCATAGGCCTGTACAACCTGCAGTTTATCGCTTATTAAGGATGCCTGCAACCCTCTCATTAATACCATAGAATTCATCTATATTACCCGCTATATACTTATTGACAAGGAAACCTACACCTAGTTGTCGCCGCTCTGGTAAACCTCGATAACACAGTACAAGCCCATTCTTCAGTACAGTATATGCCTCATTCGGCCTCCTAACCTCACTAAGCCCAATGACATCCCATTTCATGCCCTCTAGTTCCTCTAACAGCACTGCTAAGCTAGCTTCACTAGCTAGGGTTATAGCATTAAACGTTGCCAGGGTCAGTTTCCAATGGCGGCCTGTCCAGCGGAGCCAGGCTTTTTTAGCACCCCCTGCTGCGTCACAGGTCTGACCGCCGCCGTGGTCAGTTGTTCCGCAGCCGCATGGTGACTGAGGGCCGGGGTTTTATGGAGCTTATCATAGGAGATTGTGGCCAACTACTGCACCAGGGTGGCCAACTCCTGTTCTAGTGAGGGAGTGCGTTGCCGGAGGTGTTCAACGGCATCAGGTAGCACCCCAAACCTGTTTATGCAATTTCATCGACACGCGGATTCTTTTTTTTTGTTCATTTTTTTTTCATCCGGTGGAGAATTGCGCGGCACCGGGATTTGAGCCCCGGTCCTCTTCCATGCGAGGCGGATGTTCTACCGCTACGCCACCGCTGCACTACATTATATTATATATTCCATTACATTATATATATATATATATATATATATATATATATATATATATATATATATACTTTATATATTATAATGTGTGTATATATATATATGCGTGTGTGGGGGGGCAAGGGGGGGGGCATACAGGCGGTGAGTGACAACGTCTTATGAAGAGTGAGGCAAAACTGACAACCGGGTGAACTCCTTCGCAGCGATGGCAGAGCCTCGACGTACGTGATCGCAACTTTTTCCGCAGCGAGACGCCAGCAGATTTAGAGCTACCGGTCGATGGCGCGCCCGCAAACGCTTTGGTGGGTACTGGCGCCGGTTATTCTATGCTCAGTGGACTATTTGCCACGGTACTCAGTTATGTGAGCTTGGGACGGCCAGATACCTACAGCTGGAGGACAGGTAATTGCGCGCCCACGCACACGGCGAATGTCACGGTGGAAGGGGCGTGCCTCCTGCACAATTTATTGTGTTAGCTAATCGCTCATGGGAAGTTATACTGGGCATGGACTCCCGGCCTCGGTGGCAGCTTTTCGATAGAGGCGAAAAGCAAGGCGCCCGTGTGCTGTGCGCTGTCAGTGCACGTTAAAGAGCCCCAGGTGGTCAAAATTTCCGGAGTCCTCCACTACGGCGTCTCTCATAGCCTGAGTCGCTTTGGGACGTTAAACCCCACAAACCAACCAAACCAACCAACCAACCGACCGACTTCCTGACGGGAAACGGCGCCTCATCGATATGCAGTCCTAGTTCATTAGGCTTTCAACAGAGAATGCCATCAAATCCATTTGCGTTCTGCCGGTGGCGCTCCATATTTTCGACGGGCACGTGGCTGTGCCTCCATGCTGCATTATATTGGTGACCGTTGGGGCTCACATGCACCATCGGAGGAACTGAAAAAATGGTCGAGAGCAATTAGAATGAGCTTCTACGCAGTGGCATTGCAGCTACTCGGGCTGTGCTCTTTCCCGAAGTTGGCAAAGTTGATTTACTGCTCGCTATTTTCAGCAATGAAAACACCAGCACCTAAATAAGGGAACGACTGTCGCTTGGTTTGTATCAAAAGTATCAGGAACATTTCCTGACGTGACTATACGTCGCATCGCGCTCCTAGCATGCGTGAGCGTTGGTGGGGAATGTTACCTCCAAAGCGCACCAAGCGCCAGTTGTCTGCGAGCGTTTGTTCAGGCTAGTTCGTGGTTTTAGCGGATCCCTGTCGAGTGACTGGGTGCAAGTGTAAAGTGCAAATAACGATTGAACAACGTATGGTACTCCATCAAATTTTTGTGTCGGAATGGGGAAACCAGTTAAGAAGATTTTGGCCATTGTTCGCCAAGTGTTCAAGGATGAATGCATGTCACAAAAGAGAGGTTTTAAGCCGCACAAGTTTTTCAAGATGGCTGAGAGAGTGTGGAGGACGAGCCCCACGCTGGACGGCCGTCGATGCCAAGAGCCGATGAACTTGCAACGTTGTTAAGGATGGCGACAATCAGTCGGGCGTGAGAGCTGCCGCTTTCGACCATCAAGGCAAGAATTTCCTACCGAAAGAGGTGTAGGAGGTCAAGAACGGCGGCAACGAGACGCGACTGAGAATGGTCATCACAAAAGAAAGCCGGAAAAGAACGCGGGGTTGTTCTGCCTGTCAGCGACAGCGGTCAACTGCGGGCCATCGATAACAAAAGGTTCAAGTGTCTCCCGCGTACCCTCAGTGCCGTTGTCAGATGGGAGGAGGTTTGGCACCAGAAGGCACCGCACCTCAAGGTCTCACATAACCTATCTGCCCGTCATCATTCATACATCATCCCCGGCACGTCCCCCCCCTCCCGGATGTCCGGGAGGCGGAGGTTTTTGTTTTGGGATGACGGCCATACCCTGGCAAGGGGGCAGTCGTGTGGTGACACGCACACAGCAGTCACCGAACACTATGCCAACTGCGTTTAAGGTCCCCGCTGTGATAGCAGGCCGAACACAGGGAGACCGGACCTTCTTTGGACCTCGGATGTCCTGAAGGACAACTGTAACTTTAAAGGGCTTCATATCAATACTGTTATGGTACGCCCAGAAACCTCGGCGGCCGCGTGGACGTCTCTTCTAACAAGTCGAACGGAGTGACAGGCGGGGCCGTCTCTGGCTGGCCCTTGCGACGCAGCTGCGTGCCCAGACCATGAGGCGCCGGCACGTGCCATCTACACCGCCACAACGGCATCCTCCTCATCACCCAGTCTAAGCTCTTTCGAGGGGGCGTATCTGCAAGAGTGACTGTGTTAATGTGGCAATTGAAGGGGAAATGATAGGCTCGTTATTATAGAATTAAAGGAGCGAACAGTCTACGAGTCCTAGGCAAACGTTGGGAATATATTTTTTTTTATGTTGGTGTCGACAGGAATTAGCCGTGATGATTTTTAGGGATAAAGAATATTAAATGCAAAGCGAGAGGAAAAACAACGCGCCGATCGTGGGTGACATTATAGTAATAAGGACACTCCCTCCACGACGAGCCCGCCCTTCGCCTAGGGAACACAGGGAAAACGAACCCTATAAAACTGTGTGTGTGTGTGTGTGTGTGTGTGTGTTTGGGCATCGTAGTTCTTCTCTACTTCTAAAAATGTAAATAAACGAAGCCTTCGTCCTTCTCCTCCCAACTCCTTCGCTCAGCGGCACTCCTTCCTGGGTGGAGTGGGCGTCGATGCGGCCGAAGATCCGTCCAGCGGCACCCGAGTCCCACCTCTAACAACTGGCTGACAGCGGTTGCATCGACCATACGACCTAGTACTGCTTCTGCGGATGAGTGCTTGGACTGCTTTAAATTCGCCAGGCTTCAGTTTTTGTGCTGTTTATATACTGAACTGCTGGGAATTATTGTGAGTTAAGTGAGACGTGTGTGATTATCTCGCTTCAACAGTTGGTCAGCAAAGTCGGGGCACAGAGAGGCAACCATGGCTGTAGAAAAGTTGTAGAGGTCAGAGTTGATGTTGTTGTGCGAAGAGTTTGGTGTGGAGGTAGAAGCTAAAGTGAAAAAAAAAAAAAAAAATCTGCAATTTACTCATTGCTATTAGAATCCGCCGAGGAAGATACAATTTGCGAAATGTGGGAACTATTCAGAGCGGAGCGGGAAAAAGAGGGGGAGGAACAAAAAAGATAAAAAGAGGAGCGACAGAGAAAGAGAGAGAACGAAGAACGAAAGAAAGTAGAAGCCGAAGAGCGGGAGCTCAGAAGGAATTGCAGCTCGCTTGACGAGATAAGAAACTAGAATTTGAGCGGTCGAGAGGCGCGACTCCCAGAGAGCAAGCGAGTCGGAAACGTATCAAACGGGCCGACAAATGCACATGCAGCCGTAAAGTTTGCGATGACATTGAGTTGTATCTCGTTAATTTCGAAAGGGCGTGAGAGAAAAAGGGCTACGCTAAGGAGTCATGGCCAGAGAAGGTACTGATGGTGCTGCCGTGAGGCGGCCGCCATAGTCGTGAAGCTAGATGCGAACGATGACTACGAGAAAGTGAAGGCTCAGAAAGTACCACCTGTCGGCAGAATTTCGTCAGCGGTTTAGAGGCGCCAGTAAGAAAGGTAGCGAGAGCTATGCAGATTTTGCATACAGTTTGAAGGCGAACTTGAGAGAATGGTTTAAGGGCGCGGATGCGTCGAAAGTAGAGATAAGTTCGTCGAATGAGTAGGCCTATAGAGCGATTCTACAACAGCATCCCCGAATCAGTTAAACTTTGGATTCAAGACGAGGAGGGAGTGAGAACAGTATAGAGAAAGTCTCGGAGTTAGGGACGCATGGCGCGGAGAAGGTTAAGCTCCGATGTAGACGGGCCTGAAAAAAAAAAAAAAAAAAGAGTTTCAGCATGAGAACGCGTTTTATGCCGAAAAATGGACAATATAGAGACCCCCACCCCGTGGAAAGCGCAAAACAGGTCTCGGAAAAAGCAGAGAGTGCACGTCCTAGGCAGACCGAAGCGCAGAAATCACTGATAAGAGTTCGAAACAAGGAAACCGTTTCGTTGTTTTAACTGCCAGGAAACCGGACAGATTGCAGCAAGATGGAAACATCCGCGGGTAGCCTTTTCATACGCAGGTGACAGTGACGAAAATTTGGAGCTCCTACGGCCGTACATTAACGAGCTCAAAGTAATGGAAAGCCGTGCAGACAGCGGGGCCACAATGAACATTGTTCATCCTTCATATTGTTACTTAGCGGTATTCTCGCTGCTCGTGCTGAGGATGATGAAGTGAGACAGACTCGAAGACGACGACGCTGAGTGTGGTGAGATCGGTGCTGCCTTTAACGTTAGCTGTGTGGACAGCTATCGGACTGAATATCTTCCCCGTAACATCTCTTGGTCGAGGTGCGGGGTAGATATTCATGTCCATGTTAAAGAGGAGGACTTTACT
The DNA here is from genome assembly GCF_055883805.1 of Amblyomma maculatum. Taxonomy (NCBI): domain Eukaryota; kingdom Metazoa; phylum Arthropoda; class Arachnida; order Ixodida; family Ixodidae; genus Amblyomma; species Amblyomma maculatum. Next base: position 208,418,553 of record NC_139344.1, read on the forward strand.
GCGGAAGTGGCATGGATAAAGCAGATCAAAGTGTGTGCCTTCCGATGGCAAGGGTAGTAATTTACGGCCAGTTCGGAGAGCTATAGTGACAGAAGCCGCCGTCTCGCGCGCGGTTTCATTACAGTATCCACAGTTCGAATCAGTTTCTGCGTGAGTTGGGGCAGAAGCTAGCAGAGGGAACAGTAAAAGACCTGACGAGATCGAAATCGCGTGAGCTAGCCGCTAAGCTTACATACAACCAGGCATAAGAAACGTCTGGCGAGGGAAAGACATTCCCGATAAGCCGGAACCAAACGAACCAGTTGCACTTCGTGTAGACGATGGGCAACCCGAACCAGAGTTCAAAGAAAGGATGACGAGTGGCAGTATTCAGGAAGAATGCAGTTCGGGTTCCGTGTTGCAGCCTCTCTGCATGGACCGCCTGCTGCGCGTCGACAGAGATTCGTTAAGAGCAGAACAGGAACTGGACTCTAGCCTGTCAAAGTTGCACTTTACAGCTTGTGAAGACATCGCTAGGCGCAACGTAACGCTACATCACAAGGGCGGACTGCTGTATCGGCACTACAAAGACAAAAAGTGTAGAACACTAGTCCAGCTGGTTGCCCTGAAAAGTATCGCTGTGACATATTGAGTCTTTGCCACGGAAACAGTTGGTCAGGGCACCTAGGCGTGAACAAAACGAAGGAGAGCCCTGAAAAGTATCGCTGTGACATATTGAGTCTTTGCCACGGAAACAGTTGGTCAGGGCACCTAGGCGTGAACAAAACGAAGGAGAGGCTACTTAGAGAGTATTACTGGCCAGGCTGTTTCAAAGACGCTGAACGCTACGTTCAATTGTGCTTGCTTGTCAGCGCACAGGAAAGCCAGGTGAGAAATGGAAGGCTCCTCTAAAGCTAGTTCCGCTGATTTCAGAACCGCTCCGTCGTCTGGTCATTGACACAGTGGGATCACTGCCTATAACCAAGTCAGGAGAACCAAGTCAGGATATAAGTTTCCAGAAGCGGTACCTCTAAGGTAACTTAGCTCAGCGGAGATAGTTGATGCACTCCTTTCAGTTTTTGCCCGAATTGGCTTTCCAGCAGAAATTCAAGCTTACCAGGGGACAGTTTTCAGGAGCGCACTGACGACCACGTTTTTGCAGAGGTGCGGCGTGAAGTTGATACATAGTTGGGTCTATCACCCCCAGTCTAACAGCGTAGAAAAGTAGCATTCAGTGTTCAAAAAATTGCAGCGAGCTACATGCTACGAGCACAAAGATGGCTGGAAAAGTTTTCTCCCAGCAACGCTTTTCTTCCTGAAAACGGTTCCGCATGAAGCCACAGGTTTCACCCCCCCCCCCCCCCCCCCCCCCGAACTAATGTGTATGGAAGGGCTCTCCGTTCCCCGTTTAGATTGCTAAGGGAAATGTGGAAAGGGACCGGCGAGAGTCAGCCAGTCGTAGAGTATGTGCTGCAGCTGCTAAGTCGTCTTAGTACCACGCGAGAACTAGTGGACAAGAACATGAAAATGGTTCAGGAAACTGCCATGTCTTATGACGACAGGAACGATAGACTGACAACTTTTAAGGTAGGAGATAAGGTGCTGATTCTCAGGACTTCGCGAAGAAACAAGCTGGAAGTTCATTGGGACGGACCTGTAGAGGTTCTAGATCGTCTCTCTGAAGCCAACTACGCTTTCAAGATGCCTGGAAGAGGCCAGCAGATAAAGATATACCACTGAAATCTATTAAAACCCTATGTTGAAAGGAGCGGGGTGGCAAACATGGCGTTAAACACACCGGAGGAAGTACTAACCGAAACTCCCGCGGGGAATGGAAATGACAGCAAAAATTCTAGCAGCATAGAAGATTTCGTGGCTTGTTCCGCCAGCACATTCTAGAGCCAACTCAACTGCTGGAACTAAAGCAGCTGCTTTGCGAATTCCAGGACAGTTTTAGTGGCCGGCCGGGAAACACAAACCTCATCACACATGAGATAGAACTAACATCTACCGAGCCAGTAAGATTGAGGGCCTACAGGGTTTCACCTAGACAAAAAGAAATAATTGAGGCCAAGATCAAACACATGTTAGAATTGATAGAACCGGCGGAAAGCGACTACATCTCTCCTTTGATCCTCGTGGAGGCACCTGGAAAAGATCCTTGGCCCTGCGTGGATTACCGAAAGTTTAACGCCATAACTAAAGACCAGCTGTATCCTATCTTGTATATTGAGGAGAGGATAGAGACCGTTAGCGCTGCCCAGTACATCTCCACGCTGGATCTGGTAAGGGGCTATTGGCAGGTTCCGCTCTCGGAGAATGCACACCGATATGCGGCATTCATTTCACCTGTGGGGGTATTCCAGCCTATATAGTTCTGAGTTTCGGGCTGAACAATGCGCTATTTAGCTTTTCTAAGTTAATCGACATCGTCCCCAAGGACATGCACGATTTTGCTCTCCCATATCTTGATGATGTGGCTGTCTTCTCCCACTCCTGGGAAGACCATATTTCCCATCTTCGGAGAGTGCTGACCCAGTTGCGTAACGCTGGTTAACCATAAAAGCAGAAAAGTGTAATTTTGGTTGCTCGCATGTGACCTACCTCGATCATGTAGTAGGCAAGGGGACGCAAAGGATCAGATCTCAAGATAAATCCTATTAATGAATTCCCTCAGCTTAGAACTAAAACGGACGCACGGTCATTCCTAGGGCTTGTAGAGTACTACCAAATGTATAGTATACTTAACTTTTCGCAGCTGACAAGTCCCTTGACCCACGCGCTCCGCAAAGGGAAGCCGAATAGCGTGGTTTGAGATGTAGCAAAGGAGAACGCTTTCAGAATGCCGAAGAAAGTGCTGGCTTCGCGGCCCGTGCTGCGTGTCCCGGACTACGCGAAGGAATTCAGTCCAGTGTGACGCTAGTGATAGAGGAATGGGAATTGTGTTGAGCCGAGTCGGAGACGACAACGAGGAGCACCCAATCCTCTACGCTAGCCGGAAGCTAACCATGAGAGAGGAAGCCTACAGCGCTCCCGAAAAGGAATGCGCTTGCTTGGTTTGGGCAGCCCAAAAGCTAGCATGTTACGTGTATGGGGCGAAGTTTACCTTCGAGACCGATCACTGCCCGCTTTCTTGGCGGCGGCAAATGTCACCCAAAAAACGGCCGCTTGCTTCGATGGAGTTTAGGACTTCAAGATTATAACTTTTCCGGATTGGTTTTATGCGCACAAAAAGACGACACAAAAAGACAAGGGAGACAGGACGGAGCGCTCCTATCTCCTCGGCTGTTTTTATGCGATTTTCAATGGCAAATTAAAATTGTAAAGCCTCTTTTCTTTGATATTGTAGTGCTCGATCTGTATATGAGGCAAGGTATTTTCATCTCCACCATGATCTCATGACATATTTTGGCCAGTGTTCTGTCCCTTTAAGCTCACTCTTACGAAGCCTTTGTATTGTATATTGGCATGGCGGCTTTCATGTGAATTCCTTGCACTGCCCGGGGAGTGGGGTTGTGTCGTGTGGTTGATTCTGACTAATGCCTCTACTGCGAGAGGCTTGGAGACCCTGTGTGGTGCTCACAGAGGAAAGCAAAGCATCCTACACCAGAATCCTGACCATCTCTCTTCGGCAAGTGATTGCGACCTCTAGCCGATCGAGATTTTCCCTGGCCGCGGAGGAGCTGAGTCGGCCGCGAGAGCTGCTGCTGAAGGGGTCAAGAACGGCGACCGCGAGACGCGATTGTGAATGGCCACCACGAAAGAAAGCCGGAAAGGAACGCGGGGTTGTTCGGCCGGTCAGCGACAGCGGTCAACGGCGGGCTATCGGGAACAAAAGTTTCAAATGTCTCCCGGGTACCCTCAATGCGGCCGCGCGGACATCTCTTCTGAGAAGTCGAATCGAGTGACAGACGGGGTCGTTTCTGGCTACGCTTTTCCAATTCGTCTTGCCGATGGCACGCGGCAGCCCTTGTGATGCAGATGTGTGCCCAGACCATGAGGCGCCGGCAAACACCGAGCTCAGCTTTTGCTATCTACACCTCCACAGCGGTATCCTCCTCACCACCCAGTCTAAGCTATTTCGAGGGCGAGTAACAGTGACAGTGTGTTAATGTCTCCCGGGTACCCTCAATGCGGCCGCGCGGACATCTCTTCTGGCGCGGACATGGCCGCGCGGACATGGTCTCGGAGATTCCTGTGGATATTGCAAATCACTTCAATAGTTTCTTTCACTCTGTCTTTGCCTCGAGTGATCAAGATTTGGAACTGCAGGTATCTGGATCTGATATATCAGATGACTTTATAAGCTATGAAGGCGTACTAAACATGCTGCTAAACTTAAAAACGAAATCGGCAGTGGGGCCTGATGATATCCCTAATGAGTTTCTGCGCCGTTATTCCGAACCATTAGCCCACATTTTAACTCGCCTCTTCGAACTTTCATTAAAAGATTCTGTTGTCCCTGATGACTGGCGCTTAGCTCGCGTTGTTCCAATTTTTAAGAAAGGTGATCGTTTGAACGTTAACAATTACCGTCCCATATCGCTAACTTCAGGTACCTGCAAGCTTATGGAGCATGTTATATCTAAATATCTTATGTCATTTCTGGAAAAAAATAACATCCTGTCTCCCTTTCAACATGGTTTTAGAAGAGGCTTATCTACGGTTACTCAGCTCGTCACTACAGTGCATGAATTCGCTTCATCGATTGACAATGCTGGACAGGTTGACGTCATTTTTTTAGATTTCAACAAGGCGTTTGATCGCGTCATGCACAATAAGCTCATCTTTAAACTTCAACATCTTGGTCTTCCAACAGCACTTGTCAGGTGGATTAAAACCTATCTTTCCAACAGAAAACAGTTCGTCGATGTTAAAAAATCTCATTCAGGTATTTTACCCGTTACCTCTGGTGTGCCTCAGGGCAGCGTACTTGGGCCTCTTTTATTCCTTATTTATATCAATGATTTGGTTAACTCCGTAAATACGTCCGAAGTCAGTATTAGACTATTCGCAGATGACTGCATTCTGTTTAAGAAAATTAGCAGCACTACCGACCAAAAATGCTTGCAGTCAAATCTTAATAATGTCCTAGAGTGGTGCACCCTTTGGTCCATGAAAATAAATAGCGACAAATCGGTTCTTCTTCAGGTTACTAACAAGAAAGCGCCATACAGTTTTAATTACGCAATAAACAATCTTCCACTGCTACAGGTGAGCGAATACAAATATCTTGGAGTCACCATTACAAATCGCCTTTCATGGTCCAGCCACATTAATAGCATTTGCTCGTCTGCTTCAAGGAACCTCGGCCTTCTAAGACACAAATTAAAACACGCTCCCTCTGAAATTAAACAACTTGCCTTCAACACACTAATTCGTCCGAAACTTGAGTATGCTTCCGTCGTATGGGATCCGCACTTAAAAAAGGATATAAGGAAACTTGAAATGATCCAAAGAAAAGCAGTCCGTTTCATTTTTAACGCTTACCATAGCTCTATCTCGCCATCCGTTCTGATGTCTACGAAGAACATATCCACTCTAGAAAGAAGGAGAGCACTTGCAAGGCTTAAATTTCTGTACTCATTTTACTCTAGTCAATTTAATATTAATGCTGCCCCCTATATATCCCCCCGTTCTACACGACAGACACGCAATAGCCACAACCATAACCTTACCCCGTACTTTGCACGCACAAATACGTTCAAAAACTCATTTTTTCCCCGAACAATCACAACATGGAACTCACTGCCAGCAAATGTCTTTTCGGCTCAGGATGCCGCTGCTTTTGAAAAGAGTGTCTTATTGTATGTGTAAACTTAACAATATCATTGCCCTCTGTTTGGTTTTCTTCTTTTATTGTTGCCGGAACGCTGGATTTGCGTAGTGTTTGATTTTATTTTTGCTTTTTGAATGTTGCCCCCCTGCTTGGTCTCTATGACTGCAGTATGTGTAAATAAATAATAAATAAATAGAAGTCGAATGGAGTGACAGACAGGGTCGTTTCTGGCTACACGTTTCCAATTCGTCTTGCCGATGGCACGCGGCGACCCTTGTGATGCAGATGTGTGCCCAGACCATGAGGCGCCGGCAAACACCGAGCTCGGCTTTTGCTATCTACACCTCCACAGCGGTATCCTCCTCACCACCCAGTCTAAACTATTTCGAGGGGGAGTGTCTGCAAAAGTGACAGTGTGTTAGTGTCTCCCGGGTACCCTCAATGCGGCCGCGCGGACATCTCTTCTGAGAAGTCGAATCCAGTGACAGATAGGGTCGTTTCTGGCTACGCTTTTCCAATTCGTCTTGCCGATGGCGCGCGGCGGCCCTTGTGATGTAGATGTGTGCCCAGACCATGAGGCGCCGGCAGACACCGAGCTCGGCTTTTGCTATCTACACCTCCACAGGGTTAACCTCCTCACCACCCAGTCTAAACTATTTCGAGGGGGAGTGTCTGCAAGAGTGACAGTGTGTTAATGTGAGTGACATTAAAGTGACAAGGACAATGACAAGCCTGCCCTTCACGTATAGGGAATCTGGGGAAAACGAATCCTATAAAACTGTGTGTGTATTTAGGCATCGTAGTTCTTCTACTCCTTCTAAAAATGTAAATAAACGAAGTCTTCGCCCTTCTACTCCCAACTCCTTCGCTCAGCGGCAGTTCTTGCTGGGTGGAGCGGGCGTCGATGCGGCCTAGGATCCGTTCATCGGCACCCGAGTCCCACCTCTAACAACGTGCGCGTGAACTGCTGAATTCAGATCATCGTTTAAGCGTCTGAATTTGGTCGCGGATTAAACTGGCATTGATAAGTTGACGGTGCGCATCACTGCCACTGAAAATATGCTGTGCGAAAGATCTGCGATAAACTCGTCCCGAAGGTCTCGACGGATGAGCAAGAGCCTCACGACAACGGAACCAGCCATATCTGCACCAAGGTCACCAACTACCCAACGTTAAACGGCATCGCAACGATCATAATCCTTTTAGAGTCTTGACTTGGCACCAGCAGACTATTCCTTATTCCCAAAAGTGAAAACCCTCCCTGAAATGACACCACCATGGGTCCATAAGTTCCGTAAAAGCTTGCACGAGAGCCATTAAGGACCTTTCGGAATCCGCCTGCGGGGGCCTTCGATCGAGTCATGGAAAGCCCTTGGCAAAAGTGCGTACACGCTCAAGAGATGTACTGTGAAGAATTTTGAGGCATTATACCACTATCCCTAATAAATCTACCGTAAAGCCTCGCTGGATTTTTTTTTCATAGGCGCGTCCGCCGTAGAAAGCGACGCAAGTGGAACCGTCGAAAGGCATCCAGAAGGAGGCACGGCCTATTACACACTCTCAGCCGCGGCCCCACGCACCTTCACGCTCGTCGACAAGAACTTTTGTATATTAACTCTATGACAAGGACGAAGCCGTATCTCGACAAACCACAACGGAAGCCACAAGAAAATTACAGCCCCAGGGAGAAGGTACAGCCGCCAACGTATATATCCCACCGCATGGACCCGGTCTTCTTCACATCGTGTCCTTGAGAAGGCCGCGCGTGCAGACCGTGGCTTCCAGAGAGGTGTCTCTAGTGGGCCGGAGAGGAAGAGAGGAGCGCAACTCGCGAGAGCTGCGGTGTTCGCGCTGTTTCCCAAGGCTCCTCCGCGTCTGGAATGTTTGGGCGTGGTTATTTGAGAGCGCTCCGCGCTGCGACCAGCGGTTCTCGACGAAGCTACGGTAGCGGTAGCGAAGTTGTGAAAAGCGAGCATGAGCTCATGTTTCAGTTAGCGTGCGAGCTCGTGGAGCAACACTTAGTTTTTAGCCTCTGTGGTATCGCTTTTCCGTATTTTGTAAATACATTTCTGTACTTTATGTTGTTATTGTTTATAAAGCTAATTCGTCCGTTGCTACAAATTCGTCGTCCTTCGTCTCTCTGCGTGTGAATTGCATGTCGCCTCCCAAATCGCCGATGAAAAACCTGACTTTACTGGCGCAGTTGATTATGCAGCCGCAGCACTCTACGAGCCCAGCCCGTTACTTGATCCGACGCAACTTCATCGGTGCTCAACGAGAACTCCCAGTGGTTGAAGGTTGGAAAGGATCGGCGTGTACAAGTACCCAGGGACCCCACGAGGTGACGGTCAAAGGCAGCGACGAGCGGAAGTGCCCCACAGCGAAGAGTGAGGAAGGCACAACCATTGTTCAAGTAAGCGGGATTTGTTGCACCCGTTGGTGTACAGCCTTTGTCAAAAGTTTCGAGCCCAGGGAGTCTACTTCTGAGCCATACTATGTGACTCGTAATGCATTCCCAGGTTTCCAAACTTGCTGAAGGCAAGAGTTTTCGTCCTACCCTCTCCAAAGGCTAGGAATATACGGTTTAAAAGCAAACCCTCTGGGCTCTAAACTTTTGACAAAGACTGTACGTGGCTCAGGCATTAGGAGAGGGAGGTGCGTGATGCCGACACGTAGGTAGAATAGAAGGCGTGAGCAGTAGAAGGTCAGTGTTTTCTAGCTGGACCACTGTGTCCGTAAGAGATATTGGCAATGAGACGGAAGTAGTAGCTAGCAAAGACGAAAAGTAAGGACCTAGTGAAGCTTTGAGTGACAGAGGCGAAAAGAGAGGTAAGAAATGAAAAAACGAAGGCAAGAAACTGAAGTAGAAATCAGAAAGGTGGAGATAGAAGCCATGATAGAAATGAGAAAGATCAAGGCTGAGTTGAAAAGGCACGAACTTGATACTCAAAAGGCGTAAGCAGAAGCAGAGGTCATAGAATATTTTAAATAAAACGGGCCTCGTGGACGCCTAATCAAAACAGATATTAAAGCAGAAGAAATTAATGCGAATGCGAATGAGCGGTCCAAAACAGTGCTTTGAAGCGGCGTGTCAGGTGGCGCAGCAGCCGCGGCATCAGACGCTAGCAAGCACTGAGCCGGCGGAGACGACCTTCGCCTGATATAGTGAGTCAGTCGACGTGCGCGAAACGGTGCCAGTTAGAACAACAAACAATATAAAAAGCACAGCGGAAGCCTTAGCAGTAATACCCGTTTGCACTGAGGTGCCCTGGGGCGTTAATATTCCTTAAGGTGCACCGGAAAGCGCCCAGAGCAAGAGATCGAAGTAAAACTCGCTCTAACCGAGGTGATCCTTCAGCCTAGTGTTCCATGCGGGAGCATATACAGGAAAAATATTTCAGCCTAAAGCTGCAGATGTGGTCACACTGATCTTGACGGATAAATGCAACGAATTGGGGTGGAACAACGACAGCAACAGTGATCGCAAACAGCCAGCAAGGCGCCATGGCTGCCTTAGTGATGGAAGCCGCACGCTTTGAGACCACCGAGATGAACGTGTCCAATGTAACAAATGCGATCTGCAGGTACGCGGTCTCGGTCGCAATAGGAGATGATGAGGTCAGAGCCGCGCGGCAACTCACCACCGCTTGAAGTGATGGGCCTGGGACGCTCCGCGGCGCAGCGGTCGCCCCATGCGAAGCTGGGCGTAAAGTAGGTAGCACAAAAGCAAACACAGTTGAGCCACACGATACTTCCCTCACCTCCTGACACCAGAGGTCAAGGATAAAAAGAAACCGCCAGGAAAGCCTGAGCCATGTTGCGCCCCCTCGCATGTGCATGGACATGTGGGCTTGTTTACGGCGAGTGACCAGCAAAATGATCCAATGGCACTGCACGGACAGGACCTTCGTGAAATGTGTTGCGCGAAAAACTTCAGGAACTGGGACCTGTCGCGAAAGTTTTGCATGCAGTGCAGTGACTGAGCACAATAACTATGCACGTGGACTTTCTAGTGCAAAAACGGGGACTGAATTACTTTGAATCGCGTGCATGTGGCGAAGTGTTTTTGAACGAGTTCTGTGCACGCAGAATTCGTGACAGTGATCGAAAGGCAGCGGCCTGTTGTAAATTTTCGGTTTGGCTGGCCAAAAAAGCTCAACAATCCTCTTATCGTGGGACGTGTAAGGCGGTGGCGGTCCTTTTTCAACTCTTTAGGCGCATCCGCCGTAGGAAGCGGCGCAAGTGGAACCATCGAAAGGCATCCAGAAGGAAGCGCGACCGATTACGCAATATCGGCCCCGCATCCCCACCCTCGTCGACAAGGGCGCCAAGCTGTCTCTCGACAGATCACAGCGGGAGCCGCAAGAAAATTCCAGCACCTGCGAGATGGTAAAGCCGCCAACGTATGTATCCCACCGCATCCTCCTCACATTGTGTTCTTGAGAAGTCCGCGCATGCAGACTAGAGAGGTTTCTCTAGTGAGCCGGAGAGTAGCGTAGATCGCGAAAAGCTGCGATGTTCGTGCTCTCTCCCAACACTCTTCCGCGTCTGGAATGTTCGGTCGCAGTTATTTGAGAGTGCGCCGCGCTGTAAACCTTGACCACCGGTTCTCGATGAACCTACGGGAGCGGTAGCAGGCAGGCCCCGGCTTACGAATGTAGTGGAAAGAGAGCTACGAGCTCATGTTTCAGTTAGCGTGGTTGTTATTTTTTATAAGGTTCATTCGCCATTTGCAATAAATTTGTCATCCGATCGTCTCTCTGTACGAGAACTACACGTCGCTTGCCAAATCGCCGAACACAAGGAACCTGACTTCTACTTTTAGAGTGCAGCGCTTTGGCGCCCGTTCCTGGGTTTCGCGTCGTTGTCGGCGTCGGCCTCGTAACCAGCTCCGCCCCCCTTTCATCCCCCCAGTTCGAGCCGGCGCTTTGGCAACCGGAGCCTCGCAGGAAGAGGGGAGGGGGTACACTCAGCGGCGAACGATGGGGGCAGGAGCGCGCGCAGCAACCGGAGAACACGAGGAAAGAAAAAGAAAGCGGGGGGGGTCGCCGGAGGCAGCGCTAGCAGCGACTGACTGATGCCCCTGACGCCGCTAGCGAGTCAAGACAACGTGACTGCGTAGAACACCGTCGCCGTTATGCAGAAAGAGCAGGAGGGGGTCCCCCCTCTTCCTGCGTGGCGGCGAGGGTGCTCTCCGGTTGCCAAAACGCCGGCTTGCTGTCAGCGGATCACGATGCGTGCATCCCGTTCTCTCTCGTTTCACTCGCTAGCGGCGTCTGCGGCATCGCTGCTTTCTGTTCGTCGCGCAATGTTCCTATGGGCCCACGCTCTAGCTGCTTCCCGCAAACTTCCGACACGTAACGCAATTGCTGTCTTCTTTTTCCGACCACGAAGCTTTTTTCATGACAGCCAAGAACTGTTAGTGGAGTGTTTCTTGATGGAATACGTGTGAAAAGCAAAAAAAAAAAGTTGTCTGTAATTGTACATAGTGTCTTGCTCGAAATATTTGCCTCAATCTATCGAAAAGGCTGCGCTCAAATTTCGCATTAGGAAGTAACGTAATCGTGGGCAATTTTTTTTTCGGATATCTTTCCGATGCTTTATATTGCCGCGAACTATTTGAAACTTTATTCGTCGTTGTTTTCAACAGCCGCCGGCGCGCGGCCTTATCACTGTGATTGTAACGCATGGAACGACCCTGTTCATGCTCGTTGTCGCAATGCGTGGCTTTACCGCTTTCTTTGTAGCCCGAGATGCGTCGAGATGTTTTCCCGAATGATCGCATGAAGAACTGTTTCCATATCGTTCCAGACTTTTCTAGGTTCCCTCGGCCAGTTATCCAAATATGGTTTTTCGCCCACTTTAAATCCAGCGCTGGCGAATGCAACGGGCACAAGGTCAATGCATGACGGGCATTCGTAGATCGACGACCGCCGAACACGTTTGCTGCTATCGCCGTCAATGCTTAGTTCTTTTGCGGGCGCAAGTCAGCTCAACAAATAGTTCCCAGCGAATTTCAAGCCTTCTCATTTGTCGCCATCGGCATTGTTACCACTGCGTGACAAAATACAAACCCTGTATGGATGCGATCGCTGACACTTTAGGGGCGCGCTAAGATTGACTCGGTGCTTCGCAAACAGAACACCGCCTTTTCATTCTGCAAAGAATTCTGTGTTGTTTAATAATTGGTTCCCAGGAAAGGAAATGTGCTATATCTGTCACACTTGTTCGGTGGACACCTGAAACGCGCAGTAAGGGAAGGAAGGAAGGTGGGAGTGAAAGCGGAGAGAAAGAGGTGCATAGGTGGGGCTACGGAGTTATTTCGACCACCTTGCGATCCTTAAGCGGTACTGACATTGCACGTCATACGTACACTAATCCAATTCGCCTCCATCGAAATGCAGCTCCCGGCGGCTGGGATCGAACCCGGGAACTCTGGCTGTGCTATTGTAAACGTGTTCGGAGAGTCCTGCCCAATTGCCAAATTTGTGGTCAATGGGGTCACTTGCAATTTGTTGGTCGACACTGGCTCCAGGATAACGCTCCTAAAGCAAACGTTTTTCGATGTGCTGACGAGGAAGGGAGATAGGCAGGTGCATGAATCCCGACAATATACTAATGTATGTGGGGATCACAGGAGCGGATCTCGGAACTGGGGGCCTGTATCTTTTCCAATTTTCTATCGGAAACGAGAGCTTTGACCATCCCAGCTACATTTGTTCCGACGCTGTGTAGCTACCTAATGAGATAGCGGGTCTCGTGGGTCAGAGGACATGCTGCGGCAACATGGCATCGACCTCATACTAAGCCAGAACTGCCTTTCCTGCCGCGGGCATCTGATACCATGTGGGCGATTTCTCTGCCCTAGGGATATACGCAAGACAAACACACAGCGGGCCGTGTAATAAACGTCTTTAATCTCACGTCCGGAAGTCCATGGTGGTGCGGGAGGTCATCGGGGTCGTCGTCGTCTGGACGGGCAGGCAGCGATCGCGGGTCGTCTCAGGAGTGAAGAGGGCGAGGCGACAGCGTGCGCCGGTTATCCCGGGAACGAGCGGGGAGAGGGAAGGGTTAGGCGGCGGCGCATCGGTAGCCGCGGGAACTTTGAATGTGGCTGGCGCGGTCCCCACAATCATTAGAAAACAGAGAGGCTGAGTATGTTGCACGGGCGGACTATACGGAGAAGCGCGCGAAAGACTCGCCAAAACACGCGGGAGTTAGTGTTCGGAAAACTACGGAAACAGTGGTGCCACCTCGGCCATCTGTGGACGCGGTTTCGGCTCACATTGATGAAGGACACATAGGAGTGCTTGAACCAGAAATGCTCGCAATAGAACTGAGTGTGGCGGGCTGTGTTGTCGCGGTAGTGTCAAAGAAAAGGGTTCCTGTCCGCTCGTGTAACTACTCGCAAGAAGAGCTCCGCCTGTCGAAAAACAAAAACGTAGCTACATTTTCTACGGCTGAGGTGGATGAGATGGTGCCGCAGTTTGCTCCACAAGGCTCGTCAGTGAAGGGAAAGATAAAGAAGCGATCCCCCATTTAGATCTCTCTCATATCGGCAGCCAAGAGCGAGATGGACTTGAGTCTCACTTGATTACTCCGATGTATTCGCTGCATCAAAGCTGGACCTGGGAAGGTGCGTAGTGATTAAGCACCGTATTTTTACTCGCGATTCATCGCCAGTGTAGCAACGGGCCTATAGAATTCCTTGCTCATAAAGAAAGGAAATGGATAGGCAGGTCCAGGAGTTGATCGAGAAAAGCGTTGTTGAGCACCCCAAATCTCCATGGGGAGCACCATCGCTTCTAGTTGAGCGACGGTTCATTTCGATTGGTAATAGACAACCGGCGACTGAATTCCGTAACGAGGATAGACCTCTACCCTCTGCCGCAAGTACAGGAAACCCTCGCGCAGATGAGGTCATCCAAATATTGTACGGTTGTTGACCTTGCATCGGGGTTCTGGCAGATCGAAATGGATCCATGTCGAGAAAACCACGTTTAACACCCCGTCTGGTCATTTTCAGTGGAGACGCATGCCGATGGGAATTGTTAACAGCCCTGCCGTCTGGCAAAGAATCGCGGACGTCATCTTGTCTCGTATACTGGGAAAGATGTGCTTCGTCTACATGGACGATATTATTTGTAGCAGCACCACTGCTGAACACTTGGAGGCAGCAGAGGAGCTGCTGATCAGATTGCGAGCCGCTGGATTGAAACTGAAATCTTCGAAGTGCCAACTTCTCCAGCAGCAGGTCAGATACCTTGGACATATCCTTTCTGCGGACAGAGTAAAACCCTAACCAGGTAAACTAAGTAGTGTTCGTGACTTCCCAAGGCCAATCGGAGTTCGAGGTCTGCGCGAGGTTCTTGGCTTAGTCGGACATTACAGAAGGCATGTTCGAGACTTTGCCCGAATCGCGAAGCCATTGACTGCATTAACTGCAAAGTTCAAATGGTTGGACGAGACGCAGATGGCGTTCGAGGAGCTAAAAGAAGAACTAGTAACGGCCCCTTTGTTGAGATAGCCTGACTTTAGCGTGCCCTTTATTCTGGCAACCGGCGCCTCTAAATTTGCTGCAGGCGTGGTGCTATCTCAGAACTTTGACGGCAGGGAGCACCCAGTCGCGTTCGCAAGCCAGCAATCCAGCCCAGTCGAGAAGCGTTACAGTGAGCGCGAGTGTCTTGTGGTAGTTTGGGCAGAGCGGCACTTTAGGTGCTATCTCTACGGCCGCAGGTTCACGCTAGTGACCTACTGCCAGCCCCTTAAGTGGCTGCTAAATGTGCGAGAACTAAGCTCGCGCCTTGCGCGGTGGAACCTGCAGCTTCATGAATATGATTTTGAGATTGAACACAAACCAGGCAAGGCGCATACTAACGCGGAAGCGTTAAGTAGAAATTTGGTTCGCACGCAGTGAGTTTTGTGCGGTCAAAGACATGAATGATCTCCGCACTGAGCAGCGAAATGACAAAACACTGGAGAAAATCTTTCGTGCTGCTTCCGGGTGGGGTGGGGGGGGGGGGGGGGGATCACCAGGACCCTGGCAATGCTCATTTGGTGGACAACCAAGGTACACCACGAAAGCACGCACAGCCTACTCGGTGAGGAAGAAAGTAGAAAGGCCGGCCAGGTATGGGAAAGAGTCGTGGGGCCAAGGTCACTAGTACCACACATATTGAGGTTTTTTTTATGATGCTCCGTACGCAGGCCACTGTGGAGTAGGAAAGCCACGGAGAAGGTTGGAGCGCTACTACTATTGGCAAGGCATGCTTTCTGACGTTCGAGACTACTGCGCTAACAGCCAGTATTGCCCAGAAAGAAAGACCCCGAAAAACCGCAGGCCAGATCCCCTTCAGGAACTTGAGATCTCGAGGCCTTTTGAAAGGGTCAGAATGGATATTATGGGCCCACTTACAACGACGACAACAGGAAACAAATATGTACTGGTGTGTGTGGATAACTTTACAAAATACGTTGAAATAACGGCACTGCCTGACCAAACAATTGCCCACGATTACATCCTAATGCGAAATTTGAGCGCAGCTCATCAGCTGTTTCACCTTTTCGATAAATTGAGGCAATGAATTTGAGCAAGACACGTATGTACAACTACAGACATTTTTTTATTTTTTTTCACACGTATTCCATCAAGAAACACTCCACTAACAGTTCTTGGCTGTCATGAAAGAAGCTTTGTGGTCGGAGAAATGAAAAGAACAATTGAGATATTGGGAGGTTGCGGGAGGCAGCGCGTGGGTCCACAGGAACGTTCCGTGACGAACAGATAGCAGCGACAGACTGATGCCGCTGACGCCGCTAGCGAGTGAAGCGAGTGAGAACGGAATGCACGCACTGTGATAGCGAGCCGGCGTTTCGGCAACCAGAAAGCACGTACCTTCGCCACCACTCAGGAAAAGGGGAGGGAGTGGGGCCCTCCTCCTCTCTCTCCATGGCGGCGACGGTGTTCTACATATCACGTTGTCTTGACTCGCTAGCGGCGTCAGCGGCATCAGTCAGTCACTGCTAGCGCTGCCTCCGGCGACCCCCCCCCCCCCCTCCTTTTCTCGTGTTCTCCGGTTGCTGCGCGCGCTCCTGCCCCCATCGTTCGTCACTGAGTGTAACCCCTCCCCCTCTTACTGCGAGGCTCCGGTTGCCGAAGCGCCGGCTCAAACCGGGAGGCTAAAAGGGGGGCGGAATTGGTTACGAGACCGACGACGCAGACGCGAAACCCAGGAACGGGCGCCAAAGAGCTGCGCTTTAAAAGTAGAAACCGTGGCGCGTGCCTTTGTAGAAGTGGTCTTTTTGCGGCATGGCGTTCCAAGGCAGCTGTTAACGGATCAAGGGTCAAACTTTCTCTTGAGATTGATGAAAGATGTTTATCGGCTTCTTGGGATTGACAAAAGGCAGACGACCCCTTACCACTCGGCTTAATTGTAACGGCGGTATGGAGAGGCTTAACCAAACCGCGAGCCAACTGTTATCCCACTACGTTTCGTGATATCAACGTAATTGGGGTTTATGGATAACGTTTGCTGTCTTTGCGTGGCATACGGCGGCACATGAGAGCTCTGGTGACTGGGCTTTCTAACTTTTATTTGACTGCGACCAAGACACGCCATATGCGGTGGTTGACGGAGAGCGACGGATGCCATACAGGTCGCTGGAGGGTTATAGAGCAGAACTGACATTTAGATTGCAGGTGGTCCATATGACTTGACAGCGGAAGTATTGCGGGAAGCAGACGACAGGAGGAAAAGGCAGTACGACACCAGGGTTAAGGCGGTTCCACTATGGGTGGGAGATCGCGTATACCTAGAGTGCGTGCAGGTAAAGGTAGAACTCGCCTGTAACTTGACCCCTAAATGGAAAGGACCATACCGCATAGTAGAGCAGCTCTCGGTAGTCGATTTCAGGATTCGAGAGATCGCAGGGGCATCGACAGCTATGTTTCACGCTAACCGACTAAAACAAGCACCAGCCTAAATGTCTCTTGCCGACAAGGTTGCCTCACGGGAACGAGAGGGGAAGAACGACCAGCGCACAGTGCCTGTCATTATTAACAATCCTGAGAAAGAGCAGCCGGTGCGAAAACTTTAGTCCCTGTGATGAACTGGAAAACTTTCGGCAGTCGCCGCTCGGTGTCGCCCTCCTCGAGGAGGAGGCATTGCAATTACCCGAAACTCTAACGCAGACAACAGGTCTTTTCGATTTGGCTGCACCAGCTGCACTAGTTCAAGTAGTGCAGCACCGCCGTCCTCGTTTTGCTGGTGCCGCGCGCGCCGTCTGCACTTCTCGTTTTGTCAAGGTGCAGGGCTAGTTCCGCACAAGTTCTCGCCCAACCTGCACTCGCTCCAGAGGAGGTGCAGAAAAAGGGCAGCATGACGCACGCGCCCCTCGGCCAAGAGCAGACGACGCTGCGCATCGTTCTGCAGAGCTTTGTAAAGTCTGTCGATCTCCTTCAGAACCCGGACGGTTCGCTGCTAATAGGGAATCAAAGCTGGAGTTTGCTCCGCGACGCCAGCGCTCGGTTTCCAGCGGAGCGGAGAGGAACTACAAAACCTACGCGCATCCGCGCCCGCACTGTGCGCGGCTGTCTGCGGAGTCTGCGCAGCCCGCTCGCTCGGGAGCGCGTGCTACGTTCAGCCGCGCGTGCACGCGGAGCGGGAGAAGGAGAGTGAGGAAGAGGGGGGTTGGTGGCGCGTTCTCGCGCGCAAAGCCGGCGCTCTTTGCCAGTGGGATTTCTTAATTTTGCTTTTTTCTGTGCCCCGGCTGACATAGAGGCTGGCTGGAGGCATGTTTTTTATCGGTGCTTTTGAAAGCAAGAAATTATGATTAATTGATCGCCGGACATTGTTTTCAAAGAGCGCTTGTTGGCAGGCTCAGACATAAAAAAAAAATGAACGCGAATTCGCTGCTTGAAGGCGGGAGGCAAACGACAGGTATCTTGAAGGACTTGAGGCGGCACCTCTTGATGCATCTGTCCATGTTCACAGAATGAAGGGTCCAGCCTTCGAGTGCTCCTTCCTTTCCCTTTGTGACTGGTCACTTGAAAGGGGCCTATTCAGCTCTTTGGGGATAAACGTTTTAGGCAGTGCTGCCGGCGCCGGGGGGCCTGTTTTCGGCGCGTTTAGGATGCGTTCCCTACAAAGGCACAAAGCATGCCGCCTTACCCTTTGGTTCCTGCCGACACCGGCCAGGGGAAGTTCACTGCTGCGGCGCTGCCATCCGAAATCAATGACCTAGCTACCGTTAACGATGAGGGGTTTCTTAACGACCTGGGTCATTCCCCAGAAGCCGAGGCATGCCATTTTTGCGGCAGTTTCCTCTCCACGAGACGAACAGCGAGGAAATGTCTGACGACTTTCCATGCAGACGGGGACATCTCTCCACGGAAATCTTTGTCTTCTTAATTCCACTGTTACGCTGCGCAATTCCTAGTTCAGTTATCTCCTATAGCGAACGCGCAGTTTTGAGCTCCCGAAGCAGGATCGCGTATGAGGATAGGATGATTGACGTAAAGTGATCGCATTAATGACGAATATCTGTTTCTTGAGGCCGACCCGGTTCCACGATGGCCGCTTCAGCACCGCCAGTTAGAGAAGTACGACACACGAACGGTACGAAATATCCCCCCCCCCAAAAAAAAAAAAAGAAAAAAAGAAAGGCCCACAACCATCCCGTTACCGTTTCCACACAAGCTTCGCGAAAAAAGTGCGCCGTCATTATTTTCCTTCTAGTTCTTTTCTTTCTTCTTCCCCCCTCATTGTTAGAGCGCGACGGTGGCCACAATGCGACTGGAGGAGGAGAGAAACAACCGAGCGCGCGCGCGCAAACACGTGCTAGAAAGCAGCGCGGAGCAGACGACAACATGCTTTTCTATGCGGCGGCTAGCAGACGACGCGGCCGGGCTGCGCGTAGATTTTGACGGGATCTCCATGGAGGGCGCTGACGCACAGAGCGGCGCAGCGCCCCCTGGCCCAGGTTTTCTCCCCTATAGCTGCGTTCGATTCAGCCATGGTTCTCTGCACCACCGGAACCGGTTCACGGTGCGCTGCACTAAAGCGCTCGATTCACAGCATTCCCGGCACCATCGTCCGCGTTTGATCTTTATGCAGTCGTGGTGCCGTGGAACCGCGGCCCCCTCCGAGGAGGTGGTACAGAAAAGTGGTGCACATGTTGACGGCGCTAGCAGACGACGCGGGCTGCCGATGAGATGCTTGTAAACATCTTGGTCCACTTAGGGACATTTTTTCTCGTCGTCGACGGATCCAGTGTCATTATCTAAGGTCTCTTGTGACAACCTGAATAGCCTCCTGAGTTCAAAGCTGAAATATCTAGCAAGAGCGATTCAGTTGTACGGGAACTTGGTAAATTGCGGTCTGTCCAGTCCATCAGTCTCGGTGAGAGACACGATGTAATAACTGTGTTGTCGTGAAGGAAAGCACGGCGTCGGGTTCCCCGTCTTCACTGTCGGAGGACTCCAAAAATTCCTTAACAATTACTTCGACGATGTTGTCATCCACGGCCTCGCGAGGCACAAAAATAACCGCACCCCGAGAGCTTACAGCTCGCGGCCAACGGAAAGGAGCGAGCAGACGACAAGGCTCGATTGGAAATGTCGCTCCAGTAATGTGTGGCACTGCTGACGCGCTGTACCTGAACTACAGAACTGGAACTGCACCGCGCCGGCACCTGACTGGCACCAGCGGAACTTTTTCAGAATTGGTGCCGGGAACTAGTTCTGAATCGAACAGGTTGGGTTGCATGCTGGTGATTAGCATTATATTGATGGAGGAGCGGTATTTTATGTAGTTGTGGCCAGGTACGTGGCCGCGATACGGCACCTTTGCGCGCGTTGTCCTGTGTAGATTTTTTTTTTAAATCGTGTTGTGACCTAAGAAGACGGGTAGCTGCGAAGAGAAATCAGTTGCGATAGATCGAGTTTCTGTCGTGCCAAGTGTGTGTGCCACACGATAGCGTGTGCAGCGACTCTGCGACATCAAACTTGTCGCCCACGAAGTACACACACACACACGCACACACAAGCACGCACACACACACACACACACGTATATATATATATATATATATATATATAGAGAGAGAGAGAGAGAGAGAGACGTCTGAGAGCGCGCAATGAGGTACGTGCGTCTTTTCAGCAGTTAGCGATTTTGGACAAAATTCCGCGTGGAAACCAATCAACCGTCTCGTTAGGCAGTCTTACTTAAACTGATACTCGTGGCAACTGCTTACAATGTTAATTATCTCGTACCCAGGCGCATGAATGGCATCTTCGTAGACCGGCTGATATAACGATCGTGCAGCCACGCGTACGTTGGTCAATTGGTCGCTACAGCACGCGTTACAGCACGCGATACATGATGCGAGCACGCGTCTGCTAGGTTACAGAGTACTACACTTGCGTACTCGTTTTGGCAGCTGCCGCTGCATGCCAGTGTCGAAACTAGCACTGCACGCTCACGTGACTGCCTGGCACCGTTGCAGCACTTTTCAGAATTAGTGCAACCAGTTCAAAACTAATCGAACAGACCTAACGTTGCAACAAGCAATGTCAGCTGACCCGGTTCCCGCTCCGTCTCCTTGCAGCTGCTAGGTACCATCTACGCAACCGAGTAGTTGGAGCGGGAGTAGCTAACAGCTAGAAAGGATGAAACAGCTCAACTCTACCTTGAAAAAAAAAAATGTTTTGTTTTGTACCTAACGCTTGAATTGATTTTAGTTGGATTTTTGTTTGTTCGTTTTCGAAGTTTCTTTACATAGTGTTCATTGTTATCTCATTGCGCACTCAAAGGGCATTTACAATGAAGAAGAATACCTTTAGAATTGAGCACTAGTTCAGTGCTCGTGACGAAGAAAAACAGTGACATTCCTGAAATTCGTACCCGAAAGGTTGTGTGTATGTGTGAGTGTGCGTGTACGGTGAACTCCCTATGTTCGGTGAACGTTCCTTCTTAAGAGGAGCGGATGTTACTGCTTGTGCGCGTGCACGAAGCTGCGGACGCGGGTCAGTGACATTTGTTGGACACTGCTGACCGCACAATGCCGACGTCGAGTGGCCAAACTCTACGCATGCCCATATTTGGTATCGCGGCACGGAAACCTACCCATATATGGACAGCCACCGACAACCCATTTGGGCCGGGACCTGCGAAAAGGCGAAAGGGTGAAAGCCGCAGGGGAGCTAACAAAGGCAGCCGGGCGCAGCAATGGAGCGGAGGGCTTAAATGAGAAGGCGAACGGGAGAACGGAAGATTGCAATAGCAGGCAGCGTACGAGACGGGAGAACAGAAGACAAGCAGGGCAGAAGACAGGGGCTGTGCCACGACCTGAGAGGCCGGGGCCTAGCCGCCGTTCAAGTTCAGTCCCTCTCATCTCTCCTCCACGCCTGGCAGCTCATCTCACCACCAGCCCGACCCTTTTTTGGAACCCGTGCCGCACCACGCCGACGCAGCGACGCAGCCCAGTGACGGCGAGCCGTAGGCGAAGCTGAGCCAGCTACTTTAATTAAATATGTTTAAAACTATATCCCAAGTCTGTGCCTCCATTTCCTCATGCCGTGCGGACCCAGGACCAGTTTACGTAACTCTAGTCATCACACTGGCTTCTGCCCCAAAACCTTCTCCAATCATCCAGATTTCACCATCAATGTCATACATTCCACCCCCGCGACTAGAGGAGCGAAACTCTCTATTTGCTGTATTTTAGCGCTTGACTGAAGCAGACAGGAATGGGGACAGAAATTACTGTGGGGCGTTGGACGACTCGAGATGTACTCCGAATGGCGCACATTACCTAAAGACCATAGAGAACTCCGCCATGGCACAGACAGATAAGGACCAGAGCACCATCAGCTGAAGATACGTACTACATCCTATAAGTGTGTATAACGAGGATGCAGTATATGTTCACTGTTCTTTCACTTGTAATTCATACAAAGCTCACGAGACAAATTATGTATGATGAATGCTGAACATCATCAGTGGACGCCATTATTCCCGTCATTTGACTGCTGAGTCTAAGCAGACAGGTGGCCGACGTCCCTGCAACTCAAGGCCACCGGTGTGCTGAAGTCATTTAAAGTAATGGGACCAAGGTGGCGACAGCAGGGGCTGGAAGTCATGTTCATTGCGGTGGTTCACCTTCGGGGAGGTTAGGCCGGTGCGGTGCCGGTAGTGGAGCTCCTCCGCTTATGACATCTGGCACATCTGTAGCCTTCATTTCAAAGCTCAGCTGGTGGACACACCTTGGTGATGAAGGATGCGTCAGAAATGCTGCTGTTAGGACATATTCATGGGCAGGTTGGTTCATACAAGCAGGCATCTTGCAACAGACAAGGCATAGGCGTGAAGGTGGCAAGGACGATAAAACTCCCTTCTTGCTGCTGACACGACCGGAACTGCAGAAACGAAAAGAAATCGAACGTATTTCTTCTTTCATTTTGACGTTCCTCGTGGTCCGATTCACTTCCGTCCCTCTGGCCTTTATGTAGCGTGTACTAGCACGGCCGCTCCATCGAGTGGCCGTGGTACTAGACACTACCTCAGCACATGACGTGGGCTTGTACACGCTACAACGCAAACAACTCAAACACGCCAGAGACGAGGGAGTCTCTCCTGCGTACCCCTGAGCCAGCAGACCAACGCCGGCTTATCCAGTGTGTGGTGGAGGCCGCGACATACCAAGAGATTCGCACCGACCTCCTCCAAGTCAGCGCAACCGGTCCTTGGACTGGCACCATATTTTGGGGCTAAATAAAAAATTCGCCACCTCCACGACCACCACTTACGTGCCCGCGGGCGTCTTCTTCCATGTCGTCAAGCGTTGAAGCCATTAAAACTACGAGCTGTTTTTGTAGCGCGAGCTACACTGACCGCACTCTCGCTGACTTCGCGTGACTCTCCTGCGACCGTACTGCGCATGCGCGAGTGACGTCACTGCGCGCAGCTGGCGAGCCTCGCCGTCGACGTCGCCGCCGTCGCTCGCCGCAGCTGCGAAGAGCAGGGTGGCGTCAGGAGTCGGGTGACGTCACTCCATCGGCGCCGCCACTTGTGGAGCAGAAGCGACGCGCGCGGAGCGTTTTTCGCGAGCGAAAAACGTGACGCGCGGCATACAGCCGCGTTGCCGTCGACGCGCGAGCACCCGCACGAGAAAAATTGAGCGGCGATGTCGCGCCGCGTTTTCCGGGTTGCCAGACCACATAACTCCCAACGAGATGAGTTATCTCTGTTACCGCATATATAATATACCCTTTAAATTACAGGACACTACAATAAAAACAATCATGTAATTATACAGCGACATTTCCTCCAAAGTGTATTTATCAAACTTAATTTCGAACAGCAACATTGCGTGCTAAACACTACGCGCGAACGAACACGATACGTGAAGCACGTGGCTCCTTGGACGCGCGCACCAGCTTTACCGATGCACGGCCGGTCTCGAGGGTGAGAGTGCGCGAGGAGAGAAGCGCTCTCTTCCTCGCGACCGGCTGTGACCGAGGAGTTTCGCCGAAAAGGTTCCGCCGAGATGCGCGGAGAGCAGAGCCATCTGTTGGCGAACCAAAAAACCAAAATGACACGTGACTGCACGCTGATTGGTGGACGTCGGCCGTGACGTCAGTGGACGCGCCACGCGAGGCGTTTTTTTCTACGAAGCGTAGAACCACGCGGCGGCGCGATTTCATAGTGGGAAATAGTGGGAACGCGTCAGAATGACGCGCGCGTCCCACCATCCGCGCGGCAATCGCGCCCGAAATCGCGCCATGCGGGTCCGGGAGCCTACATGTTACGCCGCAGCGCCCGGCTACTGTGCATGTGTGAGGAGATAGCGTCGCGCCTGTAAATGTGGAGCGGTGAACGGCCGCTGCTAAGCGGCATAAGAGATTGGAAAATCTCAACTCGTCGGACTCCAAGGTTGTCGTCTAGCAGTTGGCCGTTGAACGTAGGAAAAATGAACAGAAGAAGGCTAAGCGTGCGGCGGAGACAACCGAGCAAAGAGAGGAACACCTAGCCAAGAGTCGTCACCAGGAAGGGGAGCGGCGTGCCCTGGCCTCGCAGCGGTAGAAGATGATACGAGCCAGGACAACGTAAAGAAACATCAAGAGAAGAACGCCTTGCCAAGCGGCGACGCCAAGATGCAGAGCGCGATAATAATAATAATAATAATAATAATAATAATAATAATAATAATAATAATAATAATAATAATAATAATAATAATATTAATAATAATAATAATAATAATAATTTGGTTCACAGGAAAGGAAAGGCGCAGTAACTGTCACACACTGTGGACACGTGACACGCGCTGTGATGGAAGGGACGACGGAAGGTGGAAGAGAAAGTGGAAAGAGAGAAAGAGGAGCCGTAGTGGAGGGCTACGGAGTAATTTAAACCACCTGAGGATCTTTAACGTGCACCGACATCGCATAGCACACGGACGTCTCACGAAACGCGCCGGAAGAGCGTAAAAGCGGCGCATAGCAGCAGCAAAGCCGAAACAAAGTGACGTCCGTGTGCTGTGCGATGTCAGCGCACGTTAAAGATCCCCAGGTGGTCGAAATTACTCCGTAGCCCTCCACTACGGCTCCTCTTTCTCTCTTTCCACATTCATTCCCACCTTCCTCCCTTCCCTTACGGCGCGGTTCGGGTGTCCACAGAGCAAGTGTGACAGTTACTGCGCCTTTCCCTTCCTGTGAACCAATTTAACTTAACTTTAGCAGCAAAGCGAGAACGGGAGTAAGAAGGCGGAGAGCAGCGGAGACGGTGATGCCAGATTGCCGATTGTAATAGACGGAGTATAACCGCCGAGATGGGGCCTATGCAAGAGTTCAGTCAACGGGAACTCACAAAAGAGGATCTGACTCTCATATAATAAAATAATTGGTTCACAGGTAGGGAAAGGCGCAGTATCTGCCACACTTGTTTCTGTGGACACCTGAACCGCGCCGTAAGGGGAAGGGAGGAAGGTGGGAGTGAAAGTGGAAAGAGAAAAGAGGAGCCATAGAGGAGGGCTGCGGAGTAATTTCGACCAACTGAGGATCTTGCTGACATCGCACAGCACACGGACGCCTCTTCGTTTCACCTCCACCGAAACGCAGCTGCCGCGGTCGTGATCGAACCCGGGTACTCCGGAACAGTAGTCGGGCGTCTTACAACTGCTCCTCTGCGGCGGGGCTGACTCTCATTGCGAAACATAGATTACCACAAGCTCAGGCAGAGAAATGTACCTCTCGCTACGTATATCGTGGCACAGCTGAGCTAAGCCGCTGCCAATTTTTATGTGGGCGGTTAGTGGGGCATTTGCCGGTATGATTGATGCTAAGTGAACGCGTATATGCAACAACGTGAGGGAGGAAAACGCCGTAAAAAACGACCGGAGTTTAATCATGGCTTGAACCTATAGTTATACGAGCGAAAGCTCTGTTAAGCATGGTTTTGCATTGTTTACGAACGTTTTACACGGCTTAGCTTGGATTAAATTTTCTTGCTTTTGAAATGATATGACGTCAGTGCTGACGCCGTTGACATTTCTCGCATCCTCTCCAGCGCCGTTGCTGCCCTTTCCCCTAACGCTTTGTGACGTCCTTACGCCAGACTCGGAGAATTGACTCTTTCTCAGGAAGTCGGCGTGCAGTAGTGGTTAGCGCGCTCGACAGAGGCATGGAAGGATGGTGGTTCGAGGCCTGGCATGGACACGATTTGCTTTTCTTAATTTCGTTCAAGTCCCACTTTAACCGTGGTGAGCCCGTCAAGTCGTCGGTCCCAGCGAGGCGAAATCCTAAGTTGGACCCCGAGTTGTATAGCTTCCGCTTTAAATTTCATAATAATAATATTTTGTTCACAGGAAAAGAAAGACGCAGTATCTGTCACGCTTGTTCTGTGGACACCTGAACCGCGCCGTAAGGAAAGGCAGGAAGGGGACATGGCGAACTTTCAAACAGTACGAAGCGAGCGCTGCAGCCCGTTACCCGCGTCCGCCTTACGTTTGGCGACTCGCGCGAAATGGTGCAGCTCTATCAGCATTAGCTTCAACGTCACGCGCTGTTCGAAAGCGTGCGCATTGTCTCGAGAGAAAATGTGGCACGCGCTAGAGCAAATTCTTTGCGTGGTTGCGTTCGTGTCGTGTTCGCGTGGTGCGGTGTTCGATCTCAAGATGAGCAGCGAGGACCATGGCAAGCATAATCGCAATGGCGTGTCAAAGTCTAAAGAAGAAAGAGACCCTGCATCGATGGTGCTTCCGCCCCTGCTTCGTTCCCACCTTCAAGGGCGGCAGGACATCCTGTGCCATGTGATCGAAGGTTATATCGTACTTGAGAGCACCGAGCCTTTCCCGGTCGTGGATCCCGATTTGGATGTCGAAGAAACGCCTCTGACGGACGCAGACGTATCCCCTCCATTGGAACAAGGCGGCTCCAGTGCAGAACCGACGGTGGCTACTGACCCTCCAGCGGACCGAACCGTGGCACCGGAGACGCCACAAGGGGCAAGCTCGATCAAAGCGCCGGAGTAAAAGTGGTCTCGGGCAGCTTGGACGATTAGAGTGGTGTGCCGAACGCGTGCTACGGGGTAGCATCAGCGGTGCTTTATGTGTGACAAGTAAGCATCAAGTTCACAGATGAAAGACTGTACAAATCTCAAGGCATATTGCATAGTTCGCTATGTATCGCAAAGAAAATCCATAAAGGCCTCACGTTGCACTCCTCGGTCTTCGTTATGGGTCATTCGTTTCCTTCGTTTTACAGCGTTAGCTTTGTGAGCCTAGGGAAAAGTTGCGACAGTTCTTTTGAAGCTTGCGCTCGGCTTTTCTACGTTCTTAGAAAAAAAAAGTAGTAACTGATGCCGTTTTAGAAAACAAGCTCAATACAATGCAAAATTTCCGACCAATTGAACTAGAACTAAATGCAGCAAGATCTAAAAAAAAAAAAAAAGCCAGTGCTGATCTCTTTGTTTGAGCACGGCCGGCCGTGGTTTGAGATACCATAGTGCATACGTGGCACCTACGGATTCCATAGTCAATTTTTCTTTTTTTTTTTTTTTTGCGCCGAGCGACCCAAGCACGCGCCAGCTTTGTGCCTAATTAGAGCCCTGGACGCTGGCTGTACGCTGCCTTAAAAAAAACAAGAAGAAAAATATCGCCTAAACTGGCGTCCGAAACCGAAAATCCGCCTAGAAAACGGCAGTTAAAAAAAGAAAGCCATAAAAGCCACCGATAAGTCAATCCGAGCCGATCTGAAGTCATGCGGCGGTGTGGTGGTGCTGCTTTTAATGCCGTGGTTCTTTGAATGGACCGCAGAATTGATGTGTGGCATGTGCACTTCGATAGACGTTCTGAAGTACGTGAAGTAGTGGTAAATAGATTCAGTGTCGTACACCGCTTGCACCGCGCCGTGGCAACGCCGTTATGAACACTGAAGAAGGAAATGTGGACTATCGTGATTCCTTGCAAATGTGAGTACGCTGCTTGAAATTATTTTTGTCTAATGTTGCTATTGAATGAGATACGCACTGTTAATAGTGTTGCCTGTGGTCTCAAAATTTATTTGCAATACACGCATACAAGCTGCGAACTCGACGTGACGGCTTCACTAAGCCATAGCCTCCTTTACTAAGCTGCCTGTATTCTAGCCACCATATTTCCTGTTTTATTGTGAGGGCGAGCCAATCACTCTTCCGAAGCCGTCGCTTTTCATATGCAAGTTCGTCCTTACTGCGAAAAACTTTCACGATATAAGTATAATTTTATGCTGTATATTTCATTATATAATTGTGGTGGGTGTATGGATGTGATCAGTACCCCGAACGAGTTGTGACCTGTGTGATCTTTTTCAAAGCAAATGCGTGAACGAATAAGCTTTTATTTTACAATTTATTTATCTCTTAGTATAACCATTATGCTCTTCAATCTTTTATTTGAGATAAGTATTCTCTTAAGCTTTTTGTTTAAAACTCGCCTTTTTTTTCTAACAGTTGGGTGCATTGATGCGATGAGAAGAACAGCGTGCGAAAAGCAGGTTGTTGCGGCGGCGCATGCATCATAGTGGTCGCTGCATTTAGTTTTGGTGCTTGTGTGCATGTACAAAAAATATTCCCATTTCTTTAAAACATGGTCGGCTGACGCCAAGGTACAAACTCCTGTACTACTTAACCGTTAGGTGTTTGGCAGTAGAATGACAACTCGAAAGATTTGAGTGACCGCGCGTAGTGAAATGTGCATTACACTGATTTATTTCATTACCAAATAGCATTTTCTATTTTTGATGAATTTTGTGTATCTTAGTGTTGTTTGCACCACAGGCAGAAATGCGCTTTCAGTGGAAAGTTGCATTCGTTGGTTGTGTTGTGGCTTAAATGATGCAATAGTAAACAGTTTCAAACGAGAATTGAAAAATTTTGATTTTAGCTCATTTGATTTTAGAGGCCTTTATTTGTGCAGGGTTCTTTGGCTGCCTAATATAGTGCACACATTGATCTGTACACCAGCAGTGAGATTAGTTTTGTGCTATTGCTAGTATTTAGGAAGAAAAAGTATGACCAACATCGCTGCATAAGCAGCTTTTCTGTGCATGCACTTTTTTGCAACTTTGAAATCACCTTGGATTGAAATATGCAGGCCCTGATGAATATATTTTATGTGCTTGGAGCAAAAAGGAGGAAGAGTGCAGAATGTCAAGCATATTTCTGGTGCTGTGAGAAAGTCACCACTTAGAAAAAAAAATTTCAGATGTGCCACAAGTCTGAAAACAGACTATTTTGATTTTTTTTTTTTTTTTTTCACTGCGACTATAAGGCACACCTACATCAGAATTGCAGAATGGATAGCCTCTTAGATAGGGAAATGCTTACAAATATACGGACTGGCAGTGCATTAAACACCATCCCAAATTCAGCGCATTTGAACATAGTAGTCATTTTCAGAAATTAAAATTAAAAGAAAAACCCATTCCTAATTTTTCTTACAATTAAGGATCAAGTTTCTAGGAGATGCGAAAGAATATGAGACAACATGTTGCATTTTCTTTCCAGTAATGTTGTCAGAGCTGAAACTGGTTTTTTCGAGCATGGGAGAAGGGCCGAAAATGAAAGCACAAAATCAACAAATAGACTCCCTGCTCCTCAGCAAATTGCTCATACACTACCTCTGTGACATTTACCATAAAGGGAAAGCATACCTGATTACATTATTATAAGGCAATGCTGATCCGTGACGTATGCAGGCTGTGGCAGTGCCACTATCCGTGGGTATGGATAGCCGCTCGTGGCACCGCCCATAGCAATTCAGTTGTAAATGACAATTTTCAGTGTAATTTTTTTTTTTTTTCACAGTGCATCTGTGATGACATTTGCATCCCCAGATCGTTGCTTTGTCTTTTTCCTGTTGACATACTTGCTTTATTTTTCTTTTGTAATAGGCATCTAGAGCAGGTATTTTCTCACTGTTTCTTGGTTTCCTGTTCAGTTTTGCCCATCAGAAATGCTACAAGATAAGGAAATCAGGTTTTCTTGCTTAAGAAATTTGAATAGAGGTTAAACAAAATGTGGACTTGGAAAACATATGTAACAAGATCATGTTGGAGCAGTTTAAAAATACTGGCTTTGAAATGACATGCACATGCACAAAATGCACTATGCACTTGGTTATGATAAATGAAAAAAATGCCATAGACGTGCCATAGTTGCAGTCTGAAGCTATGAAATTTCAAAACAGTTGTTTACATGCATTACTATAGGTGTCACTTCAAGTTGCTACCTGCACCCACAAATGGCTGTGCCACTACATCCTGCTTATGTAATAAACCAGCAATTGTTCATAATAATGTAATCACATATGCTATCTCTTTACAGTGCAGGTCTCAGCCTTAGCATAAGGCTAAAATTTTAGCAACGGGCATTGTGTTTGCTAATTTTGCACCTTCATTCAAACAGTTGTGACGGTGCTTGAGAAGCTACATGTTTCACCTTTGATAACATTGTTGGAAGCAGAATAATGCAATATGTTCCCCTGAACTCTTTATCCATATCCTCCAAGAGACAGTTCCTGAAACTTCTAAGACAATTTATGGAGTAATTTATGGGGCGATGGGGTAACTTTTCTTTGAGTTTTGAAGAAATCTACTCTGTTCAAACATGCCATAATTGGGAAAATGTTTCATGTGCTTTTATTTTATGCATAACAGAAACATTCATACACTTTTTTGAGTGCCAATTTTCTTATCCATTTTCTAATTTTCAGGTAGGTGTGTCTCACAGTCATGAAGAAAAAAAGTATGATCCAAAATAGCCTCATTTGAGACTTTTGGCATTTTTGAAATTTTTTCTAGGAACCAGGCTTTGAGGTTTCCCAGTTCTGAATCTTCGAAGGCAAGGTAAAACCTTAACAGCCTTTCATGACCTTTTCACCTTTAGGGAAACTGTAAAAGCTCTTCTATACGAGTGAGAAGTAAACCACGCAGGCTGGTTACTTTTGGCAAACACAGTACATTGTATTGAGGCTTAAGTCTAGAACTTTTTTAATCATGCTATGAGCAGTCTTCTTAAGTTGTTTGCCCAAAATCCTCATGATTGTTGGTACTGAATTTATAGCTGTGCCTGTTTTATTACTGGGAAAGGAGTTCTGTGCTTGGTCTCACTTGTCGATTTTTTTCCCCTCTTTATATACGCAGTTACCTGAGCACTTCAGACTGGCCACTGCCTAGAGCCTACCTGCTGCTCACTTGCACACCACAGCACAAACGAGGGACGCACTAAATCATCAACTAGCAAGCACACTGCAGTGCCCTTTTGCAAACCATCACCACATTTTATGACACGTTAAGCAATGCACAATTAAGGTCATACATACCCTAAGCATAGCTAAAGATGCCAGTATGAATGGACAGCTGCTTGGTTATCCTGCATTGTTTCTTTTAATAATTGTGCAGTCAGTGAAAAAAAAAAAAAAATTGTTCTGAAGAAAATTTATTTAAATTGTTGTGGTTAGCAAGGCCAAACCTCCATGTGTGATGTATCTGAAAATTATGGTTTTGTGTTCGTTGCGATTGTCGCAGCAGGTTTATCCCACTAACTAGTCACTACGAGAGTTTGAAATATACAGGTGCCTGGAAAACACTGCAGATCATGCCTCTTGTGTTTGAAATTATCTCGTTAGTTTTCTAGGGAAGATATGATAGTTACTTGGCTCCATACGTGAATGCTCCAATGACATGTGCTTAAGTATGTGCAAGGTACTTCCTAAGAGTCATTAGGTAAAATGCGACAGTGTTTTATCACTGAGTTGTGCTTTGTATTATTATAGATGTAACATTTTGGTTTCCACAATATTTTTGTTTGTTTTTCCTCTAGCAGTGTTGTGTTTTTTCTTGAGACTTTTAGCTTTGTTCAGTCGGTCTCCACAGCAGTATCTGCCTTTCATGGTAGCAAGCTTCACATCCTAAATTTTGAGAAGACACCCAGCTCAGCGAAATCTGGGCATAGATATGATGTTAGCTATCTGTTTACACTGCAGTCGAGCAGAAATCAAAACAGTAACAGATGCTTGACGCTGTTATTGTGGTCGCCTGTGTAGGATTTGCAAATAACAAATGTATAGTCGTCCTTATGCCTGTCCTCTCTCCCACTACACTGGCCAAATCATAAATGAAAACAATCTGGAAAAAGGCGTGCAATTCATATAAAAGGCCTTTCATTGCCACCCGAGTCATAGGCAAAGCTGTTTTACAATTAACACTGTTCAGTCCACAGCAGTCAATATAGTATACTCCAAAGTGTCGCAGTGTATCAAGCTTTTAAAAGGCTGTGTCCTAGTCCACTGAAATCGGATGAAAGCTCATGAGTGGTATAGCTTAGTCTGCAGTATTGCTTCATTTTCCAAAGTTTATCAATTAATGAAACTCATTGGCTAATATTTTAAATGTTGGTTTCAGCAAAAAAGCGTGTATGGTAAGGGGTTTCGTCATCTTTAAGAACGCTACAATGCGTGCACGAAGATTCCATTTACACAGATTTATTTAATGCCATTAACAAAAAGCTGTGATGGGACTAGCTGCTGGCTTGGTATCTCTTGCTCACTGGATGTGCAAAGTGGCCATTGGGGAGAGCACTCCAGTGAAAAGCGATTTTGTTCTCCAAGATGGTGTCTTGTGTTGCTGAAGTGTTGCAGCTGCATGTGGCAGGTTTTTATTGTGCGACTTGTCATTTAAAGCCAGTGGTAAAACCGGTTTCTATAATAAACAGTTCAGTTCAGTCGTTCAGTCGTGTCCGACTCTTCGTGACCCTATGGACCATATCACGCCACGCTTTACGGTCTGTCACTATCTTCCTAACATCACATAACTTCATCTGCAGGGCCTTGAGGATGCCATCTAACCATCGCGTTCGTTGCCTACCCCTTCTCCGGTGACCCTCAACCTTTCCCAACATCAAATCTTTCTCCAGCGACTCCTCTCTTCTCATCAGATGACCAAAGTAGCTGAGCTTTAACTTTAGAATTTGACCCTCTGATGAGCAGTCAGGGTTTATGGTCGACAATATCGACTGATTTGATCTTCTGGCTGTCCAAGGAACTCTCAAGAGTCTCCGCCAGCACCACAATTCAGACGCGTCAATTCTTCGGCGGTCAGGCTTATTCACAGTCCAACTCTCACATCCATACATCACAACTGGAAAGACCATAGCACGAGTTATACGTATCTTGGTTGGCAGTGTAATGTCTCTGCTCTTTACTAGGTGGTCAAGGCTAGCCATGGCTCTCTTTCCCAGAAGCAGGCGTCTCCTAATTTCATGGCTGCAGTCTTCTTCCGGTGTAATCTTGGAGCCCAAGAAAAGAAAATCTGTCACAGCTTCCACTTCTTGTCCCTTGATGCTCCAGGACTTGATAGGGCAAGACGCTATGATCTTTGTCTTTTTAATGTTCAGTTTAAGCCCAAACTTCTCACTCTCTTCTTGTACGCGCATCAGAAGTCTCGAGTTCCACTTCACTTTCTGCCATTAAAGTGGTATCATCCGCATATCTAAGGTTGTTGATACGTTTCCCAGCAATCTTCACTCCAGCTGAAGACTCGTCCAGACCGGCCTTCCTCATGATGCACTCGGCATATAGGTTAAATAGGCAGGGCGACAGTATGCAGCCTTGTCTCACTCCTTTCTCAATCGAAAACCAATCAGTAAGACCATGCCCAGTTCTGACTGTGGCCTCTTGCCTTTCATACAGGTTCCTGAGGAGACGGATGAGGTGAATTGGAACTCCCATCTCTTGGAGAGCTTGCCACAATCTGCTGTGATCTATGCAGTCAAACCCTTTCGCATAATCAATAAAGCAGAAGTAGATGGGTTTCTGGAACTCTCTTGCTTTTTCCATGATCCAGCGAAGGTTAGCAATCTGGTCTCTAGTTCCTCTGCCCTTGCGAAACCCAGCTTGCACGTCCGGAAGCTCCCGATCCACATACTGCTGCAGCCTACCTTGGAGGATTTTCAACATCACCTTGCTAGCATGCAAAATAAGCGCGATCGTGCGGTAGTTGGAACAATCTTTGGCACTGCCTTTCTTTGGAATAGGGATGTAAACTGACCTCCTCCATTCCTGTGGCCACCTCAGGGTTGTCCAAATTTGCTGACATAATGTATACAGAACGTTAACAGCGTCGTCATGGTTGAGGTTTTGAAGCAACTCAGCTGGAATGCCATCAATTCCACTAGCTTTGTTCTTAGCAAGGCTGGCTAAGGCCCATTCAACTTCACTCTTCAGGATGCCCGGCTCGAGATCAGTAATCACAACTGTCTTATGTTGGGTTTGCACATCCGGGTCCTTCTTGTAAAGTTCTTCTTTGCATTCCTGCCACCTCTCCTTTATCTCTGAAGCTTCAGTGAGGTCCCTGCCTCGTTTGTCCTTTATCACGCCCAGCTTAGCACAGAAGCTTCCTTTGATATCTTTGATTGTCTTATACAGAGCTCTTGTATTCCTCAATTGACTGTTGTCCTCAACTGCTTGGCACTGTATGTTCAGGAAGGCATTCTTATCTCTTCTTGCTATTTTCTGAAAATCCGCATTGAGAACCTTGTATCTTTTTCTTTCCCCCATAACGTTTGACATTCTCCTTTCCTCAGTTATTTGCAAAGCCTCTTCAGATAACCAGTTTGCTTGCATTTCTTCTGCTTTGGAACTTCCCTAGTAGCAACTTCTTGTATTATATCACGAGCATCAGTCCACATCTCTTCAGGCTCTCTGTCTTCTAGATCTAATTCTTGAAATCGATTCCTCACTTCCACAGCATATTCTGATGGAATTTGATCCAGATAATACCTGAAAGGCCTTCTAGTTTTCTGGGTTTTCCTGAATCGAAGCTTAAATTTGGCAACAAGAAGCTGATGATCGGTGCCACAATCGGCCCCCGGCCTTGTTTTTACTGCTTGTATAGCGCTTCTCCATTTTCGCCGGCAAAGAATATAATCAATCTGATCCTGTACAGACCATCCAGTGAAGTCCATGTGTACAGGCGCCTCTTGTGCTGTTGAAATTGAGTATTCGCTATGGTCAGGTTGTTTTCTTGACAAAACTCTACTAGCTTCTGCCCAGCTTCATTTGGCTCACCAAGACCGAACTTGCCTGTAATTCCGGATATTCTTTACTCCCGACCTCAGCATTCCAGTCTCCTATGAGAAAAACGATGTCTGATGATGGAGTGTGGTCTAAAAGGCATTGCAGGTCCGCATAATATCTCTCAACGTCAGCTTCTTCAGCAGTAGTGGTTGGTGCATAGACTTGGATAACTGTTATGTTGAAAGGGTGACCTTGGATTCGAAGTGAAATCATTCAGTCGTTTTTGAGGTTGTACCCTAGCACTGCTTTGCCCATTCTTCTGCTTACTATGAGAGCGACCCCATTCCTTCTCCTGGATTCGTGCCCACAATAAAGGACATAATGGTCGCCGGAATTAAATTCTCCCATTCCGGTCCACTTGAGCTCGCTGATACCCAAGATATCAATGTTCAATCTGTCCATTTCTCGCTTGACGACATTCAGTTTACCTTGCGTCGTAGATCTTACATTCCATGTTGCTATGTGATATATCTTCTTGCAACATCGGACTTTTCCTGTCGCTTCCCGACACATCCACATCTGAGCGTCCTTTTGGATTTAGCCCAGCCACATCATTCGTCCTGGAGCTACTAGGAATCGTCCTTTGTTCATCCCCAGTAACATGTGGGACGCCTTCCAACCTGGGGGGCTCATCTTCCGGCGTCATATCATTAATGCTATTGTGACTGGTCATAGGGTTTTCTTGGCAGGAAATGCTGGAGTGGGTTGCCATTACCGTCTCCAGTGAATTACATTTTGTCAGAACTCTCTGCCGTGACCTGTCTATCTTGGGTGGCCCTACACAGCAGAGCTCACGTTTCGCAAGCCCCTCCGCCACGACAAGGCAGCGATCCAGGGGGGGGATAATAAACAGTACCTTGGTGCAAACATTTCAGTCTGCTATTTCAAGGCAATTATTGCCACTTTTTTCCTTAAACCAAAATTTAAAGAGAAAATTGGTCTTTGATAATGATTTTAATCAATGAATTCAGCGGAACAAATAAAATACTGCAGGTTATGCAATGCCACTCAGAAAAGTCTTCAGTTATTCTCAATGAGCTTGGTCATATCTAGCAGGTCCATGCAGCAATTTACACCTAACAGGCATCCTTTCAATAATTAGTGATATGCACGTTGACAAGCTGGCTCTCTGTTGCATATCAGGCTGTGAGGAATGTTTCAAATGTGCATTCTTGAGACAGTTTTGAGTCTTAGAGTAGGAATTGCTGATGTACTGTTTCTTAAATCATGTGTGTCATAACTTGGCATAATTAGCATTTATTGTGTATTAGCAGGTCAGTTTGTTATATGTGGCACATCCTGTTTGAAGTGATTTTGACACATTCGCTTATGACTCGGACACAGTCTCTTATGATAGCTATTGCTAATATCCTTTTATGGTGCTTCATGAAGATCTTAACATGTTTCATTGAATTGCCATAGAGTGGACAGCGGACCAGTTTTTAGCTATGACACCCACAAGTGTTTTATACTTATGCAGGATATTAATCGATAAAGAATAAGGAACAAAAAGCTTCCTTATACCTGAGGTACTGCTCGAAGTAGCCAAGGCAGAAGGCTTGGCAGTGTATGAGCTGGTACTTCTATTTTTCTCTGCCAAAACCTTCTTTTAGTTGTGATTTTCATTGTACACGTCTGGTTAAATTATTGCATGTAAAGCAACTTCCATCCTTCTATCAGTTATTATTGTTCAAAGACACGCAGGGCCCTACAAGCTTTTAATATCTAAACCTCCTGTAAAGGTTTGAAGTTAAATACACTGAACTCTGATGTAAATACACTGTCTCATATAAATGTGTGATAACCAAAATGGAACGAAAGTACCTGCTCTATTTTTGCGTATTTTTCTCGTCTTCAGTCAATCTACTTTTCATCACTTGTGATATGGGCAATTTTTTTTTTATTTAGAAAGTTGAATGCATCAACTGAATAATGAGAAATAAAGTTACATCTTAGTCACATTTGTGTTGTTTTTTTTTTTTTTTTTTTAACCAAGTAAGACCACTGCTACAAAGTGCTTCCATCTTGTGCAATCCAGTGTTCATGGTAGTGGTTATGCCACCAGCAACAAAGCATAGCAGTTTGCTAAATGTGTAGTATTTTTACATGTTACTGTTATAGTATTCCGGAGGTGGTGCGTGTTACTAAAAGTCGTGGCTGTTACTACTCCCAGAGGTAGTATATATTGATATAGGGTACTGCTATTACTACCTTCTGTGGTAGTGTATTTTGCTAAAGGTATTTCCTCTACCTGTTGTGGTAGTGAATGTTAGTATAGGTAGTAGCTCTTACTACTTCCTATAAGCAGTAAATTTTGCTAAAGGTTTTCTAACTACCTGCAGTGGTGTGAATATTAGACATATGTTGGTCTTACTATCTCCTATAGGTTGTAAAGTTTGCTAAATGTAGTTGCTAGTACTACATCTATAGGTAGTAAAATCTGCTAGAGGTAGTTCTGGTTACTACCTTCTAGGGGTAGTATATGCTACTACTTAGTAGATGCTACTTGCAGTTACTAATTAGTAACATATGTGACAGGCAGTTACTGCCCTAAAAGTTAGTAACCACTACTGCCTTTTTTACAGTTTAACTGCTGGACCACGGAGTTGTTCCATAGCTGCAAGAGTGTTGGTCAGTGGACCACCACTGGCAGAGCAAGTCGCGCTCATTTGGACACCGGGGCACCAGGGGTTGAGGGGGAACGAGAAAGGGCACGCACTGGCTCGAGGATTAGCAAACCTTCCGTGATCCCAGTGACGTCTTATACGCAACCCCATACCTCTTGCACGATGAGGAGCCCCTACAGTTCGATGATGACTTTAATACATACCAAGACATCCTAAATCACTACAAATTAGGCAGATCAATATATGCAAAAGCGTGTAAGCAACTCACCAAAAGCGAGGAGATTATGTGGCATAAGCTACAAACTAGTATTCCCGAACCCCCAGCTTTACAGCAAGTGGCACCCGGAAATTTTTAGCCCCAGGTGCAAACGTTGCGATGGCATGGCGGACATGATCCACATGATATGGAAGTGTCCTAGATTTGGAGAACCTGACAGAACAGATGAGTCCTGGGAGGCACTACTTCTCAAACAGAACGAAAAAGGGCAATGCGAAGTCATCCGTCTCGCCCTGACCATTGCTCAGATCCAAGAGATCCAGGTCGATGGCTGAGGGGGAGGACATGGCTAGGACAGAGCTGCGCCTCGGATCTTCGCCAACCTTTTGACAGGTGCAAATAAATGTCCTTTCTCTGTCTCTCTCTCTCCAGAGTACTTGCCACGTTTCGCTTAATGTCGTCGGCGTCAGCAGCCTCTCGTGCACAGGCTCGGTGCAGGCTTGCCAGTCACGCGACCACCCCGCGTGTGCCACTTGGGATCGTGCCTCACGCCTAATGCTATTTCGTCTTCATCGGTTGGAGTGCGTGGTCACTGCAGGGGACGCCATCAAAAGGAATCTCAGGAAATCCTGTGAACTTCGTCTTCCTGCGTCGCCGGTTTCAATCGCACTTCGCCAATCATTCTCCCTGGCGTTAATGTCAACGTCATAAATCAAAACAATTCGTCCTCCACGCCGCCTCGAAAACATTGCAGATGATTTCAGTTGCTTTTTTTTTCTGCTTCTCTTACTATCTCACTCCGACAGTGAAGTTAACGGAATAGGCATCACAGATACGTGTGCATCGACAATAACTACTGATTATGAATTTTATCATTTATTTAGCAATATGGCGGGCCAGGTAGCGTTCATTGTTTGCTGCGATCGATAAGCGCTCATATTTTTTTTTTTTTTCTGCCTGCCCTCCAGTAGCACTCATCGTATGATGCGCATTCAGCGTCGTCTGCTTTCGCTCCCCTGCCGGCCAATCCGTTGAGCCGCTGGCAATCCCAGTATTCTACCCATGCAAACCAGCGGGTCGTCTTTTGAAATTGTCTTTGACGACATATTCCCGAATAATGCTAAAGACTTATCATCCGTTATTCTAAACGGATTATTAGAAGATCATTTAAGAAGCCTTTCTGCTAGCTTAGCAATAGCAACTGACACATCTCAGTGTAATGAAAAGGCGGGTGCGGGTATATATTGCCCGCATTTAGACTGGTCTTTTTCTGTTCGTCTTCCGGACTTCACCCCAATTTTT
This sequence comes from Amblyomma maculatum, assembly GCF_055883805.1. Lineage (NCBI taxonomy): Eukaryota > Metazoa > Arthropoda > Arachnida > Ixodida > Ixodidae > Amblyomma > Amblyomma maculatum. The sequence continues at coordinate 208,457,071 of NC_139344.1, forward strand.
GAAGCGGAGTTTCTGTTGGTGGTACTCGCTTTGCGGAAACTAGACTCCTATTTTTCTAAAGTGGCTGTAATTTCCGACTCTCTATCCTTGTGTTCATTCCTCTCTTTCCTCTCTTTGTCAGTGGATTCTGAAATTTTAAAACCTTTCTCTCCCTGATCCCTCGACATTTGAAACTTGTACATATGGTATGGGTGCCAGGCCACAGCAATATGACTTTAAATGAATATGCTGATAGTTTGGCAAAATAGTCCCTCAATGGCCTCATATTATCTATCCTTCCGGCGACAGCGTACATCACCGCAGCGAGGTTTCAGAGAAACGTTCTATTAAATATGCAAACTGGACATCGTTTAAGGTCTGATGACAACCTGCATCTAATTTATTCTTGGAATAGGAAATTATGTCATTCACGGCAACTTGAGATTTCTCTAACAAGGCTGCGGTGCCGTATCTCACTTTTTTATCCTAACAGGTCTGGTTTGGCACTTTCTCCAGCATGCACATTTTGCGGTGAACAGGAATCATTAGATCACTTTATTGCTTTGCCGCCGTTTCACTACGTTGAGAATATAGTTGATGGAAACGCCATTGCAATATCTTGACCTCAGTTTAAGTAGCCCGATATTGATATCATTTGGCGCCACCATCCTTGGACACAGTCACAGGTCTGTTTTTACCGCTATGCGAAATTATTTAGTGGAATCAAATCGTTTGCCTTGCTAAATATTTCAACATCACTTGTTCTACAATTCCAGTGTCAATCTCCCGTGTGTATTTCATTTATTTCCCTTTTTGTTTCCTTTCCATACTCCTCCAATCACATTCTTTTTTTTTCCTTTTTTATTACATAAAGTATACTTCAAAAAATTTATTTGCTACCCAATTCTTGGCCAATCCCCCTCTGTGGGTATATGCCATATGTTATTTGGACAACAACAACAACAGTAATGGCACTGCCGCTATAAAGGAGGAGGACACTGGGGACCTTCTCAAACACCGCAGAACCGCATCTGCACCGCCGCTGTGCCTCGTAGAGACTCCTTGCCAAGCATCGCATATTAGGGACGAAGCTGCCCGAGCATTGCGCCAATCACCCTCGGCACTTGTCAAGAAAGACAGAACTTCGCGGTTCTGTGTTGACAACCGACGACTAAGTTACGGTACTAAAACGGATGTCTACCCTCTGTCGAATCGATGACGCCTTGCAACACCTACTATTTCTCCTGCATGAATCTGAAGTCCGGGCACTGGCAAATCAAGGTCTACTACAGGGATGGGACGACTGCACTCATTACTCAAGTCGGGTTGTATACGAGTTGCCGTTGTCAGATGGGGGGAGGTTTGGCTCCAGAAGGCGCTGCACCCCAGTCTCCTATCGGCCCATCATCATCCATATGTCATCCCCGGCAAGTCCCCCTCCTTCCGGATGTCCGGGAGGCAGTGGTTTTTGTTTCGGGATGACGACCATACCCTGGTACGGGGGCATCCATGCGATGTCACGCGTGTAGCGGTTGCACCTAACATTATGCCAACTGTGTTTAAGGTCCGCACTGTGACAGCAGGCCAAACACAGGGAGACCCGACCTTCATTAGACCTTGGATGTCTTGAAGGACAACTGTACCCTTGGAGTGCTTCATATTGACACTGTAATGGTACCCCCAGAGACCGTGCAGATAATCGGGCGCGTGCTCTACATGTTTATGAACGCTTGCTCGCCGAGGTGACGCTGCTCACGGCTTAGGTGAAATCAGACCTCCCTGCGGACTTGTGCGAGTGCCTCATGAAAGCCCGGAACACTGCGTCCATACGCAGCGGCGCACTTGGCTGACCAGACTTGGTAACATATGCACTCAACGAGCAAGAGCACAAACTGTTTTGCTGCATGCTTAGGCAACGGGTGAAGGTACCTGACTGTCTGGTATGGTACTCCGGGAATATTAAACAAGGCAGCCACTCTTCGAAGGAGAGCTGTTGGGAGAAGACACCGAACAAAAATATGCACCTTGTCTTCACAACCACCACAGAACGCGTGCAAACTGGATGCAAGCTCACTTGTGTAAACGCTCTACTGCGTATGGGGGAGACAACCGTGCACAAGGCGATACATGAACGTTAACGCCCTACTTGCATTCCAGGAAGTCCGCCAGTACCAATTTCCAGCTTGGACGCTTGTGCGACAGGTCACTTCGACTGTACCTAGGGTACAGTCGAAGTGGATGGTGGTGCTTGCCTGATGTACAGGGCAGCACTCTTCGATCTATTTAGCCTGGCTCCACTCGCCCTGCAGTACCCATTTATGACGTCCAGGACAGAGCACACAGATGCCTCGTCCGGGACGACGATAGTCTATTTAGCCTGGCTCCACTCGCCCTGCAGTACCCATTTATGACGTCCAGGACAGAGCACACAGATGCCTCGTCCGGGACGACGATAGTCAGGTCGTCTGCATAGGCAAACATGGGGACAGGTGGAGAACCTGGCGTTAATGGGAATTTTCAGACCAGTTTCAGATCATACCAGTTGCGTAGAGCTGGCAGCCGTCTCGCGAACCACAGGTTATTTTTGTTCGCAGTTGACTGTGTAGTAAATAATGTAATTTTTCTAAATTACTAAATATTGACTTCAGACAATAAATGTGGCTTGCAATGTATCCTTCAAATGCCCCTATTCTATTTATTTGCGACAAGGGAAACATCAAGTTTTTCTTTTTTTTTTTTCGATCTCCAAAGAAAGTTAGCGTGGTAAAAGTCACGTGACAAGCGTGTTCGCGCGCCACGATTGCGCTGCGGTCAACCGTGGCTTGAATGAACAAAATGAGCCGCGGCCGTGGCTGCAGGGCCCTCTTGCAGCGGCAGGCTCATATGCCCGCAATGGTTTCTTCGCCTGCGTGAGCCAGCCGCCGCACGTGACGGTGCAAGCTTCAGAGAGCGCAGCGAACTCGCTGCAGCAATCGCTAGCACACCAGCTTCTGATTTCGTTCACTGAAACCATGGCTATTATAGGCACTATACCACGACTGAAAGCACCATCGCTATCTTGGCTCGCGAATGTGCTAGTCACGTGACAATTTTTAATTCTCCGTGCTTTCTTTCGAGCTCTGAAAAAAAGCTGCACGTTACTTTACAACCACTAAATGGAATGGGGTTTTTGAATGTGCTTTCCATATTTGCAGTAAATTTTTAGCGTGAAGTCAATATTTCGTAACTTAGTGAAGTTATGCTTTTTACTAATTAATTGAAAACCAAAATTTTAAATATAGTGCGCGAGACGGCTGCCAGCTCTAAGCGATTTCACTGAACTACCTCAAATGTTTTAAACCTTGCCTAAAGTTAGCTGGGGCACACTGTATACCGGGTGTTAAAAAATAAAATATTTAAGGTGGGCCAGGGAAACCAGTTGTGCAGAGCTGCTGTCTTGCGCACCACAGACAGTTATGCAAGTGGTCTCGCCGGCCTACCTGAGATATTTTATTTTTTAATCCTTGGCTCAAGTTATGACTGGGACACCCGGTATACCTGGAAAATTTGATCATATTCGCCCCAACTTTTGAGGAGCACGTTCGTTGCCTCGAGACGGTGCTTCACTGTGTGAAGGCGTAAATTCTTCCCACCTCACCTTAAAAAGCGACAAATGCTACTTCACTTGCAAGGAATCGAAGTTTTTAGGCCACATCGTAAACAATGAAGCGGCCGTATCTTGAGCAAAGACGATTGCCATCGCCGATTTCCCAACGCTGCATGACCATGCGCGGAAAGAAGTTCGCTTCCTTGAGTTATGTGCATCCGCTTCGTACAGAACTTCTCAAAAATCGCCGCATCTCTTACTTATCTCACTTATGCAGATGTGCTGTTTAAATTAGAAACACAGCAGCAACAGTTATTTAATGACCTTCAACATTGCTTCTACTCACCACCCATTCTGGCGCACTTTGATGAATAAGCTGTTACCGAGGTACACACCGATTCGATTCGAGGTCGATCTGGGCGCTATCCTAGTTCAGGTCCAAACGGTCAGCAGCTCGTATATATATATATATATATATATATATATATATATATATATATATATATATATATATATATATATATATATATATATATACCTATATGCGCAAGTCGTTCATTGTGTAATACCGAAGACAACTACTTTGTCACCGACAAAGAACGCCTCGCCATCGTGTGGGCAATTGCGAGGATCAGACCAAACCTTACGAGATACCTTTGAAAGTAGTGACGGATCACCACGCACATTTGGAGCGAAAGCTACAATGCGCTAGGTTTTCAAGCCATCGGCGTGGCACCGTGGAAGACAAAGAAGAAGTAGAAGTAGAGAGCGCTGTTTTACTCAGAAGAACGGTCGGTCGGAAGAACAGTCACAGGTCTGTTTTTACCGCCATGCAAATTTTTTTAATGGAATCAAAACGTTTGCCTTGCTAAAAATTTCAACACATGGTTCTACAATTCCAGTGTCAATCTCCCGTCTGTGTTATCCACTTTTCATTTTATATTTTATTTATTTCCTTTTTTGTTTCCTTTCCTCTACCCCTCAAATCACTTTTTTTTTTTTTTTTTACATGAAAGCATATTTGAACAAATTTCTTTTACCCAATTCTTGGCCGATCCCCCTCTGTGGGTATGAGCCATATGGTATTTGGTCAACAATAACAACAACGCTCCACATTCGGTTCAGCGGCGTTGAACCTTTCTCATTTTTTTTTAGCTAACGTACTAGAAACCTTAAGCTGGGTACCTCGCAAGATGGAGTCTGCGCATGCAAGAAAATGACATCACTGTGGTTTACAAATTCGGCCAAAACACTTGGACGCAGACTGTCTTTTCCGAGCTCCCGTACGTGAACGACACAGAAGACGACGACACCACAATCTGTACAGATTTGGTGAGCAAGAAAGCGCTGACCCAGGCCTTCGATTCGTAATCTATCCCCGCTGCGGTGGCGCAGTGGTTCAGATATTCGACTATCTGCTCCGGAGTACCCGTATTAGAACCCGACCGCTGGCGGCTGCGTTTCGATGGGAGCGAAACCGAGAGGCGTCCGTGTGGCCCTCCACTACGGCACCCCTCTCTCTTTCCGCTTTCACTCCCACTTTCCTTCTCTTGAGGCGCCGTTTAGATGTTTGCAGAAAAAGTGACAGATATTGTGACTTTCCTTTCCTGTATACCAATTATTATCTCAAAAGTGCTGGCGGCACAGCTCCAGTAGCCTACAGGTGCGCTTTATCTTCTCTCTGCCTGCGTGACGACGCGCTGTTTAAGATTTTTAACCTCAACTGTCGCCAGTACTTGTTGTGGCCGCGAATCTACGCGGCGTAATTTTGCACGCGTGCTGTGGCGAACGAGCTTTCGGCCACCTTGCATCACTAAAACGCAAGTCAGAATTCGAGAAAAACTACTGACCTCGCTATAGGACATGACGTTGGGCATTATGTATACGTTTGCATTTGCCGGAAATATCAGGAGGTCCTGTGAAGCCAGCAGGCCCTTTCCCACGTAACCGGTCGGGATGGATTTGCTCAAGCTCTTCCGCGCATACCTCAAGCTCCGGACAGATTTTGTGCAGGGATATCATCATCGCCATCGACTGCCTGACATGTTACACGGAGACCTCTTACGAGTGGAACCGCTATGGAAGTTGGAAAATTATTTGTACTGCAAATCATCCTGTGCCTTGGTGCTTCACGGATTGGGGTTGCCGACAGAAGGCTCCTTTTTGTTTTGTTTTTTTTCTGCTGAGCTTAGCAGAATATTCTTGACTTCAGTCATAGAAGTCAAAGTATGACGACTTTCTATACCATCCCCAAAAGAACGAACTAACGGAACGTCTAAAGAAAGCACTTGCAGACATGCTTTCAGTATACGTGGTCGTGAAGCACGAAACGTCAGATGAAGTCCTGCCTTTATGTCACGTACCCGTATGATAGAGCCCTCCAAGAAACGACCAGTATGACGGACTCAATTGTTTACGGACTATTAACCAAAGCACTCGACATCATGCATGCTCTGTGTCGACGAACGTTCACGTCAATGACGACGTTGTGCACATTTTACAACTTGCCGAAGAACCCCGCCAATTCGCCAGACTGCCTATCAGTGACCAAGAGGCTCAGGATGCGCGGTGCACTACAACGTGCGGCGTTGGGAAGCTGAATATCTGACAGGCGATGTTGTCCGGGGTTGGTCTTCATTCCGACGACGCGGCCCCAGCGAAAAGTTCTTGCGTCGCTATTTCAGCCCCTAGCGAGTTCTGCAACGCGTTGACGCCTGCAAATATATGTATGATATCATTCCTCACGAGGCCCCATGATGACGCCGTGCCCCAACGCCCCGAGATAGTCCACGTGGTTCGCCTCAAACTCTATATTAGGCAAGGACGCCACCCCCTCCCCTGTCAACTCTTAAGTTCTTCGAGCATCGGCCAGTTTTTTCGAATCGGGGTCTAATGACGCTCGTGCGCTGGAGAATACGACGACGACAAGGCTGCGAAATACGAGGTGCACTGGTTAGCTCTCTGGCAGGACGTTCTTGGATGATGCCGGAACCGACTTTGCGGCTCTCTGCACGTCTTTCCACTAATGTGGCATAATATTTCACAGTCATGAATTAGAATAATGCTCTCAATATAACTTAGAATAATTAGAATAATTAGAATAATGATTTCAATATAACTTAACGTTGTTAATTTTTGATGTTGTTGCTATAAAGTTAAATTTTATTTAACATATATACTCTGTTTCATAGGCCGTTTTCACCGCTACCTAAGCCAATCAGGACGACGTCACATCGTGATTGCATCCCTGCCACATTCTTACACAGTGGTCGATAGTATCGGAGGAACATGGGTGGATGGATGGATGGACGGACGGATGGGTGGATGGATGGAATACAGTTGCTATCATGCTGATTCTTCTCCCTATATCTTAATTATTGTTTTAGATTGGTTAGCTATTCTATTTACTGAATTTTTAATTATTGTTTTAGATTGGTTAACTATACCATCATTCTGTTTACTGAATTTTTGTTTCTACATTACTAACATTATGTCACTTTTCTGCTTTTAATCCACCAATCTTCCAGTCGTTTTTGCTAGCTTCCACCGCCAGTTTATTCACCCGGCCACTGGTATCTCGAAACCACAGAGCTTCAGGAAGAGCGACTGCGCCTGCATCGACTTCCGGATGGATACCATTACATTCGAGTATAACATGGTCAATTGTTTTACTGGAGTTACCACATACAGCACATGCATCATCTTCATTGTTAAATTCTTTTTGTAGCTGCGTGTTCCAAGGCACCCTGATCTAGCTTCAAAAAGTAGGGCACTGCCTATTGAGTTATCAAAGAAAGCTTCCTTTCTGATCTGTCTTTTCCACTTTCGGTATAATTCCACACTCTGTTTCTTTTCCATCGAATTTATCCAATTTTTATCTTCTGTGTTTTTCATCTGTTGCTTAACGCTCTTTATTTCTTCTTGTGACCAGCATACTTACTGGTTAGTTTCCTAGTTCTTTTCCTCCATTGTGAGTCAACGCTTTTTAGCTATAGGTATTTAAATACTTTAGCTGCCCATCTGTTACTGTCCAATTTACTCAGGCGTTCCTCATTTAATATTTTACTCTGAGCTTCCCGTACTTCGAAAGATGCCCAGCCCATATCTCCCTGTACCACCTCATTTGTGGTACACAATCAGGTAGCGCGCGCCATCTGTATGATCGGGCCAGGTCGCTCTTACCTTCACCGGTACTGGCTTCGAGGCGCCCTATAAATTTTTCTGGTTCTGTCCAGCAAAAGCAAATGAAACCACAATTCATTATTATACCCCCGTGCCGAACATTTCCAAAGTATTTTTGACGCTTTAGGATGACAACTCGCTGTCTTCACAAGCTTCACAACGGTGTAGGGCCCCGCGCCCCCTTTTGCCGTTTTCAAACCGCGCGCATTTTCCTATTTGTGTTGTTTGCTCGGGCTGCGCGACTGCGCATGAGCGAACTGCTCATTCGAGGGGGCGGCATTTTATCGGAGCGGAGGCGAGTGTAGACAAGCGCGTCGGAAGTAAGGCACCTGGCTTTTATCCGGGGGAAGGCAAGCGATGGGCGGCGAGCAAGCTTCACGGGCCAGCGGGATGTACACCCTTTGTCAGAAGTTTATAGCCCAGGGGGTCTACTTCTGGGCCGTACGTACTATGTGGCTCGTAATGCATTCCCAGGTTTCCAAACTTGCTGAAGGCAAGACGATTTTTCGTCCTACCCTATCCAATGGCTAGGACTTCCACGATTGTTAAAGAAGTCATAATATACGGCTTAAAAGCGAACCCTCCGGGCTCTAAACTTTTAACAAATGCTGTACACACACGGACGACGGAACGAAGACTTGCCAGACGAAGAGAGGAGCAGTGCCTGCAGGAATTGCTTAGGCGTATTTGCGTGAGGTGCTGCCACGCGAGGAGAAATATTTCTTGCATCGCCGTTAGCGCCTTGGCCCTATCGCTCGCCCTATTCGCACCCAGTGTGTTTTAAGGCCCTGACCTTTTTCTGTTTAATTCTTGGTGGTCCATTGTCGCGCTCCTCGACAGCTTGTTTCCAGCGCAGTGGCACTCGATGTTCTTTCTTTTTATTGATTGCTTTTTATTTTACCCGGAATAAACCGGTGTCTTTAAGAAAGACGACTTGTCGCTCGTCGGGCGAGACCATGGCATGCGGACCCGTTTCCTGGAAGGCGAGGCCTTCAACGGACAGGGTTGAAAATGTACAGAGAAAATTAATGCGTTAATATATCAATAGTGATCAGGAAAATCACAAAGGGTGTCCAAAAAGTAATGTGCTCATTTTTTTCTCAATGTTTATTCAAAACACGAAATTCGCAATTTTTACAGCCGCATATATCTGGCAGACCTAAATCAATTTGTATGATGATCTCTGTCAATTTGTGTGGCTTTGCGCCACCGGTGCATATGAGCAACGGTTCGCATGCCTTATTTGTCATAAGATTTTAACCCTGTTAAAGGTAACTCTGCACTGAAAAAGCGTCGTCGACGTGACTGCAATATTGGTTGGTCGGGAAAGGGTTATTTTCATCACGCCACACGTATAGGACCGTCGTTTAAAAGGAAATGTGGGTGGTCAATGGTGGAAGCGAACCTCAAGATTCTTCGGCCGCGCGTCAGGCACGCTGCCCCTATACGCCACCAAGGCACGTCCGTTCGACGGGGCATGGCCTCCGAGATCACCTCCGCGCGCACGTTGATCTCGGAGGCCATGCTTACAACGTTTGGATTGGAACGGCCGGAGAGAAACAAGCGCGCGAGGGTGATCTCGGAGGCCATGGACTGGGTTAAAGAGTGCGTCGATGTCTACGACAGGGGGCGCCAGGGGACACTTAGCGACCGTATCCTTAAATTTTCTCATATCCTTACGGTGAACGTGTTCCCTAGGTTATTTTTTTTTCTCTTCTTGCGCAGCCCTGTCCTCATGGGCGAATGACGCTCTCGTCGGTCTCAAATATGGATCTGCGAAGTGCAAAGATGAAATTTAGATGATGACAGGCCAGCACTGCGAAAAAAATTGGGCAGCACAGTCTAGAAGAAATTAGCAATAACGTTAGCTGTTTGCAGGCTGGCGTGAGAGCGGGCATTGTTGTTGGCGCTATGAAGGAAAAGGAGCGGTACAAATAGAGACATCCCATGTTCATCGGGGGCGCAAAGCCATATATTTTGGCCGAGATTACGCTGGAACTTAATATGAATCCAGTTCATACGCGGCTATATAACATTTTCACATTTCATAAATTTCGAATGAACAGTGTTCGAGAAAAAAAAAAAACAACATTGCGGCACATAAGCTCAACGTTAATGGCTGCCTTTTTTTCGGTTCCCTTTGCGGACCCTCGTTCACGTACATGCACTTTGCAACTCGCTCAATTACGAATCCCTTAATTAGTGCATTTTTTGTGTCGCACACACTTTTACCGTGAAGTCACATCACATAATGTGGCAGAACACCCGAATCATATTTTACGTCTGACTTACCCAAGCCGTAAGAACAGGGGTGTCTGACTCGCGGGTCAAAAGTTTCGATGGGTTGTAGGAAATAACAGCGCACCAGCACAAACACGAGGGAGGAAGGGACAGGACGACCCTATACAACCCTTTGCATTCGAAACTTATTAAGCGAGGCATAGTAGCCACATGCCTTAGGTCATCACTCCTCAAGTCATGTCCACACAAAGTGAGTATTAGTTTTCAGACTTCCCTGGCGATGTTCTTGTAGCAGTTGAAGAGACTACAAAAGAAGGCTAGGTACAGAAAAAAAAAGAACGCGTCTTGTCGCCAGAGGGACATGCATCATGAGAACATAAATGGAAGTTTGAGGTTTTGTCATATATGTACACAAGCTCTCGCTCAACTTGAGTGTGGCAGCGAAATTTGGGGTGCAAGCTTTGCAAGCTTGCAAAGCTATGCGCTCTAGTAGACCATGAGAGGGATAAGAAATCAGTACGTGGCATAAAACACAAGAATCCGCATGTCTCATGCGCCACTGGGATTGTTTATCGGATCCCTGTCTGCTGTGGGAGTGTGTACATTGGGCACACGGGAAGATGCCTAAACGTGAGGCTGGGTGAACATGCCTCTTCACTTCGTCAGCAAACTGATGAGCACTTGCCAAAGCACTGCAAGGGCTGCAAAAACTGCTTCCCTCCTGAACTGTACCAAGATCTTGGGAAGAGGTAAAGATCAATTGGCGAGGGAAATTTTGGAAGCGCATGAAATTGAGAAATGCAGTAGTGACACATGCATCAGCACACCATCCGTTTATCTTATGGAAAAGGGAAAAAAAATGTTTGTAAAACGTACTTGAGGTTACACACCATTTCATGAGCAGTCACTGTTCTTTTTTTTTTCTTTTACGGTTTTTAGATTGCCAATGAAGAATAGTTATCAACTTATCAATTTTTTTCAAGGTTTGCGCACACGTATTCTTGTTTAATGATAGGACGTTTTTTTCGTCGACATTCCATTCAATTGTAAGCTGTAGCACTGTCCTGTCCTCGTCTCCCTTGTTCTGTGAAAACGCTGTTTTTCGTTGAACTAATGTCTGACCAACTGACCCCCCAGTATACTATGCCAATACAATATGCAGCTCCTTCTTTGTTTTGGGAGCGCTCAGTTAAGTGAGTGCACTTTACTCTCTCTGGGTCGGGAGCATGCTTGCCTGACCCTACCATATGGCCTAGGTACTTTACCTTTCCTTGTGCAAACTTGCAGGGACTCCGGAACTTTTTTTTGGAGTTGGGGGGAAGGGCAAATTTTGTCAGGTCATAATTGTTATTTTTCAGGTAATTTGAATTTCTTTTTACTTTAATTTTGTTTTATTGTTATTTTATTATGTTATCTGATTCTTTAATTAAATAAAGCCCCAAATTTACACTTTGTAAATTTAGTTTAACGCGATTTGAAAGCATGTTTTACCCCTAAAGAAGAATGAGGCCATGAATTGTTCGCAAATACAGCCTTCTAAAACACTATCGCACTTCATACTTTCAAAATACTCGTTACTACACTCACTCAAAATTGCCAACATGATTTAAGTTCAAGCAATCGAAAAGCTGGTTTAAGAGAATACATAACTTTAGGGAGCCAACAAAAGGTTGTTTAAGGGTCCCAACAACTTGACTTCAGATTCTTTGCGAGAAGAAATTGGGTTGTTGGCTCAGGGGTGCCGTATTCTTGCAATCTGTCAATTTTCAAGCCAGCGAACGAAACTTGGGCAAAAAAATGAAAAAGGGCCTTAATTTGGTATGAAATATATTTAAAGAAAACCTTAGTTCAAAGAAGTATATGCGCGAACAATATACACTTGAGTTAAGGAAGTTCGCGCACGGCCTGCTTTAATCCCCTGGCTCTTGCTCATTAACTGTGGTTTGTCATTCAATACCTGTTTGTTTGTTGTTGTTTTTTTTTTTGAAGAGTATTAATTAATTTAGTTCGCGCAAAGAAAAAGTTTTCAAAATGGTGGCAGTCCATGCTAGCTCATTTACAACACAGTCTACGTTTTAACGTCCTAGAATTTGAGCGCTCATGAAAGTGATTTTAGTGTGAGCAGTGCCCCCCGGGTTCCGAAGTCCCTGCAAACTTGCATTTGACAGCACTTGCTGTTAAGCCGGCCCTTCTCGGAGCCTTTAGCACCGCCTGTGGGTGTTTGATGTGCTCCTCCCAGGTTGCCGAAAAAATGGCTATATCATCAATGCATATGATTGCATACGAAGAATGTTTTTTTATGATTTCATTCATAATCCTTTTAAGTTTCTGCTGAATTTCGTAACCCGTACGGCATTACCTTTTATGCATCAAGACCTGTGGTGCGGCAAACGCATGTGAGGCGCTGTGACTGTTCGTCTAAAGAAATCTTCCAGTATCCACGCGTCATATCCACTCGCACTCGCCATTTCATAGAGAATCTCGATCATATTGGCCATAGGGAAGCTTCTGTAACGGCATTCAAATTGCGGAAATCAATACATCCTCGCAGGCCCATCCTTTTTGGCTACGAATTCCACTGGGTGCGCGTACGAGCTGTCAACTGGATGAACGAAGTCGCACTCCAGTATAGTTGTGCTACCTGATGCTCTACCTCCTTTCTGAATGCAAAATATACCTTATAAAGGTGTGACTTTTCTTGTTTGTCGTTGGGAAGTAGCGTTATTTGATAGCAGCCGACTTTACTTCGACCAGCGCACTCGGAAAATACTTAGGAGGCACCATTTATGACTCCAGATAGTCTGTTGCTACGTCAACGTCTGAGATCTCAAACTATTCCGCATTATGGGATCTCATATACCTCACCAAACTTGCCGTCCGAGTCGAAAACAACTCCCACATTCTGGGTTCGTGCTACGTAGGGTCAAACCCTGTTCGCATGCACCCATCTTCTTCCTTCGTCAGTGTCAATGATACAGTTGCTATCTCGCTTCCTCTCCTTTATAACAGCTGGCTGGTCTCCGCTACTTCGGCTGCAATTTACCGATTTGATCGCTCTCTAGTACAGGGACTTTATCCCCCTCTCTGAACTCTTTTAATCTTGCCCTAAGGTTGTATTTTGCTGCATACGACCTCTGTATGGCTTCTGCCCTTTCGTCAGCCATTTTCGCAGCGTCGTTCATCTATTCAAACGCAGACAGGTATTCAGTGAGCGGCTTATTCAGTTCGGCACATAAACTGGTGAGTGGACACCGTCGACGGTGTCCACTCATCAGGAGGATATATATTGAGCGGTCCATGTGGGGCACGGCCAAATATTAGTTCAGATGGTGACCTGCCCTCCACGTCATGAGGTACCTCCCTGTATGCCCAAATCACGCATGGAACATGACGGCCCCATTCTCACTGATGATCATGTACGACATGTCGAAACTTGCCTTAAATGTTTCGTTCCACCTCTCGATCCCGTTACTCTGAGGGTATTCTTGAGTAGAAAATCACATTCGAACTCCTGGCCTCTGCATGAATTCTTGAGTTAATTTGGACACAAAGTTAGCTCCCTGGTCAAAGCAAATTAGTTCATGAGTCCCATATCTAAGGGAAACCTCTATCAACGCTTGGCACGTAGCTGGCGACGTCCAGGGGGGTCATAGCGGCCGGGTATGGAGTTCGGTCCCCGTGTGAAGCTTTTGCCAGTGTATAGGCGGCCTCGTTCTCAGGAACTCCAGCATGGCCAGAAATCCAGCCCAACCAGAGTCGACAGCCCTGGGAGGCCAGCTGGTCTAGTCTGGCAGCCAGCTTACGGACGATGGGAAGGCGGGACCGCCGGCTCCGGAGGAGCTAGAGGGCGGGCTTGGAGGCCATTATGAGGGGAGTGGCTTGGACAGCAGGGTTGTCCTCCAGGATATCGGCAGCCAGATAAATTGCCACCAGCTCAGCCGTGGTATAGCAGCGAAAGGGTACCTGGCCTGTCTGCTGGTCCCGAGAGATGACGCTAGACAAGCTGCAGAAGTCGAGGGGTGGAGACCGGGGAGGACTAACCCATCTGTGTAGATGTGATGGCCATCGGCTAGTTCCTTGTCTAGGGTGGTGGCGACATCCTGCTAGAGTGCCTCTCGTGGCGTGTTGTGCTTGTTGCTGTAACCCGGGCGAGGTAGAGATATGCCTGGAAGGAGTGCCCCAGGTCTGGCCGTGGTGGGAGCAGAATCTGTTTCGGTGGAACCACCCACACATTTCTCGAACTCGTGGGCCGCCAATCCACTCTGAGTGGGGTAGCTCCAGGAACCGCTCGACGACGGGCACCCGTCTGTGGCCGAATGGAGGCGCTCGATGTGGTGGGGTTTGTACGCCTAGCCAGGAGGTCCATGGGTCAGGCCTCCGCCAGGGTGATCGGGACACGAGAGTCTATGGGCAGGCCCAGGTACACCCGGATGGTAGCTCTCTGGCACCTCTCAGTGGCGAGCTCCTGCTGGTTGGTGAGATGGACCAATGGGAGCGCATACCGGCACTGCGCCACTGCCATAGCGCGATTTATGGGGTGATGCCATTGCCGCCGGCGAGGAGCTTCCAGATGGCTCCCTTGACGCGCTTGGCCTGGCAGCATAAGTAATTGACAGCAGGCCACCAGCACAAGTCCCGGTCGATCTGGAGGCCCAGGTAGCGTACAAGTTTGCTCCACGGAAGTTCGGTACCCGCGATAGAAAGGGCTGTCTAGCCGGGCCTGGTCCCTGGTCGCGTGTTCAGCAGCTTTACCTCGGTCTTGGAGGGTGAAAGACCAAACCGCAGAGGAGGTTCTCTCACGCCCGCTGCGACGTGCACGGCGCTGTATGGCGGCGTCGAGCTCCTTCGTGGTGAGCGGTGCTGAGAAAACTGCTTCGATGTCTTCATGATCACTGCTTCGGCCTGGCACCACTAGCGGGATGGAGGTCGGGAGGCGACAGCTCCACAGGGAAGAAGGCGTCCGCCAGGTGTTCGTAGCTGATTTCCTGGGCGACAGCAAGAGCCAGGTAGGGAGCTTTCTGGATTGGGCAGAAGCAGGGAGCGGAAGAGGTGCCAGGCCCCAGCAGTGTTTCTGGTATTCACCAGCGATGCGCAGACGCCCCTCAATACTTTATGCTGTGGAGACTGTGGGTGCGCTGGCTGCGGGTATCTAAGTGGTTGTGTTCTGTCCAATGGTCAGGTCTGTTGGTGCGGAGGGCCCTCCACTCTGCCCTTCTACATTTGATCCGCAGCTGGGGGAGTGCGAGGTCTGGGATCGGCTGGTTGGCTGGGACTTCAAAGACGATCGTTGCAGCCTCTGCACAACGCGCCACATGTACGAGGATGTCCTCATCGAGCGGAGGGCTCCTCAATCACCATCGAAGCCGGATGGGCGATAGGTCCGAACCCCAAGTATCCGGCGAGAGATGCCATTCATGATCCCATCGAGGTGACGCGATGGTTAGACCAATGCATAAACGGACTACATCTTGTTGGAAAAAACCCGGTGTTCAAAATATGAAGCTTCTAGCGCCGTGAAGAGACGCGACCAAGTCCCGGCCACGCCTGTCCACCATGAGGGATCACCACCGCTGATGAGTCGCGTTAAAGTCCTCGCAGGGCAGGCAGTCGCCATCGATGATACTGACGAGCTATGGCAGGGATCCGGTGTCTCACAGGGTTTGGGTGCACGTAAACAGTTGCGACAGCCATGTCAACTCGACCTAGCCGAACCCGAACACAAACTCCGTGGGGGCCACCACTGCATCACTCACCGAAATCTCCACCTGGGGAAGCGTGCTGCGGATGAAGAGGGACGCCCGGGATGGTCCTGGTGGATGAGTAATCCAGGAATTGGTAGGCCGGGCAGGAATGGACCTCCTGCTGGAGGATGGTCGCTGGATAGAGGGACGTCATCGCCTGTAGTCTCGCGTCCAGGTTCCTGGATAGCTCCTCGTGGCAGCCGCTTAGGACCTGAGGTGATAGCGGGTTGATGGACCCTGCTGGCTAGGGGGGGAGGGTGCTACTGGTATGGGCAGACTGACCTGCTGGGGACTGCTGCTGAGGTGCGACCGAGACGTGGGCATAGGTAATATCGCACTATTTCAGATTGAACCGGATAACCCTCCTAAGATGGGTTCCTGAAACGTGGCTACAGCTTCTACCATGTGTCTTTCCTCCTGCCAGCGAGGACAGACAGGAGTGTCGACTGGATGAACGCCCCCGCAATTGCTGCAGCGTGGCACCGCAGCCATGCAGGACTCAATGAGGTGAGGTCGACCGCAGCGTCTGCAGCGCGCCTCACCGGAGCAGAAGGCATTGACGTGGTCCAAGTGATCGCACTGGATCGGGCGAGGAAGGAAAGGCCGAAAGGGGAGGCGAAGCTTGTGGATCGCCAGCCAGGAGGGCGGCTAAGGCGCCCCGAAGCGGACCCGGATAGCTGAGCCCCGGCCCAGCATTGCCAAGACCGGGACGGGAGCCTCCAGAGCAGTCGAGAGCTCGTCTGAATCCATGTCGGCAGGAATTTCATTGATGAACCCCATCGATACTGGAATCCTGGCTAGGCTTCTCACACCTAGAAGGGTCGACGGCATCGATGAGTGCCGTCGATGGCATTGATGTTTCGCAAGGAGTTTACCTTTACCGAGGCGACTCTAGGTATGGAAGAGAGCTCTGCCGCTATGGTGAGCTTGAGACTGTTCCAGAGTGGGGACTGTGCAGAACAGCGCAGTCCCCACCAGGTTCTTTGGCCGTTCAGGTGGTAGGGTCGGTCTGCGTGGGTCCCTCCGATGGCTACGGCGCTGCTGCGGTGTCCATGCCCTCTTGATCGGGTAGGTCCTGGTCCATGAGTGTGGATTAGGCCTGGGCGTTGCTGCAGTGATGGGATACCAGGTCGTTGTCAGCTGGAACATTCGGCGGGATATCCGCTGGCAGGCTCGAGGCAGTCTCTGCATTCGCATGGGACTCGAAAGTCTGAAAACTGGTCTCGTCAGGAGGGTTGGACGAGCCATTCTGCTGTGTCTCGGTGGTCACCTGAGAGAGAGAAGGGGGCTGTTTGGTTTTCTTTACGGCCCTTCGTTTTTCTGTGTGTCATGATCTATGGCTACTCTGACTTCGGAAATTGCACTTTTGCCATCTCCTAGCGTGAGTTCATGTCCGCCACGCTGTACAACTGCCCCGGAGTCGACAAGTGGTTCGTTTAGTGTCAGATGCCCACTCTCATTTGGTGGAATCTGATTGCTTACAGCTACGTGGGGCGGCGTGCAGGACGGTGTCACTGCGGATTTCTTGCCGATGGTGCCGGCACCAACCGTTTCAGCTGCCAGTGGCTCGACCAAGGTAACCCGAGACACTTCTGTTCGAGGCTCGATCGGCTCGCTGCTGCTGTCGCGTTGCTCGGCTGCTCCTCAAGCTGTGTCTCATTCTCTAGTGCAAGTACAATTTGCTCCGAGACTTCCTGACTGTCTAGCCATTCAGTTATAGCGGCTTTCAATTGTTACGCCAAATCCAAGAACGTTTTGGTACAGTTTTTCTCACGCCGATACCTGTCCCTAAGCTCCATTGGTGACAGCCGATGTCTTTTTGGTAAAGACCCTTTCAGGTAATCGTAGTTTTTCAAGTCACCGTCTAACACGCGTTTGATTTCTTCCGACGCTTCAGCGGAGAGAAGAGCTACCGATTTTTGTGCCCAAGTATCTCGCTCGAAGCGCTTACTTTTGCAGACACACTCGAAATCTACCAAATACTCTGCCATATCGTCGGCGATGAGGAACGGTTGCAGACCTCGCGGCTTCGAACTGATCATGCCATTCAACACTTTTGTCATGCGCTGAAAGCTCAAGCTGCATAAGCTTCTTTAAGCGGGAAAACCGCCTTTTGCGTTCTAACCTAGCTTTCACGCTCATCGCGCTCTTGGCGTTCTAGCTTTTCACGCTCCTCGCGCTTTTGGAGCTCTAGTCTTTCATGCTCATCGTTTGGAGTTTTAGCCTTTCGGCTTCCTTCCTTTTTCTCTCTTGAATATCATCCCAGGCGTCTGCGGCTTCCTGCCTGCATGATCTCAAGAATTTCCTTTTTTCTTTTTGTTGAGCCCAAATCGATACCCAACTCATCACAAATTTGGAGAAGTTCTCTGACCTTGTAACTCTCCATCTTTTACACCGGCCTCTTGTGGTTTGCATTTTTAGAATAGTTTACTAGAGGTTCGCTATCTCACTCCTAGCAAGAGACGCGCAAGCTTTTCTCACTCTGACTCAGTCTCACTCACTCACTCTTTCTCACTCTCAGCATCCCTTGGTTTTCAAAACACTTCCTGTAGGCTTGAAACACGCAAGATTAACACAAAGCTACGCTCAGCCTTTCTCTAAGCTACCCTCCTGTGTGTCAGAGAAAGTTTGGCGTTTGAGGGAAACTTCAGGTCGAGGTGCCTGACGCAGGTCAATCCCGCAGCTGCCATCCAATGTTGTGCCGTTGGGGTTATCACACAGTAGCCCACCGTCAACAGGGTTGTGCCAAGGAGTTGGTTGCGTAGCGCTCGTCAGCCTTTTTGTGAACGAGGGCTATCTGCTCCCTGGGCGGTAGCGATGAATCCGAGTGGGAGTTCGTGAGTAGCGTCCATCGGGAGCAGTTCGCCCCCTGACAGTGCGGACGCGGCGGAATCTCCCCGGCCGTCGCTGCGCGAGAGCAGTCGCGTATGGCTATGTTAGCTTTCGGCCCCAGAGCCGATCTCGTTGTGTAAATTGCCTGTAAATAGTGTATAAAGCTTTTTCTTCATCTCACCAACGCCGACTCGGATTCATCGTTACCGCCCAGGGAGCTGACAGCCCTCGTTCACGAAACGGGTGACGAGCGCTACGCAACCAACTCCTTGGCACAACCCTGTTGACGGTGGGCTACTGTGTGATAACCCCACCGGCACAACACCGGACGGAGCTGTAAAACTTTTTGTTTCTTCTAGCACGGCCGGTCTCGATGGAGAGCGCGCGCTCTTTCTTACCAGGGCTGGGCAAGATACTTCAAAAAAGTATATTCGATACCGATACTCGATACCATGAAAAATTGTATTTCCGATACAGATACAAGATACAGAATCCAAATCGAGTTTCTATACAGATACCAGGTACTGTATTGTCGATACCTCGATACATCACTGAAATCCCAACATAACAAACGTGGTAATGCGATTATCGACATTATGAAATTTCACCGCACTTTCTGAATCTTTAGACCATTTTTATAACGTAGTTTTTCTGAAAGGGCTTAAACGCATACGCCAGCACTGAGTTATTACAACTCTCTGTATGGGCAGCTGTCCTTGTCAGAGCTTCACATTGGGTTCAATCCGTAGTTGCAATTAAGCGATCACTTCGACAAGCAGCTTAGCGATATATTTCTTTTCAACTAATGCCGTTCATGCGAACATTCGTTTCTGCGTGTCTGTTAACGGCTTAGCGGCTTCGTGGTACGCACTCAGTGATCACGTATAAAGAACCTCGTGAGCACCTACTTAGCGTTGGCGAAATGCGGTTAACGTTGAGGGGAAGGGCATTTGGAGGGAACTCAGGCGGTACTATAATGTCGAGCTGTCTCCGGGCTTGTACTACCACCTGGGCGAACGCCGTTAACACGGCTTCAATATTTAAGGTTTTCTTTTGTATCGAGTATCGTTAAAATACACGATACGCTAAAAATGTATTTTCGATACCGATACATCGATGCTCTCATTTTAAGCAGACGTACGATACCTAATACCGATACGCAAAATGTATTTAAAGATAGTATCGAAGATACATGCATCTTCGATACTGCCCATGACTATTTCTTACGGCCTTCTCAATCGCCGCGGGAACAATGGGAACGTTTCTCCATGAGTTACGCTCTCCGCCGCCGCAAGGGGTGCGACCTGCTCACTGTTCACTCCGCATCTGCTTCAGCGGCGGCGGGTGGCTTTTGCCTGGTTTCGCGCTGTCGCTCGCGGATTCCATGGTGAGTGCAGCCACGAAATGAAAGAATACGGAAGGTAGATGCTGCAGCGGCATGTCGTCAGCGTACTACACACGTGAATCGAGTCTTTATATAAAAACACTGTGGCTCAGCAAACGTTCGACAAGCATATGACATGCATTGCGGCATGGTAACTACTTTTGTCCATTTTAATGCGAATTTTTCCCAAGCCTACACAAGAATAGCAAAAAAAAAAAAAAAAAAAAAAAAAAACTGAATGAGCAGTGAGCACTTCGAAGCTTCTTCAATGCTAACATTACAGCAACTCGTCTGCAACAGCAAAACCGCCTTTCAGCGCTAAGTGCGAAACCATCCATATATAGCACCGAAGATGAAAATAATTTCATAAAAATGTAATGTAAGTTGCATAATGCTTGCATGATATAAAGTATTAGTATAACATTCAAAGTAAAGACTGTAAGGTTGAGTTTTCAATGTTATTATGATTTATATGTGTTGTATTTAAACATTATTTTATTTTGCAAATAAATGCTGTTTTAATGAAACTTTGCATGATATTGTGCTTATTACGAAAACAATAAAGAAAATGATTTGATACTTGATTGCAGCGGCTGACAAACGAGTTCACTGCTATATTGAAAGCATCCAAGAAACTTCTAAAGCGTTAAAGAAGGAAACTTTCACTGAAGAAACATTTCAAGAAATGCTATCACGAGTCTACTGTACAAGTGGTAGAATGCCTCCTGGGGAAAGGTGTCGGCTCCGTGCTCACCAGGAAACTCAGTAGTGGCCTCATTGAGGCTCTCTTGGAGAAAGTAAGGCTAATGTGTGGAGAGAACGACATGCTACATGCGAGGGCCGTAACAGCGTCCGTCTTGACCACATTGTCAAGACGGACGTTTCATCTTGGAGCAAAATCAAGGCAGTTTTCGTCGATGCCGAAGAAATCATTTCTGGCCGGCCACAATCAGTAACCGAGGAAATGAAGGAATTGTGGTGGCATCTCCTGTCATCCCAATACTGTCACATATTCCGGTTTAGCTTACGTCGATAGATACATTGATAAGTTAATCAGTGACCTCGGGTGTGACGCTGCGCTATCTTTCTTGAAATTAGCGAAATAAGTAGCCCCATGTACACTCTTCTACCAGGAAAAGAATTCTAGTGGACTGCATTATCCGAAACCAGAGTTTATTCACTATTGGACAAGGTTTTCTACAAAAAAAAAAAAAAATCGTGTCTCTACCACACACAAAAGTTCTCGAAGTACTTCAAATCCTGATTCAAGCAGGGCAATTGAGAATTCGCCATTGCTCAGTTGCCCTGAAGGAATTAACAACAACCTATAAGGTCCGCTTCTTTGATATCTGAAAAATTTATCAGAATCCTTCTTGTCAATTATGCCAAAAAAGTGACAGACAGCAATTACAGGCCAGCTCCCTTTATGAACAAACCGGCCAGGAAGATATTGAGACTGAATTTTCTAGCCGCAGGTCACGTTTTGATCAATTGATGAATATGTAGTACAATGTATAACTTTGAAGGACATTTTTTTTATTGTTTGCCGCTTTTTTCAGTTAGGCATAACTGTTCATGCCCATTTCGTT
Source organism: Amblyomma maculatum (assembly GCF_055883805.1). Classification (NCBI taxonomy): domain Eukaryota; kingdom Metazoa; phylum Arthropoda; class Arachnida; order Ixodida; family Ixodidae; genus Amblyomma; species Amblyomma maculatum. Next base: position 208,478,605 of record NC_139344.1, read on the forward strand.
GATTAAAAGTTGTTCTTTATCTATGTATTAAACCGACTACGTCTGTTATACATACGTGCGTCAGTCGCGAGACTATAGATATACATATTCTGTCTTTCAACCGACTGATTTGTGTTGAACGAAGCTGGAACAGCTCACTCCACTAGACAACTGCAATTTTAACTATATGCGTAAAATTTGTTCCTTACTCTGAATCTGAGACGCGCCATGAATTTTCGCCGATGCCTCCCTTGCTCTAAACGAAAACAGAAGCGTTTGACACAATTTCCAGCCAACAGCTTGCCATGCACTCACGTCAGGTCGCGCTACGCCTGCTTACAGCTTTCGAAGGAAAACTGCATAGCCTGATAAATTTATTTCTGTACAAAAGTTAGGGGCAAAAAATGTTGAAGTGTACCAGCTTCATTCGACCGTGCCGGCCGCACTGACGAAGGCGCGCGCGCGCGCGTGAGCGGTGTTGACTATATTTTATTCCTCGTACACGATAAATCTTAGACGCTAATTACGGCGTCTTTGTATAAATCATAAGGGGTGAAATGTCAGGACCTGCCGGTTGCAACTGAGGCGGGCGGAGTGAAGAGCGAGCGCGCGTTTCCCTTGCGCGTGAACGGCGGTAGCAGAGGCGCAGCAGTGGGGCGGTGGCGACCCCACCGAGGCGCGGCGGGCGGTGGAAACAGACCCCATTGGTGAGGCCGTAAGAGAAGAGAAGCGTGCTCTCCCTCGAGACCGGCCGTGGTTCTAGTAATCACCCCGCCGCGGTGGTGCAGTGGTAAGATGCGCAACTACTGTGCCGGAGTTCCCGGGTTCGATCCCGACCGCGGCCGCATGCATTTCGATGGAGGCGAAACGAAGTGGCGTCCGTGTGCTGTGCGATGTCAGTGCACGTTAAAGATCCCCTGGTGGTCGAAATTACTCCGTAGCCCTCCACTACAACTCCCCTTTCTCTCTTTCCACTTTCACTCCCACCATCCCCTTCCCTTACGGCGCGGTTCAGATGTCCACAGAGCAAGTGCGACAGATACTGCGCCTTTTCCTTCCTGTGAACCTATTATTATTATTAACGCGGTAGCGTTAAGGAGCTCGTGTCGCAGAAAAGCCGGTGTCGTCGGCGGCGTTGGCCGTGAGCGATAAATCCCGGCATGCATTTCATAAACGGCAAACACAGTGAACCCCTCCTCGCAATGTGCGGCGCTGCCCCGACACGTGGAGCGCCACTCGCCCCTGACGTTTCGCCGTGCACCCTCACGGGTTGTAAAATCAAGCGTCTTTCCTTTCTTTAGATCACTATCTTCACTCACCCGCTTCTCCCCTTCGGGCCGCGCGGGTACCGGTGCGAGGATGCCCCAATACCCTTGCGTTTAATAAGTTTTCTCGCTCTCTCCCCTTCCAACATCCAGCGTGCGTCACTCGAACAGTGGTGTTTATTAGGCGACGCGGCGTCTCTTTCCGCTCACAGCGCGATTGCTAGGTGCAGCGTCTGATGCCCGACGCCTCTGACGTGATCGCTGCGCCGTAGCGCTTCTGCTGGGAAAGCGTCCCCTACGATGTGTGCCGAGCTGCTTCCGATGAATCATGCTTCTGCGTGGTGCTCCCAAGCGAGATAGAGGACGATCCCATTAAGGCGTCAGCCCCATGATCGCGTCCGCCTTCATGGCGCGTCGCTGCCCGGCTTTCTCCCTACGAGACACCGAGTTCTTTGGTTCGTTCCGCTTGCTCAGGCGCACGTTTCGTTGCCGCGCCGAACACTGTGTGACTCAAGAGCATACCGAGCGAATGAGTGAGCGGTGCGAACGAGGTGCAACAACGCTATCGCGTTCCACTCTCCAAATTTTATTATTATTATTATTATTATTATTATTATTATTATTATTATTATTATTATTATTATTATTATTATTATTATTATTATTATTATCATTATTATTATTATTATTATTATTATTATTATTATTATTATTATTATTATTATTATTATTATTATTATTATTATTATTATTATTATTATAGTAACGTTGGCTGCGCTATGCGGCGCGTAGGCACAGCGCGTGCTACACCTCGAGACTGACCGTGGCGTAGGCACGGCCGGACTCGAGGGAAGCGCTCTCCCCCTCGAGACCGGCCGTGCCAGCAGGGTCCGTTTCTACCTCCCGCCGCTCCTCGGTGGGGTCGCCATCGCCCCACTGCTGCGCTTCTTCTACCGCCGTTCACGGGCAAGGGAAACGCGCGCTCGCCCTTCGCTCCGCCCGCATCATTTGCAACCGGCAAGTCCCGTCATTTCACACCTTATGGTTTATACAAAGGCACCGTAATCAGCGTCTAAGATTTATCGTGTCCAATGAAGCTACGGGTATACGCTTACCTCAACAATTTTGCCCCTATATTTTGCGCAAAAATAAATGTACCAGGCTATGCAGTGTGCCTTTGAAAGCTGTAAGCAGATGTAACGTGACCTAACGCGAGTGCATGGCAAACTGTTAGGCGGAGATTCTGTCAACCACTGCCGTTTTCGTTTAGAGCAAAAGAGGCACCGGCGAAAATTTATGGCGCTTCCCAGATTCGCAGGAAGGAAGAAAAATTTACGCATTTAGTTAAAATTTCAGTTTTCTAGTTTTAACTTCGTTCAAAGCAAATTAATCGGTTGAAAGACAGCAGATGTATCTATAGTCTCACGACTGACGCATGTGTATGACAGACGTCGTTGGTTTAATGCATAGATGAATAACAAATTTTAATCAAGGAAATGGACATAATTACCACTTCTTTTTGGGCGAGTTGGTACATATTTGGAAAACTTTGAAAGAGCGCAAACACACACGATCACTAAAGACAAGAGACGAGACACAAGCGCCGTGTCTCGTCTCTTGTCTTTAGTGATCGTGTGTGTTTGCGCTCTTTCAAAGTTTTCCAGAAATGGACATAAACAGTTATGCATAATTGAAAAAGGCGGTAAACAAAAAATATTCTTTCAAAGTTATATCCCCATTGCGCTCACTATATATTCATCAATTCATCATAACGCGACCTGCAACTAGAAAATTCAGTTTCAAAAATCTTCCTGGGTGGTTGGTTTGTACTCATAAGGATGCTCGCCTCTCGTTCCTGTCTGTCCCTTTATTGGTATAATTGACAAAAAGGATTTCTAGAAATATTTCATATATAAAAGAAGCGGACTTTACAGCATGGCTGTTGTCAATTCCTTCCGGATAACTCAGCAATGATGAATTATCAAGTGCTGGCTAAATCAGGTTTTGAAGCACTTCAAGAACATTTGCGTGGGGTAGATGCACGGCAGCTTTAAAAAAACAACAACAAAAAAATCAATATTTGTCCAAGAGGGCAACAAACTCTGGTTTCGAATAATGAAGTCCCCTAGCTAGAATCTTGTCCTAATGGAAGAGTGTACATGGGGCTGCTTCTTTCGCTACTTTCAAAAAGCAAGCGGCACACCCGAAGTCATTGATTAACTTAATGTATCCAGCGACGTAAGCTAAACTGAAATATGTGACAGTGGGTAATGGGATGACGGGAAATTCCATCACTTCCTTATGTTCCTCGGTTGCTGATTGCTGCAGTGTTCGGCATCGACGCAATTAAGGTGCCTTGATTTTGCTCGCAGATGAAACGTACGTCTTGACAATGTGGTCAAGTGCCGCTGTTACGACTCTCGCATCTAGCATATCGTTCCCTCTGCACATTGCCCTTATTTTCCCGAAGATAGCCTCAATGTGGTCGCTATTGAGTTTCCTGGTGAGGACGGAGCCATCACCTTTACGCAGGAGGTGTTCTACTATTTGCACAGTAGACTTCGTGGTGAACAGCAGTGCTTGAAATGTTTCTTCAGTGAAAGTGTCCTTCTTTAACGCCTTATACGTTTCTTGGATGATTTCGATATAGCAGGTGAACTCATTTGCAAGCAACTGCAATCAAGTATCACCTGCGTCATTTATTGACCTCTTTTTACCGCTCCCAGCACACGTGCTGTCATAAATATCAAACTACTGTTTGATTGTTTTCGTAATAAGCATATCATGTAAAGATTCTATGAAAACAACGTTTATCTGCAAAAATAAATTAATCTTTATATATACTATATAACATAACACATTGGCTTATTTTATAAATTATATCAACGCTGAAAACTCAACCTTACAGCATTTACTTTGACTGTTATAATAATACTTTATGTCATGCAAGAATAATGAAAGTTATATTACATTTTTATAAAATTATTTCCATCTTCGGTGCTACCCGGATAGTCTCGCACTAGCGCTGAAAGACGGCTTTGCCGTTGCAAACGGGTTGCTTTCATGTTAGCCTTGAATGTGAGCCTTCGATGTGATCACTGCTCATTCAGTTTTTTTTCTTTTTTTTTTATTCCTATTCTTGTGCAGGTTTGGGAAAAGTTCGGATTAAAATGAACAAAAGTAGCTACCATGCCGCAATGTAAGTCATATGCTTGCCGAATCTTTGCTGAGCGACAGTGTTTTTGTTTTTTTGTATAAAGACTCTGTTCGTGTGTAGCACGCTGACGACATGCCGCTGCAGCATCTGTGCTCTTTCATTTCGGGGCTGTTCTCTCCATGAAACTCACGGGCGACAGCGCGAAGCCAGGCAGGAGCCACCCGCCGCCGCTGAAATACAGTGGCTAGCTGAAGTGGCTGAAGCAGACGCGGAGCGAAGTGAGCAGGTCGCGCCCCTTGCGACGGTGGAGAGCGTAACTCAAAGCGGTAGGAAAGTGCACGCGCGCTCTCCCTCGAGACCGGCCGTGGCAAGAACGTGAACTGCGTGAACTCACTACCGGCACATATTCTAGTTCGCTGTACTACCGGCACTGGTTTCTCGTGTGGCCAATCCCCCTCGTGGGTATGTGCCATTATGAAGAAGAACAGCGCGACTTGGACTAGGGACGGAAGGAAGATATGCACGAAGACATACGTACGTGCCAATATCTGAGGGCACAACAGCAACAACGTTGGCCGTGGCGTAGGATTTGTAGTTCCTCTCCGCTCCGCCAGAAACCGAATGCTGGCGTCGCGGAGCTAGGAATGGAGGAAAAAGTAAATGAAAACCAAAGCGGCGGAACCCCCCTCCAAGAGATTAGCATGCAGACAGCATACATGCATAGATAGCATGCATTCACCCCACCCGGCCATCAGAGACGCGGGAGAAAAAAAGTTAAAAAAGAAAACGCGTGCTCAGAGGGCAAGAAAGACCAGGATGGCATACGTAGCCTCGACGTAGGTTCTACTGTTCTACGCAACGTTATTAGAACAAACTAGTAACGTTGGTTCTATCACGTAATCATCCCCGTATCAGAATAGTGGCGGCGCCCGCGGCCACTAAAAGAAAGTGAGTCCAAGTTGCAAAGTTGCAAACTTGCAGAAATGTTGATAAATGCGGAACCACCTGGAAAATAAAAAGAGGTAGCTGTCGTAGAGAGTCAATTAAGGTGGAAAAAAGAAAGAAAAAAGTAATTTCCAAAAGACAGTGACGACAATTCGAAAAGGCTTTCGTTGACCGATTCTAGATGACGCGATAATTCATGGACACTCAAAAAATGCATACAAAAACTAGTCACTTTTTGAAGCGGAGTCACCACTATAGTGCTCTAGAAGATTGGGCAGTGTGTCGACCGCGCCGCGAAATGCATGGGAGCGAGGGGCCGCTTTTGCGATGACGGAGGCGCCGCAGCGCAGAGGGCGCCACCAGCAACTGGTGTGTCAGCCGTCCGGGCGCCCGCGTATGCGCGCTGTGCGGCGGGGCGGATGCCGCGCGGACTGTACGTTCTTGTTTGCTTGTGCGTCGTCTCGAGCTGTTCGCGACAAGATTTTACTAATATGCCGGTTAACGGTGCTCAGTACTGTTAGCAATCACCTAATTTATTTTCCATTTTGGCCGTCGGCAACACCTCGGGGAAGTAACATGACAGGAGTTGGCTCCGAAGAAAACAGCTTGGAGAGGGCCGGCGTACGACTCGCACAGCACGCTTCACTCGCTGTACAGCGTGCTTTAGCATTCCTAAAGCACCTAATTCACGTCCAGAAATGTAGTCGTTTTGAAAAGAGGGCAGTGTGAAGGCAGGATGTATGAAGAAGTGAGACATACAACACGTGCGTTCGAGCACTGACTAAAACTGGTCACAGTAACCCCATTATCAAAACAGTCCAAAATGGTATATTCCGTTGTTCCCCACGCCAACTATGACGACTACAGTACGTCACTGAAGCCACAAGAGAAGTCGGCATTCAGTTGGAATGAATTAAATGTAGACTACCCCGCATGGAGGTAGAGATGACCTAATTCTACAAGAAAATGTTTCCATTCTAGGGTGCGCAAGCCACCGGTAATATGCAAGTCATTGCCTCCAGAAGATAGCTCTAGTCCTGTTTTATGTACATACAAAATAAAAAAAAATGAATAACTTTGAAAAAGAAATAACGACGGAAAATAGAGGACGCAGAGGCTATAGGGTACGCTTATTCGTTTCCGCTAGATCATCCTTCTGCGAAATAGAGATTGTGAGGTCGGCACGGTTTCTCACCACGAACAAAAATAGCGCTATAGGTTCGAAGCTAGGTCGCAATTTACTCAAAAATTTGGCTCGGATGCACGGTCCTTTTCTACTGCTTTGCACTTCAGATTTTGCAAACTTCCTGTAAAATGTGAAGGTTCAAAAAGTTTGCCTATTTGGAGCACCAGAAAAGCTCCCACTTGAAGCAATGAAATTTAATGTGTTTTTGCGGCTTCGCGAAGTAAGCGAATCACGACAAGAGTTCCCAAAGGGAAAATAATTAAAATCCCTTGGAAGTATTTCACGTGTAATATCAGCCTTGTTAACAATTATAGTCTGGTTAGTATTGCAAAGAGCACCCGCGGCAAGTAGCCCGATTATATATAGTCCGGTAAGCAGTAGTTGCAAGTATATCCAGTCGATTACTCATATTTCATACAACACACAAAGAATAAACACGCACTATGTCCGCATTTGATTTCGGCATTATATTAATTGCTTGCGTATCAGGTGCTCGTCATATCTTTTTCGCATTTTTCCGCTTTCTCTCGGTGCGCGCCAAAAACTGCATCATACCTGCCAATGCGACGTGCAATCAGTGCTTTTTTTTTTTTTTTTTTGCTCTGTACCATTTGATGACAGTAAAGCGTCCGCACTCAAGTGCCCACTATGAACGTATTACGTATGTGACAGGTTTAATTTTTCACATTTTATTTGAAGTAATGCCGTAACTGTACTTGACTTTTTGTTTGTTTTTTTCATCTAAACAGCTGGTTCCCTCTTTGGTTAGTGGCACGCAAACAAATGTCCGTGATATACGTATATGTTAATCACGAACAAAGAATAAATGCTTGAGTCGCGTATACCTTGTTTATTGTTTTTTTTTTTTTTTGCCGGTAAATACCACAGTGCTTTAAATTAGTACGGTAGTGAATAAATGTGTTTTGCTCGCACACTGTATTTGTAATTTAATATAAGCGGTGATCAGGGCACATAAAGAACGCCCATTAAAAAGATATATTACAGATTACTGGCGATTTAATATAAACGTTGTTATTAATAAGCGCTAGCTGCAAAATGTAAGCAGGTGTTCGTAAATAAGGTTTGTAAAAAATAGGTGTTCCTAAAGAGGCCACGAAGCACAAGCTTTGATTCGCATATGTACACTGTTTTTCTCCGCGTGTTAATAGCGCTCCTGGGCAGTAGCCTTTATTCCCTTGCAAAAACGAATGCAAAACACCACGCTTTGTTGCAAACATTAAGTACAAATTTCTCATCTGGACGATTTGTAACTGTCCGCAGGAAGAAAAATTGAGAGTTTCAGTTAACGATTCAAACATCGCGCGCTGCTCCGAAGGACAACCCAACTGTGCACGATGTCTCCAGATAGACGTAAAAGAACGGCAGGGATCAGTTTAAGCACCTGGAATAAGTCGCCTCTTTATTAATTATCACACTAATTGCGTACCGTCTGAAAATCGCTCCAAAGAGAACCGCACCCCTCCTCTGTACCCCCGCTATCCCGCGGCCGCTACGCGCCGAGCGGCGAACGTGGCACCCCTGTTGCACGTCGCGCCCTCTCGCGGGAGTCGGTTCTTGTCATCGCAAAAGCGGCCCGCTCTCCGGCGCCGGTCGTCACACTGCCCAATATTCTAGAGCACTATATCACCACCACCAACTCCTATGATCCAAAATATTCTAGTTCACTATAATCCAAAAGTTCTGGCAAAATAACCTCCCCCCCTCCTGTTGAAGCTGCCTCGCCTAGCCTCGCGCTTGGTGAAACGTCACGTGGAGTCACGTGATATAGTGCTCTAGAAGATTGGGCAGTGTGTCGACCGCGCCGCGAAATGCATGGGAGCGGGGGGCTGCTTTTGTGAAGACGGAGGCGCCGCAGAGCAGAGGACGCTACCAGCAACTGGTGCGTCAGCCGCCCGGACGCCCGCGTACGCGCGCTGTGCGGCGGAGTGGATATCGCGCGCACTATACGTTCTTGTTTGCTTGTGCGTCGTCTCGAGCTGTTCGCGACAAGATTTTTAAAATATGCCAGTAACGGGGCTCAGTACTGTTAGCAATCACGTAATTATTTTTCCATTTTGGCCGTCGGCAACGCCTCGGGGAAGCGACTTGACAGCAGTTGGGCTCCGAAGAAAACAGCTTGGAGAGGGCGTACAAATTCAGACTGGCACAGCACGCTTTACTCGCCGTACAGCTTGCTTTAGCATTCCTAAAGCACCTAATTGACGTCCAGAAATGTACTCGTTTTGAAAGGAGGGCAGTGTGGAGACAGGACGTATGAAGAAATCAAACATGCAACACATGCCTTCTAGCGCTAACTAAAGCAGCTGGCCACAGTAACCCCATTATAAAAACAGTCCACAATGGTATATTCCGTTGTTTCACGCGCAAACTATGCAGATTACTGTACGTCACCTGAAGCCACAAGAAAAGTCGGCATTCAGTTCGAATGAATTAAATGTGGACTACCCCGCATGGAAGTAGAGATATAGTAAGGACATGAAAAACGATCGACCCCACACCAGGTAAACGGCTACTGAATAACGGGACACAGTGGGTCAGGAAAGGCGGAAGAAGTGGGAAGTAAAGGTTGTACAGGAAAACAAACAAACAAAAACAGAAACGTGTCGCCTACCAGGGAGGGAGAAAGGTGTTGGTGGAAGGCACGCGGCGCCGTGAAAAAAGCGACCGCTAATGTGAACAAAGGTTTGGAATTTTCGTGCGGCACGGCAAACGCACGACGGAGAAGAAAGCAAACAGCTAAAGATGAAGAAAAATGGAGATATATGAAAGGCAATAATAAAAAGGAAATAACCGAGCTTAGGAACCAAATGAAGGCCTGGGAAGAGGAAAGCAGTGCACAAAGACTCTGCAATAGAACGCGTATAAAGATATAAGCGTCTAAATTTAAGAATCAACAACTTTGTAAAACTGTATACTAATCTAAGAACACACCATTTTCTTTTCTTTCCATAAGCTGGAACGTTGTTGTAACGGCTAGCTTTAAATACCCAGAAATGCGCGCTATACTTAAAGGGACGCTAAAGACACGCTATGAAAATCTAATAAACTACATTTGGTGACAGTGTCACCATATATCCGGCAGCAAAAAATCAAATAATTGCTGATATATTGTGATAAGAAGTTGAGGTTTTTTCTTGTTCCCGCCGGTCGAATTCTAACTGTTTCCTCCTGCAACGTAGTCGGGTAGAGTGACGCACACTATGACGTAAGTGGAGACTCCGCGATTGCTAGTGAGCCGGCGCGGCCCGCGGCGTTGAGCATCCCTCAGGGGCCAACATGGCAACGGCGTACTCGCAGTCGACCATCGGCTCACAATAAGTGACGGCCACAGCCGAAATAAATAAAACGATGAAGAGATAATTTACTGAGCGATGGGCCCATAAAGGAAGAAAAAAAACAACAACATAGAGCTCTTGTAATGAACAATACTTTACGTGTTTCTCAAGCTTTTGCGCTCCTTCTTGCATTGCAATCTGCATATAAACAGACCGAGCCCTTCGTCATCGCAACGCTTCCAGAAATGTTTACATACAAATAAGATTTAGTAACCAGCAAAATCGTGTCCTCGCTGCTGCGCTTGCCAGACCCTCGCGTTCAACTCCAGACCCCTCGATATAATTTTCGATTGTGCATTAAGCTCCTCTGTTTCTTATGGGCGGCGTTAACGCGAGAAGCAATCAATGCTCTCGGCTATTGGCGGAGTTACAGCCTTGTACATATGTAAATAAAGGTTTTTTGTCACCGGAGAAAAAAAAATAAGAAGAACTCGGCGTAGCCGAGTGGTTAGCGCCGAACGTTACGGAGCAAGCAACGGTGAGTTCGAATAAAGCTGGAGGTGGCGCTCTTTTTTTCTACACATTTTTTTTAACCTTTTTAATGTATTTGTGGTGCTTCGTTATTTTTAGTTTTGACTTTTTATCCGAGGCCCTTTTTTCGCCGGGAGACCAGCGCAATAGGCAAGGATGCAATCATTTGGAATAAGATCTCCTTGGTACAGTTGAATCCCGCTATAACGAAATTCACGGTGCACGAAAAAAAATTCGTTCTCGCGGAACTTCGTTATCGCAAAAATTTGACGTGAAACGCAGAAAGAATTGCCCAAGCAGCAGCAAAGGCGTTTAATGCCAAAAATCTGTAAGCTTGGTTTGCTTACGCTTCACGGCGAGCAACGCCGTCACGCGATTTTCGCACTCGGTCAGCAAACCCATTGCAACATCGTCGTCTCGGACAGCAACGAAATTCCTGATGACATCAAAAGCGTCCATCACCTGTACGGCGGTTGCCGCAGCCGGCGCTTCCTGTACGTCGTCGTCTTCTTCATCGGAAGAGTCCTTATCATTCCGGGCAGCTTTTATGATCTGCTCATCACTCACATCTTCGTGAACAACAACACAAGCGTCAGCGCCGATGTATTCGTCGAGCTCGAGATTAGGCGGCACGGTTCCTTTCTCCCAGCGTTTTCCAGGCGGCCGCGATCCCCGGAGCCGGTGACGCCTCTTCGTCGTCGTCTGTAACGCCTGGTGTTAGGCCAGCAGAGTGTACGGGTCGACCTTCGGCAAATCCGGCGTGCCTGAAACAGTTCACAATTACTGAGCGCCCCAGTGTGCTCCAGGCAGCAGACATAATCTGCAGTGCCACGTACAAGTCCACCTTCGTGTCTCGGCCGGTTTCAGTGTTAAAAAGCAGCCGCTGAATTAACCTCCCGCGGTAAGCGCGCTTCAGGCTAAGAATCACGCCCTGATCGAGAGGCTGTAAGACAGACGTGCAATTGGGAGGGAAAAACCTCAGCTCCGTGTTAGTGAGCTTGACTTCGTCGGAGTGATGCGCTGAACAATTGTCCAAAAGCAAGCAAACTTTACGGCCCTGCCGCTTCATGTCGCGGTCGAATGCCATCATCCACTCGGTGAAAATAGCGCGGGTCATCCATGACTTGTTGTTCGCCTTGTACTGCACAGGTAGGCTACGAGTTCCCTTAAAACAGCGCGGCTTGGCACTTTTGCCTATGACTAACGGCGGACGCTTGTCCGAGCCATCCATGTTTGTGCAAAGCAGCACTGTGATGCGTTTTTTGCTGTGCTTGCCGCCGTGACAGCGCTGCCCCTTGAAGTCGAGCGTCCTAGCCGGCAACATCTCGTAGAATAGCCCGGTCTCGTCGGCGTTGTAAATGTCTGCAGGCGCGAAGTTGCTTAAAATTCCGGCCATGTTACTCGCCTTCCAAGCAGCTGCTCCGTCCACGTCTGCTGACATTCAGTTTTAGTTTCACGTGCGTACAGAGTTACGTACGCAAACGTGAGAAGTCTACGTGCGCTGCGCGCATTTCGCCAGGACTACTTTTAGTTTCACGTACGTGGTGTACGTGAAGCAAAATGTATGGACCTTTCATACAAGCCTCGAAAAACTGTGCGTACATGTTATGCCGCGCCATCTAGTACAGATGAACCAAACTAATTTTGTTTAGTCGAGCTGCCTTGAGCCGAGCCACGCTGCGGCCGTAGCCAAGAGTCGGTCGAATTGGAAATTGCTGTTCTCAACGTCGTTGCTCTACAGTGAACAATTAGCAAGACGCATACCTATATGCGTCCACCGCACAGCGTCTCGCATGCAGACTTCGAATGGATTGCATTCCCTCACGTCGCGAAGCATATCCAGATCGTCGCTTTTGGAAAAGCGAATTCGCTGGGCAACAGAACCAACAGAACTCATGCTTACAACTATAGTGCCTACACCTTCCCCCTACAACGGATTGGCTCTGGTTGGCTGCCGGCTTGCATCTGGCACTCTAGCCACTTCTCGCTCAACTCTGGTCTGGCGTGACCTCGCGAGATCGTTGCTATGACGACGACAAACGCTTCTGCGTCAGGCTTAACAGCTGAAAAATCGTCCTTCTATCTAAAAAATAAAGGCTATTTGTCACTTGAAACTTTGCGCGAGGGTAAGATTGGGTAGGCTTAAAGCGAATACAACAGTTTAGAACACGATATCGCGCCGAGGAATTAGCGGCGAAGCTATTATTGCTGTGAAGCGGGCGGGCAGGGCGTCGCCATGTTGTCAACTCTACGTACGCCTGCAACGTGAAGACACCAACGTGAAAATCCGAATCTCACGTACGTCCGTGAAACTCCCGCGGACTCTTCACGTTGTGCGCATGCGCACTGGTCACACGTAGGCGCTTCACGTACGTGAAGCTCCCACGTACGTGGAACTAAAACTTTTCCAACGATGTTATGGCGGGCCTTGAAACGGTTTAGCCAGCCAATGCTGGCTTTAAAATCATCAATGCCAAGTAGGCATGCATAGTTCAAGGCTTTCTGCTGGACGATGCTTCCGGACAGGGGGACGTTGCTGGCTCGTGCTTCCACAAACCACGCATGCACTGCTTTGTCCAACTCTTTATGGAGGGGCCGCGTCACCTTTTTGTGCTTCGAGGATGTGCCTGAAGCAAGTGCCATTCTCACGCTGTCCTTATTGCCTAGAATCGTTGACAGCGAACTTGCAGGAATTCCGAAGTCTTCAGCAATTGCCGCTTTCTTCCTTCCGCTTTCTGCTTGGGCGATTATTTGAGCTTTTTGCTCAAGGGAAAGAGTTTTGCGTTTTTTCACTTGCATTGCCATCGTGTCCTGCGGATGAAAACTCGTCGTTGTCGAAGAGAAAGGCAGCGAGTGAACAACGCGACCACGACACAAAGCCAAAATGGCGGAACTGCAATCACGTGATTTCATGCTTAATGTGGCTTTGGATTTGACTTGGACTTCTCGCCAATAAAACTAGTTTCGTTTTCGATTTTGAACGCGAAAATTTCGTTGAAGCGGAAACGCTCTGCAAAAATGGTTCGTTGTGCAGAGAAATTTAGGCCATTAATTCTTATAGGATACTCGCGGGGAATAAAAAAATTATTCGTTGTCGCGGAAATTTCGTTGTGGCGGTATTCGTTGTGGCGGGATTCAACTGTATGTCCCTTTTGTTTACGTTGCCTGCAAACAGCTCGTTGAAGCTCTTGTTGCCACAGTAGGTGGGACAGATGTGCCATGATTTAGTGAACAATTGAATCATAATGCGTTTTTTCCTTCGGCACTTAGCATATGTATGCTTTTCGTGGCGTACGTAGCTGCAGTCGAGCGGTCAGGTCAGGGTTAACGGGAGCTCGCAGTCGAAGTGGCGACGGCGGCGATATGCTGGCTCAGAAATGTGAACGAAGGAGCGTGTCGGCGGCAGCGGATTTCGCTCGCTCGCGCCTCCGAATGCTCAAATGTGAACGAGCCAGGCGCATCTGCGGCTCCAAGGTGCTGCAGGTCCAAACTTACAACTATCCGAGCACGCACGAAGTGCCTGAGCCGGAACATAACCGAAACTGAAGTGGGCGCCTGTGGCGCCTCCAAGTACATTTTTGTATTTGTCTTGCAACATTTACGTTGTCTTTTCGCCGTCGTTTACGTATGATAAAAGCGTGTTATCATATTCGAGACAAAACCTACGACCGCATTCAAACGGGCAACGTAATTCGCATTTGTCAGCCTCCGGGATCTCTAGCGCGTCACGTGATTTGTAGTTTTATTTAGGCCGAGGCTAGAGCCACGCCCGTGGCAGCAGCCGACCCCACACACGTTTCTCCTGCTGCCACGCACGGAAATACGTCACACTCACGTGACCCGTGCATGATGACGTCAGTGGTTGTGCGCTTCCGTTTAAAATGGCGCGTTGCAAGGCGTGCAATTCCTAGCATTGCCTCCTTAGCCGAGTGGCGTTTCATCTGTGTGAAATTTGTTCGTTGTCATAGCTTTAAAGCCGTTAATTTTGTTGCGGCGGTATTAATTATTGCTATTGGTACGCATGAGTTCTTTTGTGTTGTGAGTTGTGCGGTAAAGACGAAGTGTTTCACGCGCACAGCGAGAAAAAGATGCTACATATTTTGGCGACAAGGATGGTAGCGTAAACCAGGACTTCGGCGTGGACTGCTGACCGTCCATCATGAGCTTTTCGGGTCTTCAGCCGCCTCCGCCCTTCCGTGGGAGTAATGGAGGCTGGCGTTCCACAACTACATGCTGGCGTCTGGTGCCTCCACTAGATACCTCCACACTTCTGCTAACCGGAGAGGGCTATCCTGCCAGCGAATTTTCTACACATTGTCGCCGTCGTCCCCTTCAGCGCCTACCGCTGCTGCCTCACACTCCGGTGACGATGCTATCTTTTTACTGGCGACGCACTACAAATCTTCCATAAATGTGATCGCCGCACGCCACCGTTTTCAACGCTGAGTACAAACTGCCGGAGAGATGGCATATGAGTACACATCGCTGCCCTTCGCAGCCTTGTCGGCGACTGCGGTTTTTTTGGGAGCTTCGCAGACTACAAAATCAGGAACCAGCTGGTGAAGAAGACCATTAGTCACCATTTCGGTGAACGCCATCTCCTTCTTGACTTTCTCGCGCGCCCTGGCCTTTGCTAGACAGTGCCAGCAAGCTTGCCATGAAGCAAATGAGCTGTCGGGAGAGGTGGCTCCAGTACAGCGCGTGAGATGCGAGTGCACATCATAACGGGTCCCTCAGGTCCCTTGCATCAAATGCAGTTGCCACGTATGTAAATCTTCATCTGCACTTCCGGAGCGCTCGTGCTATCGCTGCGGTTCTCCTACCCACCTGGCGAACGACTCCACGTGGCAAGCTCGCAAGTAGAATAGCCAGCCTCTAATCCGCGGGCGCACGACTCTCCGTCTTCCCCGGCACGCGTGCCGGGGGCGGGGAAGAGGACGCCCATTTCCGATGGAAATAAAAAGTTGTGCAACCAACCAATCGCAAACGGAAGTGTCGTCGGTGCGGCAAAGTGGGCCATTTGGAATCTGCAAGTCGTCTGATCGTTCCAGTGAAGTGCAGAAAGTCGAAGATGATTCCTCCAGCAGTGATGCTATTGTACGTCTCCACTGTTCCTCTGCAACCTGTTGCTTTGCCAGACAAGCTTTGGGATAAGCCTGCAATCGACATCGTGGGGCGTTTCGACCAAGCTCCTAGTAACTGTCGCTTTGCTATAACACTCGTTGACTATTACAGTAAATGGCCGGAGGCTTCTTTCACAACTGCCACAGTTCAAGAATTGCTTCTAGGTACATTTGTTCACAAGGGTTACCCTGAAAAGATTGTGTTGGATCACGGATCACAATTCTCATCCTCGGGGTATACGTAACTGCTACTCCTCAGTTTATGACCCCCAAGCCAATGGACTTGTAGGACAGTTTAATAAGGTTTTCAGGGCATATGTTCAGATGGCTCTTTGCGAGCGACGTAACCTACGTACAGCTATTATTGAACTCTGTGTCTATCGCTGTGCGCCACATGCCACGACAGGAATCGCTCCAGCCATCCTAGTTCATGGCCAGATGCCTCGCATAAGACTTAACGTTGCGTGCCTGCCAGATCAGTGCTTCTCGACTGATCGCACAAGAGCGCTGAAGCTCTAATGCCAGTGGCTAGAGCAGAAGTAAGCCAAATATAAGCTTTATGCAGACCAGCGGAGTGTAACCAAGCACTGTGACTTTCAGATTGGCAACTATGTGTGAGTTCGTAAGCCGATTGTGCGAGGCAAGCTGGCTGCTCGGTTTCGGAGCCTTGAAGAGTTGTGGAGCAAATTGGACCAGTCTCATACCTGCTGGATGATGGGCGAGTGTGGCACTCGTCCAAATTATGAGCTGTTAGGAAAGCAGTTCAGTGCCAACCTCCGCCTTCAGCTCTGATGGCTCTCCTCGCTAACATTTTGTTGCCCACTGACTGCACCCGAGTGTCGACCAGTCCACGTACCAGAAACGCAGACCAGAGTCCAACCTCGCGTAGCCCCAATAACGCTGATGTTAGCCTGGGAACTTCCTCATTCCTGGCTTTGCCTGACACAGAACCGACAGACCCCCCCTGAACCCAAGTGTGCCTCAACAGCAGCAACTACTACTCCTCTTCCTTCTCCCTGCAGAAGCATTTGTCAAAAGAAGCTTCCCGCAAGGTTTAAAAGACTGTGATGTATTAAAGGATATTTAGCCATTTGCTAGCAAGCTATTTTTTTTTTTTTTTAAGTGCGGTGGAAATGTGATAAAGACGAAGTGTTGTTGCACATGTGCATGGAAGAAAACGAGGAAGTGAAATACAGAACGGCTGGGGAGCAGTCAATTGCTGCGTTGCTGTCTTGTCTACGCTACAAGTTGCCTTATGTTTCTTTGGCTCGAACCCAGGTGCTCCAGAACAGTAGTTGGTTATGTAAAGTATTGCACAATTGAGGTGTAGGCATTTGGTAGGAATGAGCCAGTCTTTTGCATATAGTATTACATAGCCCTTCTGGCCTTTTGTGCATATCGTCACATGCGAGAGTCGGGCTTTAGTGACGTGAACATTTCTGAGCGGTTCAGTTTAAAGGGATGTTCCTTACTTTTGCTCACCTTCAAATAGTGCGTTGTGTGGTGGCTGCATGGTGACTAGGACAGTGAATTACATTGACCAATATTTTTCATCATGCAGTCACGATTTTGTACGAGCAGATGGAAATAGCTAAAGATGTTTGCACAGGGCAAATGACATCTATGTTCTTGTTTACCAACTCACTTGACCAGTTAGCTTATGGTGTTGTCGAGAGCAAGCCTTTGGCGTAAATCGCTTTCTTCGCCATTCTCCTGTGAGACCAGAACATGTACACAGCTAGTGTAAACCAGACCACTCGGCTGCTACACAGAAACGACCGTTATAGGCAGGCACTACATTGTGCATCCAAAGTGGTGAGGGAACCATATCTGGTAAACTTTACCAGTAGGCCTGTTCCTTGGCTGAAGTTGCAGAGGTGCTCCGTTCAGTGCACCTACTGGAGGAATAGTCGAGCCTCCTCATTCTGGACTGGAGCTGACCAGCGAGGCCATTTATTAGGACGACTTTCCACCAACAGGGTTATCTGCTTTTACTTCAGGTTTCCATGAAACATAATTAAATAGTGCTCCTTTGTTAAGGCGTGACACTGATCTGCTCCCTTTTTAACAGTGATCGGATGTTCCAAGAGCCTAAATGGAGAAGGTTGCATACACATGCAATTAAATTACTTAGCATTTACTAAACATAATTATTCAGTCATATTTTTTGACCTACTATGTCTAAATATTAAAACATCCTCGCAGCCAGTGGAACTAAATTTTTTAATCAAGAGTTTTATGGGTTGAATTCATGATCAAACCGGACAAAAAGCACAACAGCTGTATACATTCTAGACCGACTTTGGCTATCAGGGACACTGTAGGGGAGGGTTCTGGATCATTTCGATCACCTTTAACTTCAAAAGGCATTGACTGCACAGTACATGGGTGCTATGCTTTCTGCATCAATCCAAACATGGCTGCCACGCCTACGGTCAAACCACGGTACCCTGGTTCAGTGGTTGAGCATCTTAACCACCGAGCCACTGCGGTAGGGTATAAGTAAAAAAATAGGTGAATAAAACTTGACTTTTTTCTTGGCACACACCATAGTTTATTTCATCCATGTCTCTGCTGTAACACCCTAAGTACATGTACTTAACTTAACAATAATGAATCAAAAGCCCAGACATTTGTGTTTGGTGCATGATAGCCACAGCTGCTTATGCACCATAAAACCCCATATAATTAGACATTGAAACTCTGTGTATGGGCCCACAACTTTAAACCCAAGCTCTAAGGCCATCTCTAGCCCATGCAGTGCTCAGGGCACTGCTGCCACCCAATCACGTGATCTTGCAACTTTGGGGCCAGGTTGCAAAGCTTAAACAGTTACTGCACACTCCTAAAGCACTGTATGCAATGACTATGGCAAAGGAAGGCGACAGACGGTGGCATGCGGGCACCATCTACAAAGCTATTCGATAGCCCCTTTCGGGCCCTAACAGGAAGAACACTTTCATATAATGCCTCCTTCCTGGTAAGCATGTGAAGCTCTCATTGTTACAATTGTTGTTTTGTTTTTTTTTTTTTTGTTTTTTTTTGAATTATGGTTATGAGGAGCAGTACCCTCCCCTATTTTTTTTTTGTGCCACCCCACCGAGAGTGCCATGGCATCCCTGATTTTCTGCAAGAGTAGAGTTGCCTGGAACTTTCTATGATTCTGTTACTCTTCAAAAATGCTTGCTTTTGTCGCAATGCCCAGTCTACTCCCTTGGCTTTGGTATCTGTGACAGCACCTTTTGCATGACATTGTGGCCCATAAGGCTTGACAGCAGTAGTCAGTAAGTCAGGCGGAGAAGGAAACAACTTTATTCAACGCATTACTAAGTGTCAAGAATGTCCTGGGCCAGGGTCACTAAGGCCAACTGATCATTAAGTCAAGCACAGATTCCTCATGAACTTTTACTAAAGCTTTCGTAGCACACTTGTTGCATGCAGGTTATTTGCATGGTTGGTCAAAAGACCCCATGCCTTGGGGTGTGCAGTCAAGCTGCACAATGGGGAACTTGTGAAGCTGAAAAATTTTCTCAGGGAAGCAGACAAGACCCATTCTCACCTTACATACATTTTGAGCTTTGGGCTCTTTGTGCCTCATAAAAGAGCCAGAAGATTGTGACCTATTATACACATTCTGCTTCATAAAGTGCTTTTAAATGGCACCTTCATTTTTTAACAATGACTTTTTAATAACCAAGAAAAAGCAAAAAAATATGCCAAATTCAAATTTACTGCAAAAGCTATACAGCATGGGGTAAATAAAAAAGACGTGAGGTATGTCTGATGCCGTGGCCTTTGTCTTCAACCATCTGAGGATGTCTCTTGCAGTTGGCAGGTGA
Organism: Amblyomma maculatum; assembly: GCF_055883805.1. Classification (NCBI taxonomy): domain Eukaryota; kingdom Metazoa; phylum Arthropoda; class Arachnida; order Ixodida; family Ixodidae; genus Amblyomma; species Amblyomma maculatum. The sequence goes on from NC_139344.1 coordinate 208,497,926, forward strand.
CATGAACAGGTGACTCCTGTGATGTCACAAGACCGCGTGTCATTGTTGAAGTGGCAAGTGCTGCTAAATTTAGCTTCGCCATTGAGATGGGAGGGTGAGATCAGAATCCAGCCTTCTAGGACTCTTGGGTCCCAGGCTAGACATGCTACCCTAGGTCACACAAGCACATTCATTCAGCTTGGTTAAAGCTGGTCTTTATATTTATGTCACTCCTGGCAGCTTGAACAACATACATCACGGTCCACTTCACACCGTGTCTCTGGCAGGTGGCATGGCTGGCCACTTTTCGGCTGTTTCAGTGACATCATCTGTCTTAAATTTACCTGCCTTTGTGTTTGCTCGCATTAAATGTGCGTGTGACGTCAGCAGCGACATATGTTCTCATGTGGTTTAACCATGTAAACTGTCCTGATCTTCAATTTGCTTCAAGATAGCAGGCCTGGTCCTTTGTGGCAGTTGTCAAATGCCGAGAAGCATGCGCTAAGTGATGCAAGGAACAGCAGGCAAAAAGATACAGGCGTCATCTACATATAACGTCTATCAAGATAACTATGCCAAACCAGTGTTTTTCATTGCTCTATTAGATTTAGGCACATTAAACTTATAATTTTTTTCAAACATATTTAACAGCAAAAGGTCAGCATTTCTTTTTTTAGAGTACAGATCTAAGTATGATTGTTTTTGCATTAACTAGCCTTACATTGAATACTTGTTCCTGCAAAAAGGCTAAGGTAAACCCCAAGTACCAGGCCACAGCGACCTCTTTTCGATGGGTAAACCAGGGCACCTTTGTGTTGAGCGATGTCAGTGCATGTTATAAAACGCCGGGTGGTTGAAATTTCCGGAGGACTCCACTATGAAGTCTCATAGCCTGAGTTGCTTTGGGATGTTAAACTCATAAGTTAAACTAAACTAGTAAACCCCAAGTGATCTTTCTTTACCAACACAGGAGTAGCATGTTATACTGCTGATAAGAAAGTTAACTATCATTGAAAATAATATGTTCCAAAAAAGAAAAACTGAAATCCAAAATCAAGTCTGTCTAATTAAACTGCCATCCAAGAAAATTCTGCCCCAAGTACAAAATTCAGAAATGTGTACCCTATCAAAATGCAATATGTGAGTGCATACAGCTGCAGGTATAGTAATCTACTGGCAGTAAATTTACTGCCAATGGGTTCTTAAAGAGACATGCATGTGAGCACATACTGCTAGCCGACAGAAAAGCATACTTCTGAGCTGTATATTATTTTCTTAGTCACTGCATAAAGTTTCGACTAAACATGTGCTTGCCTTTTGACCTTGTGGCCAGCAGGCACCATTACAACACTTTGAACTTGCACAGATTACAGCAACATGTTTTTGTTGGCATCAAGGAATTTTTCAAATTCGCGTGACTTTTAGAATAAAAACAACCAAAGTAATGTATATATGTCTTTGTGTGCATTCTTGCGACAAGGTACCCTAGTCACTTAACTATATGTCAGAGTTTTTACTATATCAAAGTTTACTATAGCAGGATTCTACTTATATGGACTCTTGTGAAATTGCTGCATCTACTGTCCAGCAACCAAACATTTATACACACAGCACAGCCATCCTGCTTTAAGTAGACCCCTTTACAGTAAAGTCACTGGGACCAGCAAAAATCTTTACTATATCAGTTGTTGGTGATGACATGGTTCTGAAGATGCTGCCTGGTAGTTAAATGGGTACTTACTGAACACGTCTTGTTGCTTAATAAAAAAAAACACTGAAATACCTTCCATCTCTCCCTTATCTCTTCATGCAACTTTTTTCAGTTATAAAAATTTTTTACATCTTGTGGAAGTACTTTTTAAGCATGAGGACAGTGTAGCTACAAATACAACCAAGTATGGCTTAATGTGAAAACCAAAGCTTTACATGAACACGGTGTCACTTTTTGCTGTTCCTGTCCTTTAAAAGGCAATAAATGATAAATGCGCGTGGCAGTCAAGTGCTGCAAGAACGCACATGCTGCACCTCTTCTTCTTACCTCCGCTGCCTCATGCTTTGTGCTGCACTGTGCTGTGAATGTTCGCCCAATTCCTCCCCTTCCCTTTTTCTTGCCGCACTTTTACTATCCTTTGCTTTCTGAACGGACCGCACCGCCTCTTTTTCATGTTTGTAGACAGCTTTACTTTTTTTTTTTTCTACGCCCTGCGTGCTTTCCCTCATGGCTTCAAGGCTTCCGTAAAGTAGGCTTCTCCTGAATCTGCTTAGCCTGGTGGTAAAGCCACTTAAAAAAAAAAAAGACATTTTTTTTTTGTTTTCAAATAAAAAATATATATTTGCCACGCGATTCTAGGTAGTGCGCGGGAGCGAGAGTCGTCGCCGCGACCAGGTGCACGTTACTATAACGGATGTCTGCCAAAAATGTCTTTACTATAAAGGGGGAGAAATGTACAGTCGTGAGCAAAAGTGGTATACAACACTCAGCCAGTGGCGAAGCGCGCGAAAACTGCATGCCAATTACTTTATCTAGCAACAGCTATCTGTGATCGGAACAATAGTGGCAGTGCCCCATTTTATCCACATGCATGTGTCACTGTCGCTGTCTCTTGCGCTGTCGTATAGGTGGCATTTTTACGCAGTTTTCCCGAGCTCTGTCACTGGCTGAGTATTGTATACCACTTTCGCTCACGACTGTACAGTTGTCTATGGAAGATAAACAGGGACTTCGGTTTCACTTTACTATATCAGAGTTTACTATGCGGGGTTCTACTTATATGGACTCTTGTGAAAATATCTACTCTCCAGTAACCAAACACACTGCACAGTCATCCTGAAAATAACAGCTTGAGGGGCTAGTTGGTGCTGCATAATACCCAGAAATGTGGCGCAACAAACACAAACACATGCATGTTTTTGTGTTTATTGCGCCACATTTCTGGGTATTATACAGTCGTCCTGCTTTATTTTTCACGTTTTCGAGCGATAGCACAAGTGCACTGGTCCACGGTCAATGGATGCGTAAGATTACTCTTGCCAGTTGAATTCGGGGCCTTTTTTAGCTACAGAGTCGGCACCTGTGAATCAAGTCCCAACATCAATATATGCTGGTGTCATCCTGACATCCCAACAACGTTCCATCCTGGAAAGTGTGAAAGAGTATTTACAGCTCTGTGAGAAAACTTGACCTCGGTTTTTATTTTTATATTTTTACAATTAACAGATTACGTGAGCGTAAGCATGTGCCAGAAGGCAGAACATGAAGTCCCGGCGGCCCATGACATGAACTAAAATGAACATCTGCTCTGGTGGCTTCTCTGCAGTACATAGGTGTCAAGGGGCGCAGCGCACGCGCGCGCGCACACGCACACACACACGCACACACGCGCACGCACACACACACACACACACACACACACACACACGCACACACACACACACACACACACACACACACACACAAGCCTACAAGCAGGCTGCGCCTAAGGGCAAAATGAGGCAAATCAGCTGAGAGCAACATTGATACACTTACATATGAAGGCCGGTTCTCGGGTAAGCAACATAAAAAAAATGCTGTAACATTCAGACACGACGGCGGCTTTTCTGCAGTGCAAAGAGCAAAGCAAACTCATCACGACCTAATTGCCGATATAGATCAGTATTCAGGTAATAAATATGTCAAATCCTTAATTCTGAACGGGTCAACCTTCTTTTTTATATTTTTATTCTGTAGAGAAGTTCAGCAACTGCCTTGAAAGTGCAGCTGGTAATGTGAAAGGCTTTTGAATGGACTGTTCAAAATTCACAAGTAATTTACCGAACTGCCTGCTATATCAGCGAAACCACAATGTTAAACTACATTTTTCCACAGTATTGAAAATAAACACGCGCCTAATATTTCTTTGGTCATAAATATGACCATTCATTGGCTTCCTTAACTCAAACGTATTTAATTGTGACGAACAGCGCGGGCTCGTTTCACTATCTTTGTTTGGTACGTGTCATATATCGTACGTACTAACATGTTATTTTGTAGATAGCCTGTAAGATATTGTTTATCTGCTCACTAAACACGTTTGTAGGTACCGGCTTTCCTGGCTCTAAATAAACAGACTAAAATGAAAAACGTTTAATTTCAGTCGGAATAGTTTTTCCAATTTGGCACTCCAAATTGGTTAGAATGAACTGTCAATTTTGAAAGAGGCTGAAATTGTATACACGCAGTAGGTATATCAAATTATCTGGGTGATGCATCTATCGTATATATAGGACTATATATAGGAAAGATGCATCACCCAGATAATATAAATTTATTTATATATCATTTATAGTTATAATAAATTATATATGTGTGTGTGTGTGTGTGTGTGTGTGTGTGTGTGTGTGTGTGTGTGTGTGTGTGTGTGTGTGTGTGTGTGTGTGTGTGTGTGTGTGTGTGTGTGTGTGTGTGTGTGTGTGTGTGTGTGTGTGTGTGTGTGTGTGTGTGTGTGTGTGTGTGTGTGTGTGTGTGTGTGTGTGTGTGTGTGTGTGTGTGTGTGTGTGTGTGTGTGTGTGTGTGTGTGTGTGTGTGTGTGTGTGTGTGTGTGTGTGTGTGTGTGTGTGTGTGTGTGTGTGTGTGTGTGTGTGTGTGTGTGTGTGTGTGTGTGTGTGTGTGTGTGTGTGTGTGTGTGTGTGTGTGTGTGTGTGTGTGTGTGTGTGTGTGTGTGTGTGTGTGTGTGTGTGTGTGTGTGTGTGTGTGTGTGTGTGTGTGTGTGTGAATTGGACCTCACAACCTACAAGGATTTCTTGGTATATAAGCTACAAAACCCTCAAGATAAACAAATATACAAAAGGATATTCCAGGGTCAGCCACCATAGTGGCTTTTGCAGATGTCTTTGCGATAAGACTGTTTCGTACAATGTCAACCTTGGCTCTAACTTTGCTATGTAAATTCCACGGCAATTAAAAAAGCAACCACTATTTTTAAAATAACAATTAATATGGGAAGAGAAGACGTGAATTAATTATTCAGATAATCATTGACCATATTAATACATGCAGTGCAATTAATTTCCCTTAATTCATACCAATATTGTATACATTACAGAAAATAAACAACTGATTGCAATTATACACTATATCTGAAATTATTACGCACAGTGATCAATTACGACACATGGAAAGTAAGCAAACAACACCAAGAAAATTACTTTTAAGCTCCTTCCAATTATTGTCATAACACAAATATGCTTGAACTGCAATGAATCAGTGCGATTTTCTTTATATTTTGTTTAATACCACTTCAAGACATATTTGTTGTTCGAAGTTGACAGTTTGCGCACGTTTATTCTCAAGAAGTCAACAGCTACTAAACGCATACTCCATGTATTCACAGGAGGGAAGAGCAGTACTTTTAAATCCTCGATGTAACAAGCGTCGATATATCGAAATCCTCGGTGTAATGAAGCATTTTTAATTTGCTTGTCACAAATTAACTTCGTGATCATAGAAGTTGCACCATATACATTTAGTTTCACTATAAGGAAGCAAATATTGCCGCACTTTCTATGAAGCGAAATTGCGTTGCTAGCTCAAGAAGAACGCGAGAAATTGTGCCGCGAGTTGGAAGGGTTAAGCGGTGCGCGTACAGATGCGCATACCGGCGAGCGTACATCACCTACTGGTTAAAGCGCCTGCGCCACCTGGGGTAGTACGGGCGAGGTTTGCGAACGTAGTGTTGGCCGAATCCACTAGGCGACGCGACCAACTCCGCAGTTGTAAAGCCCCTGGAATTACGCAGTGGGACTATCAGCAAGACCAGACGGGACAAGGAGCAACTTTCGCAGCATGTCTCCCCCGCCCCTGCACACACAGACACACACAAAAAGAACCCCAAAAAAAAAAAGCGTGCAAAAAACGTCTTTCTCCTATTTGACAACGGCAACAGGCAATGAATGCGGCGCGCCTTTAGCGCTGAAAGGGAGCCGAGCTGCAATTATCGCAGTTATTTACTCCGAAGGGTGGTAAAATTTTGGAAGGGTCGGCATATAAATGATCACAGCCGCATGACAGCTTCATTTCCCAAATATAACTGAACTGAAAGATCTGATGGAGACGTAGGCGCCGGCTCATCGCCGATTGTTCACGAGCGTGCACTTTAATGTCGTATATAGGTATATCACCCAGGGTCAGTGGCATAGCCAGAAAGTTTTTTCGAGGGAGGCTGACGTTGCTGCTCAGCCTCCTCCGTATCGAGATGCCTTTCACAAATTTGTCACCTCTCAACTGAGCCATAAATTCTGCATGCCGGGATGCAAAATTGCACGGAAGAATGGTGGTACCCTCCGGGGCTTCCATTCCATCGAGTATGCTGAGCATTTATTGTTTCAGACGAAGATTATTCAATTTATCGAATGCAGAACTGAAAATTCATCGTAGCCAGTTTTCCAGCCATACAATTAAGGTTAGTTCTAATACGTAGTGTTCCTAACGGACCCGCAGATGAAATGGTTGTCTGCACTCTCTCCAGTGTGCTTATATAACTTTGATTATAATGCAGTATCTGCATACTATACTGTTACGAACAGACGAGGACTCCCAGCAGACCACTTCGACAGAAGCCTCATAAGCCCTCCTCTTGGCTACGCCCCTGATATCACTAGTGGCGTAAATCGCGGCTGCAGCCGCGGTCCGTGACCGTCCTTTCGATTTGTTCGGGTAGTGGGACACAGCGTATATGCGAATGGCTCAGCAGAATTAGATGTCAGAAAGCATATATATGTGTTGCAATCGCAATCTTCCTAGAATAGCCATGCAACGATCTACGTGTGTTAGTGTTTGAATTAAAGCCTATATGTTATTTGCAGTCAGTATATAGGGACTAGCATTATAATTTAAGGTATAGTCTTGCGCGGACGCCTCAAAGCTATTTTTTGGTGCCCTTTTCAATTGTGCAGAGATTTGGCGAATGCGCGAGACAGGCATTGACAGTGTGGCTGGCATAGGTATATTATAAGCATGCGCACAGGGAAAAAAAAAAGAAAAAGAAAAATAAGGGGGGGGGGGGGGTAATCTCAGCGGGGCGCCAAGTCAATTAGTTTATGGTCATGCAGGTTTTCTTTTTTTTGTTTATGATACTGGCGGCTGAGTACCCGTGATGCAATTGCATTACAAGAACTTCTCACTTGCCACGTTTGCATAAGCCGAGGACTCAAAGAACTCGTTGTGAGAACGCGTCGTCGGTAGGCGCGAAGCTTGTTAAATTTTTAAGCCCACACTATTCCTTTTTACGCTTCAATGGCATCACGTCAAACAAATGTTTGGTAAACAAATCCTCATCATAATTTGCACTGCTATTTGGCCGTAGGTACTTTGGTGAGAGGGGGAGGCGCTGCGCGATGATCGTCGCACACTATAATGAACCCCGAGCACGCCTACGGCTCCGGATGTACACGAACAAAGACAACGCCTCGTGAGCACAAAATGTCCTGTGGACACCTTGAGATCTTAATTGATCACCAGAAAAGACATCGATAATATCTTCAACAAATATGTTAAGTCGTCTGGAAGCTGTCACGGCAAAAAAAAAAAAAATCATTGTGAGGACGCGTGTGTGATTGATATGTTCGATTATCGGAGGTTCTCCTAGTGGACATAGAATCGCGCATGCAGTGAGTGCTTCGCTGCGGTAGTTTATGTGCAGGGCTTAATGTCAGGGGGGTCTCGGGGGGGGGGGGGGGGGGGGTCTGACACTCCTAGTAAAATTTAAGAGGGGTCCGAGACCCCCCGAGCTTGAATGTATAAGGACCTTATGAATGAATACAAAGCAGGCAATTATTTTTATCCTTGTCAGTGGTATAATCGGAAGATTTCTTCTCTGGCGTTTCGACAGTTCCACAGTGAGTATTATGAGCCTCTAACACGTTTTCGAGAACGAGAAATGGAGAAAAATAATAATGCTTTCTCCCCTTCGAATAAAACGATTTGCAAGCAGGCAAACAGCCGCTTTCTCTCTTTCCCTCTTCATTTCCCTTTCCACCAGTGCTCGGATCGCCCTTCGATGGAGCCAAACTTTAAGCAGTGTCTATGTGTTGAGCACTATATATAGGGGCGGTGTATCTTGGCGAGGTATGTCTTAATTATAGCCTTCGAGTAGACAGGTTATCAATGGAAAAGGTTTTCGTATGCGCATACAATCCTTCTATATCTCCACAAGTCGTCTTGTAACTGTGTGCGCACTATAGTAAGCTAGATGGCTGCGAGATGTACAGAAACGTCTAGTAGACGGGTGGGTGCCATGTAGCCGCTTTCGATTCCCCGAAACTTTGAAAAAATGGGCGGGAATGTATGGGTTCGTACACGAGCGAAATCTCTGTTAAGCATGGTTTAGCAAGATGTACACGGTTTGAACTGAACCTCCCAAGCTTCATGTTAAGAGCATCGTGATAGCGCCTGTAACAACGCAAATCCATTGCGCGAATTTTCAGAGCTTTAGCTCTAATTCTGCCACTCGTGAAGGTCATCTGACGCCGGGATTTGCCTCAGTGTGGCGCATGGAGCCAGCGGCGCCTAGTGTTCCTACAGGAACACTAGCGGCGCTCGCAATCTTTTATTTCTCACATCTGCTGCTGCTTCCTCACACACCTGCCAAACTTTATTCGTACCGGATATCTCCAGAAATATACGTTGCCTGACAGAATGACCGCAGCCTCCATCTACCCTTTCCGGCCACCGCTGCCAATTGGGCTCGCCTCCTAGGACCTCCCCCTTCAAAATGCTCTGTGGTATCCTTGATCGAGGTTCGCAGACAGCCATGAATGTGATAAACCGCAGCAAACCGTGTCAGGTTATGCTTAATCGAGCTTCCATTCTGTAAACTATGTTTGCTCTGGTTAATTATCCCAGCCATTTTAAAATCTTTTTTTTTTTTTTTTTTTTGCTCGTTTAAGCAGATTTTGGGGGATAAGGCGCCAATCTATATCACTTTTCGATGGACACCTACACAAAGTGCTACGCGACTATTAATTCATTCCGCGATTTTCAAAATATTGTTTGGGGCTCAAGAATTCGTTTGCAGCATCTAATATGCAATGACATCGCCGTTATTATTTATGTATTTGATACCTCGACAAATTATAAACAGAGGACGCACAGCACGTCAGCCCCCTTCGAACAAAATTTCTCGCTGCGCCACTGGCGCGGACGGTCTCCTTCCCGCAAAGAGTGAGCAGGTCAGGTGGATTCTCTTCTGGGCGCTCTTCCTTGATGCCGACGAAAAACAGTTATTTCCGATATCCGTCCAGGAAGCGCAAGCGTAGGCATGGTGTTGCACGGGCGTATCTTAGCTGGATCAGTTCTGCTTCCTTGTCATCACTGTTAAGCGTGGCCTCCACGGGGCGCACGAGAGGCGCACAAGCGAGGCGCCTACGCGCCGAGTGCCGCGCCCTGACAACACTGGAAAAAGTACGCATCTCCATGGAGCGTCTCTGGCTACAGTGGCTAGCTGGCGTACTCGCTCCTGTGTTGTTGCAAGACTTCGTAGGCTGAAATTGACCGAAACAGTTCGACTGCTACTTTAAGTTTGTCCCGGAGCGACTTCCATCGCCTCGATGCTGTTTGTGTGATAGCAACACGAGGATTTTTAAGCACATTTCACTTATTCAATGCTTGCCGTAAACAATGCGCTGACCTGCGCGCGGTGCTCCAGGAAGCAATAGAGGCAGCACCTCAGACGCCACCTCTCCGCACATAGCTTCTCTAACTTATTTATTTTTATGCTGTTTGTGGCTGGCGAGCCACAGCTGAAGCCCTTCAGCCACAGCGAGTGCCGTCGCTACACTCCGGCGATGAACCTTTCGTTGTCGATCGACTGACTGTATGCATAACTCTACGCAGCGCAGCACCAATGTAAAAAAAAAAAAAAAAAAAAAAAGACAGAGTTAGATCACAGAGACAGCGCGAAAGGCATCCTCTGATTGGTGCACGTCAACTAATGACCGGCGAGCCGCCTCTGCGCCAGCGCGAGCGCGCAGCAAGCGCCGCGGAAATATCTGACATGGGACATATATCTATCTAATCGGCGCGTCACGCATGCGCAGACAGACTCAAGCGAACGTTCGTGCGGGGCCTTTATGTCCGCCGTTGACTTAAAACAAGGCGTTTGCGGGCAGAAGAGAACTATTTATAGCGTCAAGACGGGAAATATTTGCTACCGCTTGTCGGCCCAATCCAAAGGCGTCTTCCATTTCAACGGGGGTCGGACACGCCGAAGTGTCCACGCGGAGAATTTCCCGCGTGGCTTCGGTGGACAATCGAAAAAAAAAAAAAGGAACCTACCGCACAAGACACGCAGACGCGCTTCGAAGATATATGAATTGTCAAGTGACTCCATCAGCCAGTAGGCGGGAAGCGAACGGGAAACGAATGTTATACTCTGAAAATTTGCAGTGAACCTACTCTGGTCAGTGCTTAAAGTCAGGGAGGCCTCGGGGGGTAGAGACCCCCTTACCAGCATTTTAGCACTAGAACCTTACCAGCACTAGGACCAGCTGAGACCCCACTTTCCGTGCTCGATTGTATAAGGGCTGCACGAAAACAAAGCAGGCTGCAATTTTTTACTTTTGTCAGTGGTTTTCACATTCCTTCGCTAATTGTTAACCCAAGAAGAGGAAGAGCGAAGCAGGCTACCAGCTGCTTTCTTTCTCACTCTCTTTATTTCCCTTTCCATCTGTGCTCGAATCGCTTCGTGACCTCTTTACGGTGATAAGACTGCTGGAATGGCCTGCAACGACATGCATGAGGGCGGTGCAAGCCATTTGAAGGGCGAGAACTTCAAAGCCTACCGGTGCAGAAGTAGATTACCTGCACAGCGCGGTGCGTCATGTCACCAGTTTTACTTCTGAAAACACTACACGCAAAAGGGTAGAGCACCGCTCTTTGTGGCGTGCCTCTCGTGCACATGAGGATTGGGTTTGATCTCGTATCGCCCACTCTGATATGTACTTGGCGATTTTGCAAGAATTCTTTGGAGTAGTTAAAGTTGCGGACTCCGCAGTGCGTGCTATGAAGGTTGTCCAAGATTTCTGAGTGCTGACATGCGGTGCCAACACTTTTTCTTTCTTCAAGTCGACAGTCGAAAGAACAGGTAATTGGTGCGTGGCAGATGCTACTGGTTTTCCAAGGCTCTTGTTGAAGTAAACGCATATTGAAATTCCTAATAAAACTAAATAATTACTTTTACGCATGGAACACAAACGCGTACTTCGAAAGATCGCCTCACATTAATTGCACCCATAACTGTCGTATCCTACCTCTAGGTCTCAGCTTTTATTCCCAGACCTTTCGTTTTTCGGCAAAAGGAGAGGCTTTGTCCTGATTTGACTGGAAAAGAGACCGACGACTTTCCTGCAGTATAGGCAGACGAAGAAGGGCAGTCGTCAGAAGTAGCAAGCTTGAACCCTTCTTTTGCACCTTTGCAGCAGTTTAAAGAATACGTGCGAGCTCCCAAGAGACAAAAAAAAAAAAAAAAAAAACACCTCGCTGTCCTTGTTTTCGTATTTCGTAAATAATGTACAAAGCTCCCCCTGTCCTTTTTTTATATTGCTCCCCTCTGTACTTCCCCTCGCTGTACTGTCAATGTCCCCTTTTCTTTCCTTCCGGGCACAGCTCGGGTGCTTCAGATTTTAGATAGCAGTTGCCGCGGCCGGCAGCACACTTCCATCCTTTTTGATCATTCAATAAACCACTACCACCACCACCACCACCACCACTAAAAATGAAAGTTAAAAATATGAAGTTCCCGCAAACCCACCGGGTTGCAGTTTACAGTGGTTCGCCAGTGGTCATCACTATTTAAGAGTACGCTGTACTGTACGAGTTGTAAGAACACATCTCTCCCACCAGCGAAAAACAATTAGGACCAACGAGTGAGAAAGGGCACCCCGTTCGTCTTTTCTTTCGTTGATAATTTGTCTGTTTTGCCTGGTCCTCTAGAGAGAGAGCGGACGAGAACCGGCGTATTCAGTATATTGTGGCCGATGGCAGGTCCTCTAGATGATCATCACACTTGACATATGATTTCTCTTCAAGAAAATCCCACCGTATTACTAGACCCATTCCCTTTCGAGCAGGCATATCTAAAATGTGCTTAAAACAAAATATGCATACAACATAATAAAAAATATATAAAAGCGGATGCTACTGTTATTGTTGTTCGTTCTGGTTGTTATTTACGCCCTTTCTGCTATGAAGGTTACATTAAAGGAACAAGGAAATCATAAAACCAAACTTAGTAATATAAAATAGATTATTCTACAAATATATGCGCTGTCCAATTTACTAAGCAGAGGGTAAAATCTCGCACAATATATTCAACTACACTAATGACCACTGAATGAAATTTGGGCATGGAAATTAAACGTTTAAAATGCCTTTTTAATGGATATGAAATATAGAACAAAGAATAAGTCTAAAAAAGCAGTTCCACGCGAACGATGTACACTTAGGTTAAGAAAGTTCGAGTAAGGCGTATTTCAATCGCACTGATCGTGCTCATGAACTATGGTCAGTCAGAGACTTTTTATTTTTTTTTTTTTTATTCATACGGTTAACCCTCTATATGAGGGTCATTACAGGGAGGGAAACACATACAATTCTCTTCGCTAAAATACACTCTATAGAACAGAATTACAAATTTGCACTGTAATGCTCCAAGAACGACTTAACACCTATCTCAAACTTTTCTACTTCTGTTTGGTATAGAACTTCGCTTGGCAGTTCCAGATTTCTACTGCATCGGGAAAAAAGGAGTAGCGATATACATCACTACGTGTAATAATAGGATGCTATACCTTACTGTTATTTTTTTCGTGGGCAACGCCTCAGAGGACGTGTAACATAGTGTTGTTTATTAACTTTTACTTTATCATTCATTATCAGAAAAAAAGAAGTTTCAATTTCTGCTTTGTTCTTCTCATTTCTAGTGATTCTAACTGACACTGGTTTAACATTTCTGTGACTGAGTCAGTGCGCCGGTATTCAGAACATATAAAACGTGCTGAAATCCTTTGCAATCTTTCCAGTTTTCATTTTAAACCCTTTTGAAGTGGACGTCACACTGCACTTGCGCACTCTATGATTGGCCGCACGAATGTCTTGTACGTAATCAATTTAATTTCTCTAGTCGCATTCGGCAACTTCCTCCGCTGGAAACAAAGCTTCTGATAGGCTTTTAAATAGATATTTTCAATATGGGTGCGCCAACACAGATTATGTGTTAGTGTCACTCCCAAGTATCTAAAACGCTTTACCTCATCTAAAGAATTTTCACCAATATTATATTGAAACGGCATAACATTCTGCTTCCTTGTTACATGCATTTGAGTAGACTTTTGGTAATTTATTTATGCCCCATTTCAGGCACCACGAGTTTGACTGAAGACACCTATTTAAATTCATCTGATCTTCCGGGGAAGCCACAGGAGAGTAAATTAAACAGTCATCAGCAAAAAGTTTCATTTTGACAGGTGATTGAATGATAGGAGAAATATCATTTATATATAACAAAAACAAAAGCGGACCTAAAACGGAGCCCTGTGGCACCCCCGACAGAACTTCACGCTTATGTAATAGTGTGCTTTCTACCTTGACAACTTGACAGTGGTTACCTAGATACGCCTGAATCCATAGTACTATATTTTCACTGATTCCTTATCTGCGCAGTTTAAAAAGAAGTTTATGATGCGGAACTTTATCGAAAGCCTTCGCGAAATCCACACAGACCACATCTACCTGCTGACGTTCGTCTATAACCTTGCAAAAATCGTTCACTGCTTCAATCAACTGCATCGAAAGGCCAGTCCGAAAACCATGCTGGAACGGACACAAAAGGTCGTTCATTTACAAAAAATGAAGGATGCGTTCAAAAACCTTGCAACATACGGAAGTGAGTGAAACCGGTCTAAAGTTCTTTACAAGAAGTCGATTACCGTAGCCTTTAAAAACCGGAGCTACTATAGCGCTGCGCCAGTCATTAGGTAAAGAATGATCACTTTTCAAATAAAATTTGCAAGTAATAGGACAATCACTCATCACACCGTTTAAGGAATTTCATCGGTATTTCATTAGGGCCGCACGATTTCTGGGAGCGTTACTTTAGTTTATGCAATGAAAAAGGTCTACTACAAAAGTGGCTGCGATCACAACTGGCTCATTTACAGCATGCTACATATCGTCAAATTCAGACTTTAATGCGAATAGTAGGAAAGGGTGAAAGTGTATGTGTGTGTGTGGGGGGGGGGGGGGGGGAAGGGGGCGTTGGCCCCTCAGTATGTACACAATTTGTTTAGAGACCACCCCCCCCCCCCCACACACACACACACACACACTTCCCCGATCCAGTTCTGGAGTTATTGCGTGACCGCTGAGTGATGCTCCACGCGGCATGTCTGCAAGGTGAGGTCTAAACGGCGTATGACGCCGTTTTTTACTGCAATGAAAGCAGTTTCAACTGTGCCAAATGGGCCACTTACGCAAACTTCACCTTCCTTCTTTGTACAGAACGCCTCGGCCAAGTCACGTACCACCTGGTTACGGCTCCTCTTCAAAACAATATCTGCCAATAAATGCAGGCATGCGCCATAGTGGAGGGGTAAATCTGACCCAGTACCCGATTTCATCCAAAGCTGGTTTTCTTTTCGGCGATCATTAAAACAAAGGCCTGTCTGTCCGATGTAAACCCTGTCACAGGTGAGATGGACCTCACAGACAACACCCATCAGGCATCTGACGAAACGAATGGCATGATATGCTTGATGCAGTCCGCCTTACTCCTCCCTTCGGACATAATCTTAAGGCACAATGAGGCCAACTTGCCGGCGGTTTTTTTCAGTCCCGTGCAAGTTGGCCTCATTGTGCCCTCTGCGTTCTGTATAAAGAAGAAAAATAAGTTTGCGTAAGTGACCCATCAATCAGATATTGTATCAGAATGAAGGCAATATTTTTAGACTGCGCTTAGTGTGCGACTTGACAGGTTGAAGTTATATAAAGTTTTTTTTTTTTTTTTTTTTTCCAAATAAGATCAGTCGCGAGTCTGCGCTTGTGGGGTAACTTCTTGTCCTTGCATATTTGTCCGCAGTACCCCCCCCCCCCCCCACCCCCACACACACATTTTTTTTTTAATTTATCATGATTGACCGACTCGCCCAACGACGCTCCCTCTCTTAATAATAAACCACTACCACCACCAACTGATTCTTTAAATCCACACTATACTTACTAGAGGTGCATACCTTTCTCAAGAAAGAATTTCGTTAATTTCTGATGCCATCGTTCGGAAGCTATATAATGAGAATTATCCTTAGTAAATACCTGGTGCCATCCAACTCTAAAAAAGCTGAGAAGTCGATGTAAGACTGATTACAGAGACAGAGCAAGCAGATTACGTGCTTCCAGGTCCCCCATATTCGCGGAAACAGTTAATTCAAGAAGATCAAGTAGAATTCAAATACCGCACACTCTCTTATGTTACCGGTCGGTTTTATAAGCTTATAAAATTGTGAGAAATTTAGGCAATGATTTTTTTTTTTTTCAGCGGGAAATCATTCTAGCAGTCCTTGCAAGCGTAATTCCTATGAATAAAGTTCACTCGACTTACGGCTAAACTGTAAAACATAATATTAAAAAATAAATAAATAAATAAATAAATAAATAAATAAATAAATAAATAAATAAATAAATAAATAAATAAACGATGGATGTACAAATGAAATGTCTCGACAGCACGCAGAAAAAAGAAAAAGAAAAAGGAGTATCAATTTCAGACATAACCGCGAAGTAGTTTGGCGCAACAAAAGTTTTGCCACCCCCCTCCCTTAGCTGGCTGCAGCTTTTTCTTTTTTTACGCTGTACGCGCTTTAATTGTAGCTCTGCGTTAGTCCCAGTTCTTTTCTCAACCAGCAGGCCATCCTCTCTCTAGTTTTTTTTTTTTTTTTTTTTTTTTTTTTTTTTTTTTTTTTTTTATCTCCTTATTCTCATCTGTGTACCCTTTAGTTCACGTTTGCGGCACTTTTTCTAAAGGTCGACAGCTCTCGACCCCCCCCCCCCCCCCCCCTCCCCCCATTTCTTGTTCCCTTGTTTCCTTTCTACATGGCGACAAGTTTCTTTTCCGGTCCCCTTCCACTTGTTCAGCCTCCCTGTTTTCAAGAACCGTGAACGTTTGGGCGAGTTGGTCAGACGTACTTGACATCAAGGGCGCGGCAGACAGAGACGAGGACAGTGCCTCGCCTCTGTCTGCCGCGCCTTTGATGTCAAGTATCCCTGTTTTCGCCGCCACATAAATGCGCCGCGGCCGTTTTAGCCATATACATCCCTTCTGCTTCACGCCGCGTCGTTCGCTGTTCGCGTACGTCGTCAAGTGTGGTTTTAATTTCCCAAAGCATCTATTTATCGTTCAGAGCAGACAACGCGCTGCAGTCGGCGCTGTTTGTACGTGAACGAACAAGAGTATTTTTTTTTTTTTTTTTTTCTGTTAGGCTGGCTTTGGAAAGGGCATTCGCAGTTTAAAAGAATTATAGTAAGTATGGTTGAAAGCTTTCCCGTCACGGCAAGAAAAAGAAAGCACACAATAAACCGGCGACGACGACAAATCGCAGGATTTCAAGGAGGAACGCGACGATGGGGAGCCGACCGCGCTTGCTCCGACTCTGTGCTGTGCCGAGCGGGGAGGCGGCAGACAACCTAGAAAGTATTTCCAGGGACCGCAGTTGGGGCAAGGGCAGTACCAAGCCGAAACAGCACAAGAAGTCAGTCGCCTGGGGAGCTCGTTTCCCCGACTGAACTTCCCGGAATTCAAGGTCACACACCTGCCTTGACTTTAGCTCTGGGGAACTTCTGCCCCTATGCACACCATTAAGACAACTCGGCGGCGCGCCTTTGCCTTCCGCCAAAAAGGGAAGGATATTCCTTGTCACCGCTGCTGGCGCCAGGCAGGAAGACATGAATGGATCGCTACCTTCCATTCCGGCGAGGTGGCTGACCGCAGTGAATGGAACCCTCGCCTTCGCTGCCGCCGCCGCGGCGCCTCCGATGACCGCCGATCGCCGGCAGCCCCTTGGCGGGAACCACGGTGTTCATTGTAGGCTTGCGTTAGCCACATTTTAAGATATACCTTGTCGTAAGTCAGTCGGTAAACGAGATGCCCTAGAAATGCGCTGTAGTTTTCTTGCCGAGAAATCGTCAAGGCATTCCACACGTCCATATTGACTCGACCGCACCGGGGAAGACAAGAGGCGCCGGCGTGGTGGCGGCTTCCGATGACGGTGCCTGCAAATGCAGATATTCCCTTACTTCTGTGATGTCGAATGAGACAATCATGCCCCGGGAATGGTTCCAGTGAGTCACCCGAGCGGCGGCGGTGATGGCTGGCAAGCGAAGACGCCGGCCGCTTGCGCCTGGACGAAGCCGGGGAACATATCTCCTTTCTGAGAAGAGAGTCAGACCCTTTGTTTCCCACAGCAGTGTTAGCCGCGATGTACACAAACCTTCGGCCTGGACACTCAGTGGTTTGACCAAATTGGAAATTTTCCAACTAAAACAATCGATCGAAATTCAGCTGTGTTTTCACCACCCATTAAGCTACACCATTCAACCTCAATTGGAAATAAATGGCCGTCCATCAAAACCAAAAGACCTCAAATGATACACCAACTAGGACCAAATGGTTTGAACTGCGTAGACGGAAGGAAAGAAGAAGACCATGCAAGCATGATCTTGCATGGTTTAGCCAGGTTGTAAACGGTTTGAATTAGGAGGGCGCTCAAGCTTCGCCTTCACACGCGGCGCGCCACTGCGAAATCTTTGCACTGTCCTCCAAGGAGAGAATGCCGCAATGCCACGCTTTAAATGCCGCTGGCGCACTCCGCCTTCTGGCGAAGCGCAGTGTGTACGAGAGCAGACGCACGCGTGTGTGTGTGTTTAATGATTGGTTTACAGGAAACTAAAGGCTAATCGCGGCGGCAGTCGTTTGTGGACAGTTTCGCCTCCACCGGAACGCAGCCGCCGGTGCAGTATCTCACTTAGTTGGGTAACTTGGCTCCGGTTAAGCTCATTAGGGCTCAGAGTAGTGAAATCAGTTGTAAACGTGTACTGCGACTAGGGAGCTTAAAGGATTTCCAGTTGGAGCTTTATTCACAAGAGAGCATGAACCAACATTTCTAGAAAGGAATTGAGATTAACAGGACTAGAAGCTTTTACAGAAATCAAGCGAGACAAACATATGGAAACAAGTAAACATGGCGAAATTAATTATGATTAAGCTCCTAGCACCTTTCTTTACAAGAACCCAACTAGTATATCAGATGTATAAGTGCAAATCTCAGTCAAGGATATCATCCACACTTGGCATTCCAATCGGGAATGCTCCCTTAATACCCTTAAACAAAATCGAACCAATGGGTAGTTTCAAGTGGTTTTCTGGGTTCTAAAAAACTGAAGCTAGTCCAAATCGGTCCAATAAGCGGTCGAATCGGCCATACAACTGTAAGCTTATTATGGTGGAACCAGAGAGTTAATTAAGGTAGAACCCATTTGAATGCCTAGCTTGAGCTAGGCAACCCAAACGGACTACAACGCCCAATTGGACCCCCCCCCCCCCCTTTTTTTTTTTTTACTCCATCATTACTAAACAAAAACAGCCCACGACTGCAAAGCGCGAAGATTCCTCCTTTGCGTGCATTCATGTGGCTGCATGGTAACATGTGGCGGGGGTGGAGCCAATGAAGACGCTAGTGGCCAATTGGTGGTGGTGGTAATGGTTTATTGAATAATCAAAAAGGAAAAAAAAGAGTGTTGCCGGTCGCGGCAACTGCGATCTAAAATCTGAAACATCCGAGATGGGGCCGGCGGGAAAGAAAAGGGGATAGGCCGGAAGGGGCGAGAGGAAGTACAGAGGGCAGTTATGGCAAGAAAGGACAGGGTTGTCAAGCGGTTGGGATCCCTAGCCAGCTGATAAATCGCAAACTGGCGGGTTTGAGAACGCTTAAAATTTTTGACTTCGTTTCCTTGTTAACTATTTGCTCGTAAGCCCTTTCTCAACCATTGCAAATATGCAACATCTAAAAGCTGTTGAGCGTCGTCCGCCTACCTCATCGCCCAACGGTGAAGCCTTCGGCCCCTTTCCCGAACATATCAGGGCAAGGAAGGTGATGCTCTATGTAATTCATGTACGTTTTGATTATCAATACGCCTTAATTATTCTGCCAGAGCGATAAAATGTCGGGGTACAAAAGCTGAGGCCCAGAGGCAAGGGCACCACACTTACGGGTATGAGTAAGACGATCTTTCACCGCCTGTGTTTGTTATTAAAAGTCATCTTTTGGTTTTATTTCAAATGTCTTTACTTCAACGAGAGCCTCGGTAAACCAATTGGGAGCGCCTGCCATGCACCAAACCACTTTTCATAGTTTAAAAAATCTGAAAGCAAGTAAACAATCTTTTGAACGCTTAGAACTTGCTGAATGTTTGCAATATTGAGAGAATAATCTGATTACTATTGTACGAGTATGAGACACGACAATATTTAGACTCAAGTTTCGCATTACGAGTACACGCGAAATAGCCATTCACATAGCCTTTTCATTCCGCGAACTCTTTTGTAATGAAATATTTTTGGATGCTGTTGTTTTGAGATGGTTTTGAGGGGAAAGCAAATCAAGGTATGCCTCTTTTCACATTGCCTCTCTTCTACACTTACAACAGAATACAATCTAGCCTTCAACTTCACTGACCGGAATGATGCACAAGAACGGTTGCTTCAGCTTTGAAATTAAATGTCGTGGATAATTTTTACCGGCATGTCTAAATTCAGGGTTACGGCGACGGCAATGGGGCTGCTTTTCGATCGAATGGACTTCACACCGTCACCGCTACCGCGAACCGGCAGTGCGCAAGCCAGATATCTGCGCATATCGCGCTACGCGGCAAATTCAGAGAGTGCAGTAAGACTGTAAATATAAAACATGTAATAATAAGGTTAAATTAACACTTAAAATACTATCGTTATGAAATTATGAAATAGGCAGCAAAAAAAAAAAAAAAAGCTCGAGTTTTTGCTCAAGGTTATCCATTGAGATCCACTTAATACCCGGAGAGATGCTGCGTACTCCTCGCAACAAAAATTCTTGCGCCGAAAAACTAATTAGGGCAGCAGAGGACCAAACCACGTACTGTTTTCATAGGTCGTCGGTCTCATTTAGGCTCACATTCAAATCGTGATCTGAGTCGTGAGTCCGGACTCACGTTCAATTGTGAGTTTATTCATGTTCAAATCTGAGTCTATGCGAGTCTGGATTCACATTCAGTTCATGACTCGTGGTTAGTCCGACTTAGTAAGTTCCTATGAAATCAATGAATGCTTGGTCAGGTGTTGAACAATAATGATTGTGAGCGATTGGGAAATCGGCACGAGTTGCTCATTGTATCTCAGTGGACACGAGTTGCCTGTGTACTTGCAATACTGAATAAGCTTTTGGACGTGCAGATAATACTGAGCAGTTTCGGGTTTTTCCTCGTAAATAATTATTTTGGCTATGACAGTTCATCTGGTTAATCACTTTTTTTTTTTTTTTTTTTTCGTCGGCGTGCTCTTTTGCGGTGGCTCTATATAGACTTCATTTTGTTGTTTAATTCAGAACGCGTTTCACGAGTGATTTCATCGGTTAGCTGATCATTGGTCGAGAACGATTCGAACGAACCAGGCAAGCTATGCACAGCTGGTAATTATGCTAATGACGTTAGAGCCCATTGTGTCGCCGTATTTTTTTTACACTTTTTCAGTGCTTCAGCACTATCTACTCACATTCTCGCAAAAGCCCGATGTTGAATGATTATAATAACTGGTTCACAGGTAGGGAAAGGCGCAGTATCTGTCACCCTTGTTTCTGTGGACACCTGACCCGCGCCGTAAGGAAAGGGAGGAGGTGGGAGTGAAAGAGAGAAAGAGGAGCCGTAGTGGAGGGCTACGGAGTAATTTCGACCACCTGGGTATCTTTAACGTGCGCTGACATCGCACAGCACACGGACGCATCTTCGCTTCGCCTCCATCGAAACGCAGCCGCCGCGGTTGGGACGGGTACTCCGACACAGTAGCCAGCCGGGCATCTTATCATTGTACCCCCCCGGCGGGGCCCGATGTTGACGCCGATTCGACTTTTCCCGAGGGACTTCAGGTGTCCACACAAACAAGTGTGACATATACTGTGCCTTTCCTTTCCCTCCGGCACAGTAGTCGGACGTCTTACTACTGCACCACTGAATTCGCCCCGCAGCGGTGGTGCAGTGGTAAGACGCCCGATTACTGTGCCGAAGTTAGAGCACTGCACGGCCTGATTCTGCGGCCCGTGCCCATAGTTTGAAGCCCGAGCATAGCCCGGGCCCATGGCTTTAAGCCCGGGCCCGGCCAACGCCTCCTAAGTTATAGGAGGCGTTGGCCCGGCCCGGGCCCGAGCTGACGTAAAGCAGGCTCGAACCGGGCCCGCGCCATAAAGATTCGATCCGGCCTAGGCCCGGCACTCAGTCTGCGCGGACACCTTAAAAATGCAGTCGAAGCGAAAAAAGAAAACGCTTAACGCTTGTTTATTCCATCATAAATGACCTATTCCTGATTGACATGCCAACGTTATATAACAGAGTGCACATCCCTAATAACGTGGAACGAAAATTCCAAGCACATCGAATGGAAAGGATTTTCAAGAGTGCATGAAGTATTCGTTTTTTTTATCGAAAGTGCGCGAGACTACACGACCAAGAACTTGTTGGCTGCTAGGATTGGATGTAGTGGCTATCGCACGAGGAACTGTTCACCTACCTTCTGTATGCGTCTTCCACGTGTGCTAGCCACTATGTCAGAAGCGAGATTGTAATAAACTTACCAATAATATCGTATATGCTAAGAGTCATGAGTAATTCTCTCTGTTGTTTCAATTGCTGGATTAGCGATGGCAGGTATGTCGTTCACTTTTTTTTTTTTTTCTTTGGTGATGACTGTATTTCATGTGTAATGCATTTTTTGTAATTTACTACTATGAGTGTACTTTTGATCTGAGCAAAGCTCCTGTCTTAGCCCTGCATAGAACTGATAGTACTGTTAAATTAAATAATGCTGCTTAAATGGTACATATAGTAAAAATTAAGATGTGAGAAAAATGTGACAAAATATTCTTCTGAGCTGAAGAGGTCATTTTAAAGTACTGGCAGAAGCAAATGCCTGGACAAGAAATTTCTAACACCGCTCAAGAGCTATGGATTACAAAGATTTTAAATATGGCTCTGTATTATCAATTAGCTCTTGAGGGAAGTTATTTGCTTAATCACACACAAAGAGACTGCCCCTGGCAACTACGCCACAAGAACCTGTCTCATAAAGGGCAGGAAAAAAAAAAATCCACAGGATCTTGTGCAACAATATTGTATTGAATAACTCATCGCCGCTCTCCGCATCTTTATGGAGGCGGAAAAAGACGCCTGTTTATTTTGCATAAATATGTGTTTGAACAACCGAAGATTCCTAATGAAATACGTTCTTATTCAATTACGTTTCTCGTAGCGTAGAGATTTTTTTGAAAATAAGCGGGGGGGGGGGGGGGGGGGGGGGGGACGAAGACGGCTGCCTGCCGACAGGCAATTAAAGGCGCTTCTCCAGTGATACGACGAAGTGTGCTTACTGATGGCTGAAAAATCCCAAGCTAGCCGAGTTGTTTTGCCCACATTTTCTTTTTCTTTTTTTTTGTTTTTCGCTTGTGTTGAGTGCCGAGTGGCGTGCGCACCTAAGTTACTTCGGCAAACCACTAAGTGCAGCTGATTAAACTCGGTCTATAAATTAGCTTTCTCTCATTCGACATTAAAAAATGTACTATTAGTGGTTTATTCGTAAACCACTTTCATGACTTTAGCGGCGGGATTTCTTCATTCCCGAAGAAGCACTGCACAGCCAGCCAAAGCCCGCCCAAGCCACCCCTTCAAGCCCTTACCCGGCCCAAGCCCGCAAATTCAGGCCCGAGCCCGGCCCGGGCCCGGAAAAACGGCAAATTTCAGGCCTGAGCCCGTGCAGTGCTCTAATCGGGATCGAACCCGGGTACTCCGGGCCGAAGTACGCGGGTTCGAACCCGACCACGGCGGCTGCGTTTCGATGGAGGCGAAACGAAGAGGCGTCCGTGTGCTGTGCGATGTCAGCGCACGTTAAAGATCCCCAGGTGGTCCAAATTACTCCGTAGCCTTCCACTACGGCTACTCTTTCTCTTCTTTTGATTGGTTCACAGGAAGCGAAAGGCGCAGTATCTGTTACACTTGCTCTGTGGACACCTGAACCGCGCCGTAAGGGAAGGGAGGAAGGTGGGAGTGAAAGCGGAGAGAGAGAAAGAGGAGCCGTAGTGGAGGGCTACGGAGTAATTTCGACCACCTGGGGATCTTTAACGTGCGCTGACATCGCGCAGCACACGGACGCCACTTCGTTTCGCCTCCATCGAAACGCAGCCGCCGAGGTCGGGTTCGAACCCGGGAACTCCGGCACAGTAGTCGGGCGTCTTACCACTGCGCCAACCCGGCGGGGCTCTATTTTCCACTTTCAATACCTCCGCCATTCCCTTAGGGTGCGGTTCTGGTGTCCACAGAAATAAGCGTGACAGATACTGCGCCTTTCCCTTCTTGTGAGCAAATTATAACTCCGGTGAACTCTGATGCGTTCACGGGAACGCTGGTTGTGTTCGACAAGGGGCGCGCGATGTACCTGTGCAGCAAGAACGCTAAAGCTTTCGCATTTCTCCACTGCAGATTCTGCAGTGCTCTCGGAAATTTTAGTGTTGCAGCACATAGTCTTGTTTGGAAGCATGACCGCCTGATTAAAAAAAAAAAAAAAAAAAAAAAAAACAACTAGTCTCTCAGATGTCTAAGAGGAGAATGGCGAAAGCCTACCCTTCCTCTCCTATCCTTTGCCTCCCACCGTTTGCCTCTTATCGGCGTTCATTGCAGTGCTACATATAACTGCCGAGTGTGTTTAGACGGTGCACGATCGCTTCTGTCGCGTGGCGTTCCTTGGCGCGCATTTAAGTGAGGGATTGCAGATGGCAGGAACGCTAGACAAGAACACATCTCGCGGAATCGCTGCGCAGTTCGGACCTGGGCATACAAGACCGGATCCTCAAGCGAGCCTATGAGGTCGCAACAGGCTTGACCTGCTGGCCAGACGTTGACAAATCTCGCGCACGGGATTTCGCTTCATGAGCCTAGAAAGGTTTTTGCCTTAATAACGTATAATAATTTAGACACAACACACACAATCTGTCAAAACGCCCTGCTGCTGCACGATATTCCATGATCAACTCAATTAAACCGTCTGTATTTTTTCTTGCGCGCCCCGAATTCCTACGTGTAATAAAGGTTTTCTCTCTCTCTCTTGTAAATTATGCATTGGCTATGCCCGAGGTTTCGTCGGCCGGGCGGTGAGCACCTCGTTTCCCGCGGGCGCGAGGGAGGGCCTGCTCTCGTTCCATGGTATAACTCGCCATTTTAGCCTGGAAAGGCGCATCTTCCCTCCACCGCACAATTCATTAAGCAAGGCCCAGGAGATAATCTGGCGCCAGCTACAAACCCGCTCCTTTCCCTGCCCCAAAGTTTATTCACATATATTCAAAGAGCAGGTTGACCCTGAATGCAAAGAGTGTGGCGTCGACGCTACTTTAGACCACATTACATGGGGGTGCGCGGCCTATCCGCCACCCGCCGATTTTCTGCCAGCTCCATCTCTGGAGGAGTGGGAGGCCGCTGCTCGGACCCGGCCATCCAGGCTCGGGTCACTGAGTGGGCCGAAGAGATCGCCGACAGGACGCAACTGGCGGCCATCTGGCGCGGCCAGCAAGCAAACTAAACCACTTAAAGCCGATGAAATAAATGTTTTCCCATCCATCCATCCATGCATTGGCTTATACGAAAGGAAAGGCGCAGGTAGTCAAGTTTGCTTGAAAGTTAAACTATGACGTGAAGCGCGGGTCTACCTATAGCGTAGTGAAGCTTTCGCTTCAAATGAAATGCATGCGCGACGGGCCGCATGAGCGTAGGTCTAGTCCTCAGCTGAGGCATATCAAGATGAAAGCTGTCCCCGTGTCCCACAATGCCTTCTCTTCATCCAATGTATTCGTGCCTTTTCTTAAAGTGCTCTTCAGCCTTTTAAAAGATCATTGTGAACTGGTTGCCTGAAATATTAACATCTCAACGTAATCATATATTGAGCGTGCCTGGGTAACAAGACAAAGAACATGAAGTTAGCGCAGAAAACTAGGACTATGGAAGAAGACTCAACATGAGCGCTTCCTGGGCCCTCGTTTTTTGCGCTAACTTCATCGTGAGTCAGATTCAACTAACCCAACTTTACACCTATATTACAAACCAAGTGTCTAAAGATATATACATCCGACGTATCCATTCAATTCTCTGTGCAGGTACGTCCGCATTCCGTTTGCTACGCGTGCATGAAGCTCAGCTTTCGTGACGCTCTAGGAGGTGCTAAGAAGGTCTCGGCAATTCTTACGTCGTATTCCCACAATGACGCAGATCATTGTATTCACTCAAAGTTGTGTGCGGCGAGCACCGCTTGTCACGCGCACAGGTTGCAGGCGGCAGGCGACGCGACGTACTCCAGCAATACGCATGTATGTCCATTCACGATCGGACAGTTCTCGTTTCTACAATTAAATTATTAAATTGCCACCTCGATTTGCTCGTAACCTAACCGAGCTACTCCTAGCATCTGCGCTGTCTTCGATCCTGCACCGACCTCCGACGTCCTAATACACCTAAAAAAAACGAAGCACGGGCTCGCACAAAAAGTGCTCTCCTAATTCGTCCCGCGTGCTGAAGACATGGACATCAAGGGTGTCAAAACAGAACATCCGGCCGTGCACTTGCAGAGCACGCCGCGAAACAAAATTTTGTTCGTTCGTGTGCTCCGTTTTATTTTGGGGGCACTGGTAGGTTTACGCTATGCGTATGATCCGCTTCCGTACGAACAGCGATGTTCTTTAGGCGTTTAGGAAAGGACTGGCCAATTAAGTGCTCATCTGCATGTAGCTTCGTTTCTGGTTAAATGTCTCGTGCATGGAATTTACACTCATGTATATGTTCGAGGTTATAGCGTGAGCGGAAGATATGCGGTGTCGGGTTTCGGTAGCCGAGATAATCAAATAGCCAAGGAGTAAATTTGCAGTTTAACGCTGCTGTGCAATATACAACCGAAAGGCGTGCTGTTTTTCACGCACGATGCCAATTGCCCAATTTCGGGCAGTGTGCACACACGGCAAAAACAGGGGCTAAAGCTAGCCACCAGGGGACTCACGCTTGTCCAATTGTGCCAAGTTCCATTTTTTCCTGTAATTACTATCGAAACAAACCGTCACTTACGCACCCATTGAGAATCCCTTCAGAGTTTCGGGGCATTTTTTGCAGGATGTCGCGATTTTATGTGAAAGATATGTACAGACTTTTATTTAGCGTTGCCGTCTGCCTGATCCTATGACACTGCGATGCAATTTCTGCCGACACTTTGTCAGCGCCCCAGGTGCGGGTGACCGCTCTGATCAGTGGACGGCCTGCTCTCGTTCCGCAGTTCGATCCCCCCCCCCCCCCCCTCTCCATTCCTTGACCGCCACATGCCATTTCCTTGCCTGCTCTCACTGATATATAAAGGGGACAAATTGTCAAAGCTGGCAAACAATTACCGCACTTGCAAAAAAAAAAAAAAAGAAAGAAAAAAGAAAGAAAAAGACTATTTTGGGGGCTACAATGCACAGCTACAGCTTCGCATTGTAGGCTGGGCTTTGAAGGTAGAGCAGGCCAAGTGCGTGTCGCTGCCCTGCTCACGCCCCTTCCCCACCCTCACCTGGCTACCCAAGTGTCATAAGTTTACCAACCAACCAGCGCGCTGTGCGGAAGCAATCGCGGAGCCTTGCCAACCAATCGGCGCGCGGCGCGCAACTGCTGAAGTCTCGAAACATGCATGGGCCGTTCTAATCCCTCTCCCAGCGAGGCTGAAGTGCGAAAGTTCTAGTCGAGAGAGAAAGCAGCAAGGAGGCACTCAGGCAGGCGGGTGTCTGGATCAGGTCTCTGCTCAAATCCACGCTCAGACTTTGCCTAGGATTCTCATCCATCGGCTGCATCGTCCTTGGCCTGTTCAGGACGCCCCAACAAGCATTTTCTCCTGCGATAAGTTTTTCTAGAATTCCATATAACGCTAGGCGTTTGTGCCGATTGTCCTAATTTGCACGTTAATTTGCGTGTACAGTTGCTTTTCGTTTTTTATTATTTTTTTTTTTAGTTTGTTAATCTTCGCTGTGTTGCGATTCAAGTCAGTTCGCATTTTTGTTAATCCTCGCTTTCTGTTAACTGTTGCGATTGACGTCAGTCGTGTGTTGAATTGCGTGTTTTAAACAGGTTTTAAACTTCTCTACCTCTGTTAATCTGCGCTGCACAGATCAACATGAATCGGGTTTTGGTGGCCGGTGATTCAATGGTGAAATATGTTAATCAGTATTTTCCATCGCGTCCTGGTCTGGCTGTTGATGTGAGTGCACACAGAGGGATAAAGATAGAAAATTTGCTCTCGGCGGTAGCTACTCAGCTATTCGACATCGACGTTCTCATTATTCATGTTGGCACGAACAACACTCTTGAGAGTGTTAGCATGTGCATTGAGAAGTACCGTCGGTTGGCTAGCGGCATTGTCAAGAGCAAATCTTCGATGCAAGTAGCTTTCTCCGCCGTTCTCCCACGAGGGCAGAACGAGTATAGGGTTGCTGAAAGCGAAACTCAGCTGCACCGCACGAACGAGCGGTACAGGCAGGTAAACGCTGCATTACAGGAGCTATGCCGCGAGCGGGGTTTCCGCTTCCTGGGCGGCTTGGTTGGATGCTGGAGCAGCTACCTGAGCCGCGATGGTGTGCACCCGAGCCGGCAAGGAAACCAGGTGCTGGCGGAGTATCTCTACCAGGAGGCCTGCAGCCTGGCTGCTGTTGCTGAGAGGCGGTCCATTCAACAGAGGTACCAGGAGAGTCGGGTATCCACAAGTTGGACTGGCTGGGCCAAGCCAGCCAGGGAGGCCATGATTTGTGAGGCAGACTTTCCTCCTCTATATTCATCTATTTGTACTTTAGGAGTAGTAAGCAAGCAACCTGCAACTCCTGCTCCTGTCCAGGGAACAAACAATACTCCTTTGCAACGGGGCGGCACTGACCAGCTTCCAGCTACCCTTTGGGGAGCTGGCTTTGTGCTTGTTGGAGGTGTTCGTGTCCGGCAAAAAGGTTGTAAAGTTTGGACTACCTGGGACAGCCTGCCTTCCTCTGTGTCCCATGGCTCAGGTGTACCCGGATGGGGAAAGGCTGAGAAGAGGCTTGAAGGCTGTGTGCCTTTTACCAAGCCTATGACTCTCAGCCAAGGTGCAAGCACCACCTGTGCCAAGGTGAATGGTGGAGCCTCACAGGTGTCGCACAAAAGCAGCCCTGCTGTGTGCTCTTCCATAGAGGAAGGTACAGTCAGTGCTCCTAAAGCAACTGTACCAAAGGCTGTCTGCAACCATGGCAACAGTGAGTGGGTACTTGTATCAAAGAAGAAGCGGAAGGCTGCGGCACTGTTTCGGCAAGGAAAAGGTTCAAGCTCTGCCACAGGCAGAGACACCAGAGTACTTGCCAAAACAGGTGCCAAGCCCTTGCAGCGTGCCACACCTTATTCTGCAGTAGTGAGGACAGTGCAGGCACACTTTTACAGAAATGCCTGTGCGCCTCCTTCTACTGCAGCATGCTGTGTGGACGGTGAAGGGCAAGCTAGTGACCTGCGCAGCATTGCCTGTGACAGCTGTGTGGCCAGCCACCACCAAAAAAGTTGTGAGCTGGCAGACTTTGCAGCTGTTTTGTGCGGTGTTGTCGTAGAGGTTACTGGCTGCAAAAGCCGTGCACGATCACCATCTAAAGAAGGCCAGAGTGCATGCAAATGTGTCGTGAATACTAGCCTAATCAAAGCAAAGTCCGGTGCTGCTAAGCGGCGACGGCGTCGTTTGGCTGCTTCAGTACCTTATGGAGAAGTTGGCAATTTCAATGACCAGGCTCACTCTAAGGTGCAAAAGTCTGCGCATGAGGGTGGCACAGTGAGCAGTGCACAGCCCAGTGCTGCCAAGCGACGCAGACGCTGTCTGGTAGCATCTGCTTTGTGCAGAAAATCTAACTTATGTGATATGCCAGACAGTCAAGCTATCCAAAAAATAGAATCTCTTAAACAGGAAAGGGAGAGAGCAACTGGTGGCCTTGGTGACACTTGGCTAATTGATACCCCATCTGAGCATCTCCTGCCTTTAGCACCAGGCTGCCATAGTGAGCTTTGTGAAGATGTAACCCTTGCCCATGTTCATGCAACTAAGGCTTCTAACACAATATCTGGAGGGGGAGGGAGCAAAATTTGCCTGAATGGCACATTTGATAGTTTTGTTTCTTTTAAGGAATGTTTTGATGAGTGGTGTAAGGAGGGGAAGCATGTCGTTCATGTCGCTAGGTCAAACAAAAACCCCTTAGAGTCAGGATCTAAAGATTATGAATTTTTGAGAATTACTTATCGCTGTATTCATAGCGGTAATGCTAGGATACGCAGTACTGGAAAACGTCCAAACCAGTCTTACAACAGCATTGGTTGTGAAATGCTTGTTTCACTGGCTCTTCACAAGTCTCCATCTCTGCACTACAAAATAATTCAGCTGAAAACTGTGCACAATCACGACCTTAGTCATTACAATTTATACACAAACCAAAGACTTCTGAACAGTAATGAAAAAAATCAACTATGTGATCTGGTGAAATGTAACGTTGCTTCGAAAGAGTTCAAGAAACTTGTTCAACAAAAGACGGGTAAAACTTTAACTACGAAAGATGTAAACAATTTAAAACAAATTTACTCTGTACCAGTTCGAAATAAGGAGACTCACGGGCAAATGCTAGTTCAGCAGGTAGAAACTTTAATTGAAAGAAATCCAAACTGGGTCATTCATTACGAAAAAGACAATCAACATGAGTTGCAGTTTATCTTGTTCCAAACAAGTGAGATGCGTGAGATGCTGGAAAAATATCCTGATGTTATATTTGTAGATGGGACATATAAAGTTAATATTGAAGGTTATGTTTTGTACTCTGTTCTCATCGAAGATGGCCGTGGGCGTGGGCGGTGCGTCTGCTACGCATTCGTACAAAATGAAACCGCTGAAATTATAAGGGCCATGTTTGAAAAATTTATACAATTTAATCCATTTGTTGTATCAGGATGTAAGGTGGTAATGATAGATAAAGACATGAACGAAATGCGTATCCTCAGTTCTCTTCTTCCGAACAGCACAATTTTACTGTGCACATGGCACGTGCTGAATTGCCTCCATAGAAATATTAATGATAAAGCAAGAGGGCAACGAAAATTACTCCTTCCAATTGTAAAAGCATTAGTCTATTCTCAAACTCATCAAGAGTACTCTGACATGTTAGATCAATTGCGTAATGTAGCTCCTGCTGGATTCTTTTCCTATTATATGCAGCAGTGGGACTCGTGTAGAGAGATGTGGGTGCATGCTTACAGGAAAAGCCTTGTAACCCTAGGAAATAATACAAATAACCGAATTGAAAGCCACAATCAAAAGCTTAAAAGTTTCCTTCGTCCTGGTATGCATTTAGTGGAGGCTGTAGGAGGATTGATAGAGTATGTTGACAATGACGCCGCCTCTCTACAGTTTGCAAAGCTGAAGGAAATGAAGATTAATGTAAATGTAAATTGTATAGATGAATTTCAATTAGAACTGTCCCGTTGCTGCACATCAGAAGCTAAAGATAAACTGCTCGAACAATATGAAAAATTTAAGACTGCTAATTATCAAGTCAGTTCACTTCTCAACTCATTTAATGTGGCTTTAGGAAGTAAAGACTATTGTGTCAGTCAAAATCTGGACAGCTGTACATGTACTTTTTTCAACCAGTACGGCTTGCCTTGTTCGCATATAATGGCAGTCCGCTCATTTGCACAGGAAAGAGTACTCGATACAGCATGCATTCCTAGCAGATGGCAAAAGGAGCATTTTTTAAGTGAAAGCCCTACAGCTACGCCCACAAAGCCAGTAGTAACAAGTAGCATTCAGGTATCTTCACCTCTTAAGCTAAACACACCGCAAAAGATATTCTGCTGGGTGTACAAGGAGCTTGAGATTATGGCCAAGAGTGTCGCAAATATTGCATCCATGGGAAGTGAAAAAGAGGCGCGAGAAAATGTTTTGGCTATTAAGGCATTTGGAAGACAGCTCACAGCAGCATATGCACAGCAAAGTCAGGCTGGGCAAAATTTACAAGGTTTAACAATTCAAACAAGCCCAGCAGTTCAACAAACGAGCACCTTAAATACAGGAAGTAGCTTTGGGAATATTAAGCTTGTAATACCTGTAGTTAAGGCCAGAAGAGGTCGTCCAAAAAAAGTGAAAGCTACTAAGCGATTGTTTTCAGTACAGCAAAACAGGACAAGCCCACTAGTTCACCAACCAAGTCCCATAAATACAGGAAATAGTTATGGAAGCACTAATAAGCCTGTAGTACCTGCAGTTAAGGCCAGCACAGTGCGTCCCATTAAAGTGAATGGCACTGAGGTGAGCTCGACAAAGCAAAATACAATAGACCTTGCTTCTGTTAAAGCCGAGACGTTGCAAATTTATAAGCTCTATTCATTATGTGACAGAGATTTAGAGGCTATTGCTAGACATAGTTCACTGTCAGACAGTGTCATTAATGTTACCCAGTACTTGATTCGTCAAAAATTTTCTTATATGGGAGGGTTTCAAGATGTTCTATTGGGACAAAGGCTACGTTTTTCTCAAGTGAAGGGCCCATTTGTTCAGATCTTGCATACTCGCAACCCAGATCACTGGCTTACTGTCACTAATGCATGTGCGCCCCCAAATACAGTATATGTGTATGATTCCATTGATGAAGATATACCCCCTGATGCCGTTAAACAGATATGTCACATATTAAAAATGCCATTTTCAACATTAACGATCAGCATCAAACCCGCTCAAAATCAGGGTACCACTTTGGACTGTGGCTTGTTTGCAATTGCTAATATGTATTACATAGCATCTGACAGAGATCCATCAGTAATGAATCTTAATCAGGGTATGCTACGGAGCCATTTACTAGAGTGTATAAAGAAAGGCACCATAGATGACTTCCCAGAAACTATGTCTTTAACTGTTCATGTGCGGCCAAGAATATTTGTGTATAACTTACACTGTGTCTGCAGGCAGCCACTGAATGGCCCAACGACTGGAAATATTAAATGTGGTCTATGCCTTAAATCTTTTCACAGGGACTGCATTCAAAAATTAAAAGGAAATTTAGATGGCAAGGTATTCTTCTGCTCACAGTCATGTTCAGCTAGCGCTAAGGAAAAACTCCAAATTATGAACTCATGAATTGCTGGATTACTCTTTTTAGCCCAAATGTTTCTCTCTTTCTCCTTTGTTTAAGTTCACAGCTAAGCAAATTACCCCCCCCCCCCCCCTCCCCACTTCCAAATAAAAAAAGAAAATTTGCTGCCGAGTTTATGCTTGCTCTGCTATCTCTTCGTTGCTTTTTTGGTTTTGCTGCTTGTTTCTGTTATTTCTTTCCAGGTTAACATGGCACTCCTTCCGCAAAGCTTGCTGCCTTTTTACCTGAAGTGGAAGTTTTCAAGGTCAAGTACACCACCTTCCCATCCTACCACGGTAATCTCACACTTGGCAATGTCCCGCTAATTATCACACCTTTGGTATCTGCAACAGTGCGCTTTGTACTGATGTATGCTGGCTATCAGCCTTGACAGCAATAAGCAGTATAAGAGGTGTTGCACTGTTGGCAATAATTCAAAATAGGATTTTCAAACTGGAAGATCACTTCATTCAGCATAACATTGTCAGCTGTGATGGGCAACAGTTAAATACAGCTGAGACAGGTTAGCTGCCAGGAACTAATATTAAACAGTTATCATTTTACCCATTACTGGTCAGGTCTTTATTTCTTGAGAGATTTATAGTGTACTGCAAATAATATTCATATCAGTTTTAGTTTTTCGCAAATGCCATTCTCTTCATCACAACACCAACAGGAATTACGAGCCAAACTCGGGTGCATGCCAAGCCTGCAAGTACTTGTTGCACACCTGTCACAAGCTCAGTCCCTCACTGCTCCCTACCGGGTGCCTTAAAAAAGAGACCACGGGATAGCTGTGCCATTGTGCAACACACATTTGTTTGTGTGGCTAGAACTGTCTGCAACCACTCAGTTTCACTTCTGTCGAGTGTGGCCCGAAATTCCTCGCACTGCAACACAGGAATGGCATTTTCACAAATTAAAAAATTTGTATGTATATTATTTGCACTGGGCCACAACAGAGAGTTTAGCAGTAATAGTTAAAAGGCTAGCTAATTAATATTTGTCAACCAGCCAGCCAGAGCGCAGCTATCCTCCTTCTTTCTCCTTTTTTTGCTTAGCCCATTTTTTTTTTTTTTTTTCTCGGTGGCACACAACATCCCCAAAAAAATATTTCTACCTGTGCCACTGCCAGTTAGCTAGTTAACACAGCTTAGCAGTAGTCTAATGCAGACCACAGCTGACAATGCTATGCTGAAGAAATTGCTCTTCTAACTAAAGAATGTATTTTTGACATTCACTGACAGTTGTAGCTGAAACAGTGAATAAAATATGGTGCATGTTGCAAGACAAAAAATATATATATGTATATATTAGGACAAAAAACTTATATACCTTGTAGGCTTTACGTAGGCTCACAATTAGCACAGGCATGATGCAGTGAGCATATTCTTAATGTTCTACTAAGCTCTATGTAGGTATGTATTATAGTTCCTTAGACCACCTCAAATTTGCAACAGCGAAAGATTTTGTACCTGTCCTCTGAATGCTCCTCCTGCAGGCAGATTAAAGGGACAGTGAGATGTTAACTAAGGTCAGAAAAAGCACATAAGCAACTGGCACATTATCACTCTGCATCAAGGAGAGAAAAGCCTCAAGCTCACCCCAGTGCACTAGATTGGGAAGATACTCAAGAAGACCTTTATGAGTTATCTTTATGGTGTTGTTAACGGCTGATGGGTATGAGTACTTCTAAAAGCATGCACATAACCTTTTCAACTCTTAAAGCATCTGTTGCAGACAAATTGCTCATGCTGGTAAGTATCTCAAGACTGTCTTTTAATAACAAAAGACTGAACTAGAGGAGGACTGGCACTGCTCTGTCTTTGAGTTCCTGTCCTTTGTATTTGCACTGCTTATGCTAAAGTATCACATAGTAATAACTAGCTCGACTTTCTGTTGAACTTGATGGTGCAACTAGCTCCCACTCTCTCCAGCAATGTTTACATTGACATTGTGCTGTTGTCTTGAAAGTTTGTAAGTATATTAAAAAATATATACAAAGCATTCATGCAAAGGCCCTAAAGTTGAGTACTGTAGGGCTCAACTTCAACCTGATTTCCTCTTTGCGTCATTTGTCGCAGTTCCTCATGCTTGGACACACATGCCTCATGCCTGGACAGCACTTCTTTCAAGTTCAAGTTTGCCATCTTACTGCCCTGTCCACTTCCTCGGCAGTCTTCCTCCTGAAAGTGGAGGCCCATTTAACTGCTGTCAATGATACTGTAATGCACATGACATGTAAAAGGCTGTACAGCACAAGGTCGTCACTTACCACAGTACCTTAAAATAATTCGGAGCCCTCTGCTACCGCACCTTTCAATGCAATAAGGCTAAAAGTCCCATTTTCTAGAAAACTCCAGCATCTGAATTGAGCTAAAAATCACGGGCATGGCTGGCAGCGGACATGGTCGGACACTGATCAATTGCAGGGTTCTGCGACATCATGCGACCATGTGATATGGCCGATTTGACAGAAGCTTCAGGCTTGTCATTTCATATAGCAGGACGAAGGCAATCCAACCCTCCAGGAACTTTGCTCGGGAAGCACAGCGCGGGAAGAACGGAGAACGAGGACAACACAGGGCTAGCGCTAGTCCTGTGTTGTCCTCGTTTTCCAGTCTTCCTGCGCTATGCTTCCTGAGTTAAGATGATTTACCAACCTACCCAAGCCTATTTCCTTCTGAGGAACTTTGCATTCAGAGTGGGACATCCCGACTCAAGGCCACGCAAACATGTCTGTATGTTTTTGTTAAGCGAGGCTTTATATCTATGCTAGGTAGTCTTTCACATAATATAGTAGCTTATTACTATACAAAGAGTATGTATGAGATAGCAGAAGAGGAAATTAAGAAATTACTGATTAAGGGTGTTGTAAAGTGCATAAGTAGGAATGTAAGTTCGCAAGAGAAGCTACAAACGGGACCTGTTAATGCTGTCATTATTGTACCCTTCTAGGCAAAATTTAAGTGGATGCCTCATTGTTCTTTTGTCTTCAGTCTTTCATTCCCTCCTCCATCCCTTCCCTCAGAGCATGGTTCAGGTGTCCACAGAAACGTGAGACAGTTACTGTGCCTTTCCCATTCTTCGATTCTTTTTTTTAAATTTTTTTTTGCCAGTGATGAATGCATTGCCTAGATGATGACAATCCTTCTTGTCGAAACGCTGGCTAGCAGACTGAGGCTCCCCATACCCTTAAAAATTTTAATCTGCTCCATCCCAACTTCCTGCCTATTCCCAAAAACTTAAATGAGTGTGTAATTGTTGGGTTCTTTGCTATGAGTACCAAATATCTTGTGTTATGGTCATTCTACTCCTGTAAGTACTTGTGTATCAATGTGACAGTGTTAATGGTCCCGCTCTGCAGAAAATCTGTCAGTGCTGTAGACAAAAAATCATAGACATGCATCTGGTACATGTTAAATGGGAGATGGCATAGCCAAGCATTGATCAGCCTGTGGGTTGTATGATGTCTTGAGACCACATGACATAGCCAGGTTGGTAGTAGCTTTACGGAGGGAAGGACAGGAATCAAACCTGGAACTGTTGGATGCCAAGTCAGATGTGCTACCCCTAGGCCTTACAACGATGTTTGTATGTTTTGGTCGAAGCGGGCTTTATATCTGTGCCGAGTGACCTTTCACATGATGCTTACGGCTGCATGCTAATTAATGAGTATGTGTGAGATAGCAGAGGCACAAAATTAAGTGAAATTAAGCAAGTAGCAAAGTGCCTGTGCGCAAACTGCAAACCGAGCCATAGAGAGGAACGATTAGTGACGTTGAGTCACATTTTTACAGGCAGTGTTGATGTCCCCTAAATTCCTTTTTACTTGCTAGCCAATAAATGCCATGTTTGTGTTTTACTGTTTCACATGCCTCTGCGTCATTCGCTGCATTTTCCCACTGTTCTCCAAATTTCTTTTGACTGCAGGTCAATAAATGCAATTTTGTGTTTTTCCTTTTCAACATGCCTCTGTGCCATTCCCTGCATTCCCTGCCTTGGCGGTCTTCAGCCTGGTCATCTATTGCTTTAAACTGGTAACTGCCAAAGGAAGAAAGCTTGCAAAAAGGTATTCATTAAACTGCAAGACTACAAGAAGGAAACTGATGCATGAAAGCAAACGAAGCAAAGATTTGTTTTGCTGAAAAGGAATAAAAGCATTAGCACAGCTCCACGTATGGAAGAAATGACGACATTAACGCCAAGCTAGATACACAAAAAGTAAAACCCAGAAAATTGCACATGCATGGGTAGAACACTATGAAGACTCTTAGAAATAATAGCAGCAAAAATTAAACACAGAGATGGCGATAGTTATAAACATTAACAGCAGGGCCGTCATGAAGAAAACTCCGGCTTGAGTTTACACTTCTTACAAAGGACATAGAAGTAGCTGTCCTTAAAGAAACATGGTTACGCTCCAGCACTTAGTTTTCTGAGAACTGCGACACAAAGGATGAAAGAGTGTGGGGCATTACAGTGATCAACGAAACTTCAGAAGGCCTGACATTCTGCCCGAGAGGCTATTCTGCAAGTTCAGTGCAAATAGTGTGGCATAAGGTGATCCCTTGCAAAAAAAACTTGCAATTCCCAGAAATTGGCAAGAGTGAAAAACCTTTTGTCAGCACTGCTAGCTGTACTGTTGCAATGATAGTAAAAGTGGCTGCCAAAATAAGCATGACATGCCCTTTATGAAGTGTTCCGCTGAAGTATTTTTTCCATATAGCCTCCACATAATGCACTGAAATCTCCTTTTGGTCAGATCCATCATTGTGCAATGATGTCTTCGTATCCTGCTTGGAAACAGGAACCATATCAGCACTCCCTCCTCGACTTCAATAGATTGGCCAATCTTTTTTCATTCATTTAACAATCCCTCCCTTTTCCTCACAACCAATCCTTTATTATTAAGAAAAAAACAAAAGCACCGGCACATTTAGCTATGCACATTAAAAAATGAGGATATGAAGCCTGACTAGAGAAAGTATGCAATGCGCAGAACAAACGAGTTGGCTTGGATGGCAAGGGAGGACTTTTACATTCACAAATATTACAGTGCTACAGCAAAGATTCACCTCTGCATGCAATGGAAATTTACTTCTTGGAAGCAGCTTTGTTCAAGTATGCAGGAAACGTTTTTGTAATCTGTGTGCTATTGTTATATGCACACGCAATATGTTTGGTAAAATTGGCACCTCCTATTCTCATAACCATCTGATGTGACCAGATTTGGCACACACATCACAGTAGTGAACCCAGTTGCTGTGATGGAATAAACAGCATTTGCAATGTGCATTGTGGAGAGCATTTTTTTTTTAGACATGGAATTGACAGAAACTAGATGATCTCGATTTTTTACATGCAAATGCTGGATGCTGTGAGCATTACTGCAAGTGGATTTACTGTGATCTACAGAGAGTGTGGTATGAAGAGCGCCATCTCTTTGTCTCAGGTTTGTGCAGGAAATACTGCAATAGCGCACCTAATTTTTCCACCCCGAGCTACAGTGATAAAAAGATCCCACCATGGGAATCGGCAGGGGCACACAAAAGGGGCTTTCAATGTGAACAACAGTCGGTTACGGGTCAAGAATGCAGCGGCAAAATTCTTCAAAGGAAGCCCTTCGACCAATGACATCAACTGAGAGGAACCTTCCAGTAACTGAGTTTTTTCTCTTCTCATGCCAGCAGGTGACAAGGGGTGTTGTTTTGACGATAGTGTTCAGTGCCTTGAACAAATGAAAGGAAGAACTTGCCCAGCCTATGGTGACACTGAAAAAATTGATTCTACTGGCAGGAGGGCCTTCTTACAGGGGTATTTGGCACAGCATTCTTGACATTTAACTAATTATAGTACTGTAATCAGCACGCCAGGCTAGAGTGCTGCAGCAGTATGCAGTGGTGCTAAGAAAGTGTTATCTTGGCTCAGATACTCTGGAACTGGCACAACGCAGTTGCCAAGGCAAAGAGTACGCCTATGCACCTTAGGTCTCACCCCATACCCCACCTGACCCGAGCACCTGATAAAAATACGAGGTGTGACACAAAAAAAACGAGACTGGTCCAATAAATTACTGCACTTTTAGAATCAGTTCTCTGTGACATTATCACCTTCAAAGTAGTCACCTCAGCATTCACACACTTCTGCACTTCTGCCATTGCTGGTAACAGTTCTGGAACGAGGTTTTTGGAAGGCCCTTCAGGAGATTCTCTGTTTTTGCCTGAACCTCTACAAATAAGACAAAATTGGTTCCCTTTAAGCAAGATTTAACTTTAGGAAATAAAAAAAGTCGCATGGAGCCAAATAAGTAGGATGCTCCATCACAGTAATGTTTTTGCTGGTCAGAAACTGCTTGACAGATATGGTCATGTGAGCGGGTGCATTGTCCTATTGCAACAGCCATCCATCACTCCAAAACTGTGGCTTTTCTTTGCTAATTTAAGTATTTTTAGTGCATGAATAGGGGAGGTGTGTGGGATGATGTCAGCAAAGCAGTTGTTGCCAACTCAACTCTTTTTTCAAGCTACACACTTGTCTCGTTTATTTTGTCACACCTCATATTTCCCTTTATTTACGCGACATGGTGGCGTTTCAGCGCTCTAGAAAGGTGTGTTGATGACCATACAAAAGTATGGGGACTCACCTGCAGTGCAGTCTATGTGTGCTGTGTGCACACAGGTGGGCTTGAACACACCTACTCTATCTTATCCACATTTTAACAAATAGCCCAGTTGAAAACAGCCAGTTTTAACAAGTAGCCCAAATCGGCCAATTGAAAGAAACCATAGTCTAGAAAGTCACAAACTAC
Source organism: Amblyomma maculatum (assembly GCF_055883805.1). Classification (NCBI taxonomy): domain Eukaryota; kingdom Metazoa; phylum Arthropoda; class Arachnida; order Ixodida; family Ixodidae; genus Amblyomma; species Amblyomma maculatum. The sequence goes on from NC_139344.1 coordinate 208,537,203, forward strand.
TAAAAAGAGAGAGAAGATGAAAGTTGCAGATTACAGCAACGAAAAAGGCAAGGTTGCAAATAACAAAATCCCATCTTCCCTGTTGATTACCCAAATCATGTCACGTCGTTTCATGGACTACATACTGCGATCCAACATTGCATCAACAGCTTTTTAAAACTGTACTTGGTTTCTCTCACTTATAACCAGTTATAAACATAAATTTCAGGCATCATGGAGTGTTCATGTTTGTAAACAGCCCGAAACACTCAGCGGAGCTCCCGTAAAATGTTGAGTCATCTACTTTGAAGGCAGATTCCTGCGTAATTTTTCAAGTCAAGTCGCAAAAGGGTGCAGCCATTCGCGGTATACTGCAGCAGCTATTCCCATTTCGAGCTGTTCGTCAATTCGCTCTCGCCTAGCATCTAATCTGCTGCACATTTCAGTTGGTAGACCGACTGCCGGGGACAGGTGGTGATCCCGGTTTCAAACCCCGGATAATGACGAAATTTTCAAGCACCAAGTTTCTGAAAAAACTGAACGGCTTTGATTTGCAGCCTTATGCATACCGAGCCAAACTGTACATACATACTACTGCAAGTACAGAACTGCACACCTGAGAAGACTTGACCGAAGGGGCTGATATAAGAAACTCGCAAGCACACAAACCTCACAAGTACACACACTGCCCCGCTTGTATACAAACGACGTGAACAAACCATACCTCCTAGTTTCGAGGGGCACAAGGAAAGTTTACAGCTATGCGCAAATTTTGCGATGAATGACTGATGCAATAAAGCCATTGTGAATATTTTTTTTATAACCTTCAGTAATACTAAGAGAATCTTACCAATACATTCAATGCGGGAAGCGTTTTCGATGTCATCAGTAGTAATATGGTGTATGGCCCCGCAAGATGACAGCAAATGCAAACATCTCCGCCGCCATTTGTAATGCATCCCGCAGTGAACGTAGCTTGCAGCAGTGCAGCATTTTGTTAACTAAAAAAATAAAAAGAGGGCAACTGCAAATGTTAATATTGTACTTTAAAAATTAAATTGAAGGCTTTAAAGGTGTGCATATATAGTCTGTTTTAGTTTTCGTCGGTTGCGCCATCCACTGTTCATGGCATGGCAGCTATGACACTGAGATGGCAGACGACGCGGCCTCAGGAGACACGAGATAGTATACAATTTCGATGTCTCAGGGAATTGCAGTGAGCAGAACATCCGACCAAACGACGCCGAAGCGTAGCTATATATTATCCGTAAAGCTTTAGTGTAAGCAGCTCTGGGTTATATGAAATGCGAGTAAGACTGGAGGGTCGCGTCCCCGACGACCTCTGGCGCTGCATGGTTATACACAAACACAACACACACACAAGAGAATTAAACAAGTGTTGTGTTTGTGTATAACCATGCAGCGCCAGAGGTCGTCGGAGTCCTATAGAACTAGCCCGCTCGCAAGTTTAGCGTGTTGCACAATTAGAGGCGCGATGTACCTCTCCCAGCCAAACCGCGGCATCCTTGCAGTTCAAATTTTGCACAGAAATGGTATTTTGTTGCTAGTATATTTTAATACCAAATCTGTTTGGGGTACATGCCTGATTCGATCAAAAGAAGTCAGATGTTCTCATCTTAAGCGGCGGCGACGACGGCAGACGAGCCGCTACCCCAGCGATGGCACTGGTGGCGCTACCTCATGCTGCTTACAACAACTCAAACCTTCTGCCAGAAACGTTCGCCCCCTCTTTTCCTGCTACAGAGTTGTTGTAGCAGCATGAGGTGGCGCCACCAGTACCATTGCTGGGGCAGCGGTCATTGCCGCCGCATAAGATGGGAACAACTGACTTCTTTTAATCGAATCAGGCAAGCACCCCAAACAAATTTCATATTAAAAAATACTAGCGACAAAATGCCCTTTTTGTGCAAAATTTTAACTGCGAGGATTCCACAGTTTAGCTGGGAGAAGCATTCTACATCGCGCCTCTAATTGTGCAACGCGCTGTATTACTACGGAGGGTCGCGGCAGTGCGCGCGGTGTACGTATACGTGCGCGCCGAATCATTAGAGCACATACACACAGTGACACATATACTACAGGAAGAACAGGATGCTTGGGCATAATAGCTTGTGGAATATATCACGAAATGAGCCGTGGTTATTATGCAAAATAATAATAAAGAGCTAAAATCTTTCGTTAATTCATGCTGGTTGAACCACACCCGGCACATCTGCCCCATTCAGCACTGGAAAATATTTACTTACTGCCTCGTTCCAATTTGATTTCCCAGATACACTTTTTTTTTTTAAGAAAAAAAAAAACTGCAGAATGATGTCGGGATGTTTTCAGTATGCAAACGGACAAACAGGGGGCTTCTCTGCATGTCGACTTATGTTACTGTAAAGCCCACCCCTTATGATTTTTTTTTTTTTATGTGCTTGATATATCCTCTTCACTGGCTGTCGTGCTGCATGTATATTACGTGTGCAAAATCCGGCAAAGCAGTGGTAGTGATCGGTTAATGTGATATATGATAAAAACGATCAACAGTGAAAATTCCTAACTGGAAATTTTGTGACTATATTCTGCAATTTAGTGCAAAGGACGAGATTGCTGCACATATTGGTTATTTTAATGTAAAGTGCTTGCCCGATTAGTGAACCGCATGCAAAGGTGATGACAAGACCTCCGCTCATACACACATGCTTCATCTATGTCAAACAATGAACAAGAAGCAAATCAGCAGTGGAGCGCATCAATCTGCTAAAATTGTCAAAGAATTCTTCAACTATAGGTAGCAACATTAGAATAACAAAACTGGTATGTCAGTTGTATTAATGCTTGTGTTACATAAGTAATAGCTGATCTTTTCAATGTTATAATATGCTGTTATAAGTTGACAAATAATATTGTTATGCTGTATTATAAACATGAATTTAACATTACAAAGAAAAATTGCTTTGATATATAGTGTACTCCACATTATACGGTTTCAATAATAACTATAAAACAACATAATAAAAATATACTTCAAGCAGTACAGGTTGCAGAATTTTGCCGCTTTCTTTATTACCGCAAATACATTTTTAAATAAAAGTATAATTTGCACCTAAATCTCTTAAATTCTGCCTGAAACAGAGTGCATGCACAAATATATATATAATTTTGTTATAAAGGTTTGCTTACTATACCACCCCTCTTTTTTCTGTTTACATGAACAATCAAGGAGAAGGCTTCTGTACTCATTTTCACCAAATCTTATATGAACCACCTGGTCTGATGACATACGTTTAACATCACAAGTAAAGGCTCTTAATGATGGCATGGTATGTTGTATGCTTGGCTCTATGCATATGGTATCCATATGGACGATGCATCGAGTTGCATGTTGTTTAGTGTTGTGCAGTTCATATGTCACTATGACTGTTGTTGCACTCTAGCTGCAAATTTTCTAGCTGTTTGACTGGAAATGTCAATTTTCCATCAGGAAGTAAAAACATTCCTGATCAACAGGTTTTCCAGTGCAATATATAATTCAGCTCGAAAAATATGTCATTCTGGAAGAAATATATATGGTTTCCAGCTGGAAAGAAGTGATCTTCAGTTCAACAGTCCAGCTGTAAATGGGGCTCTTTTTTATTATTTTTTCACTAGGCAATTCAAATCAATTGAAAGCAATTCATGTTTATGCTCAACATTTCATTTACAGACTCTCTGACAGAAAGCTGTAGAGACAGCTTAAGGACGAGGTCAAGGAAGCGACAGAATTGTTCAAAGAAGTTTCTAGCAAAGACATTCAGCTTTGCATGCATATAAATGAAAAATGAACCAAAGTACTGACAATATGCAACATTACTATATGTACAATAATATAGAAAAATGCACAAAAAAGTCCCATTTTTAGGTTGAATGAATTAGGTATCATATTGCACAATAAAATAGAAAAACAGGTCACTCTAGAAACATATTGAACACAAAACTTTATGTGTGACTGTCATATGACAGGGATTGGAAAGATAGTAAAGAGTGAAGAAGGTAATTAGTTTGGTAATGTATCATCCCTTTTTCATAGGCACATGTTAAAAATATTGAAACATAGTGCTTCCCCTGATTGGGTCATTAAAAATTGACATTTTTCATAAGCAAAGTCGAATTGATAAAAAAGATTGTAATGATATTCACAGTTTGATGCTGAATGCATGATAACCTCTGTTGAAGGATGTAAATACAATACATTGTTTATGCAACTACGTAGCACCAAACATTAGAATGATGTTACAAAATTGTTAACTTGCCTGAAGGTTGCCTAACGTTCTGTCACATAGTTGTAACATTCAAAAGAAACATTATATTATTAATAACTGCCAAATATTATAATAATGTTATATAATGTTTTATGTTGCATATTGCAAACATTACTTTAATGTTACAAACAAATGTTATTCTAATATTGTCTGCTAAATATTAAATAATATTTGGATCATAAATATATAAAGCAACATAGAATATACATTTTGAACACTAAGTCCCAGCACTTTTGGCCTTTTTCTTCCAGTAACCATGTTTTTTCAATAACATATTTCTTTTCAACTAGAGCTTTGAAATTATGCCTGCCGTAGAATGAAAGCAGCCCTAATATTTTGTTAGAGAGTTTTGATTATTATTCATTCGTCACTATGACTCCTTGCACACCCATCGGCTATGGATATAAAAGCATGACTCTAAATGACTTGTTCAGAGGTGAGTGTAGAAGTTGTGCTGTTATATGTAGTTGTGCTGTATTGTGGTCTTTGCAAAGCGCGCAAGCTGTGTACCATCGTGAGCGGGCCTACATGCTCGGCAAGGTTACTCTACACTTTCACGAATGTTACATTTATGTTGCATACAAGTTAGATTTATATTAATTAAATGTTTATCAACACATTATACCAGCCTAATATGTCCCCTATTGCTAAAATATTTCAAATAAAGACAATAACATCAAAATAATGTTCAAATGAAACAAAAATGTTACATTGCTCCAATATTTTGGTGCTCCCTGGGAAATAACTTTCTTTTCTAGACGCAGAAGTGTACTTGGTGTCTATTATTAGTAGTTGCCCCCCATATATCAGCGTGCAATAGTTAAGGTGGGAACAGAATATGACATGGCAAAGTTCTATAGGGGTCAAAAAGAGATATACCAGGTCTGAAAGATGGTGCGAATCAAAAATATATATCTTGGAGGCATAGTATTCTATAGGGAACATGGGACAATGACTTTCTTTCTTGACCTGGCTGCAAAATGGGAGCTAAGAGGTCATATAATGCAGGCCTTGAAAGCACTGATTCAGGTTGAATGAACCCTTTAATAGTAAAGTCACGATCGGACCAGCAATATATATTGCTGGTCCGATCATGACTTTATATTGACTATATAAGGGTCTTTACTAAATCAGTATAATTGTGATGATATATATGGCGCAGATGTGCTGTCTATTATAAATGGCTTAATAAATATATATGTGTTGCTGCTTTATAAAAATAAAACACTCTAAAATACCTTCCATCTCTCTCAAATCTTTATGCGCAATTTTCTTTCTTTTTTTTTTTTCGGCTATAAGATTTTTTTTTACATCTCGTGGAAGCATACCTCAAGCATGCATACACAACAATCGAATACAACTGAGTTTGATTTCATGTGAAAACCAAAGCCTTGCAAGAACACAGCATCACTTTCCGCTGTTTGTCATCGAAGAGGCAATCAACGAGAAATGCACGCGACAGCCAAGTGAAGCAAAGGCGTTCCGCATTCATGCACTAATTCTTGCCACCGCATGCCTCGCACTGCACAATAATTGTTGTGAACGTCAGGCCGTTTCGTTCCTTCCGTACTTCTCGCTGCCCTTTTGCTCTCCGAATGAACCGCGCCACCTTCTTTCCACATTCCTTTGTTTTCTTTGTTTTGTTTTTTTCCTACACACCGCATGCTTTCCCTCACAGCTCCGAGGCCTACGTAAAGTTAGCTTCTTAGCACAGCTGAAAGTCTAGTGGTAAAGCCAGTTTAAGAAAACTTTGCCTCGCGATTCTGTATCGCGCGTGCGGCGATGTCATTTCATGGGAAGTACGTCGCCGCTGCCAGATACTATATATAACCGATTCTTGTCAAAAATGTCTTTACTATAAAAGTTCAAATATTTACAGTCGTCTACTGAACATGAATTGGGACTTGAGTTTTACAATTAACTCCGAGTTTGCTACAGCGAGGTTACTGTTATCATTTCAGTTCAATTGGTCATTTGGTCGGGTCGGATGCGAATTTTTTTTTTATTTCAAGGTGAAATTAGAAAGCAAGAGCTAGGCCTGTTTATCTTAAATTGCTTGAAATATACCAGTCCCATTAATATTTTAAATAGTATATTTTCCCAGTGCTCTACTGGAAGCTAGCTTCATTTTCGGCTGCAAATATAAATGAAGTAATTGCAGTACGCAAACTGGTAGATTACTGCTTCATATCTTAACCATAAAATGAATAAATGAGCATTATATATTTTCCACTTGGCCACAACAGCTTGCACAATTGGTACTGTTCACGCCATGGAAATTTCCGCCAGGGACATAAGAAAAGCAGCTGCTGTGGAAGAATAGAACCTCAGATAATATACTAGCCGGTATTTGAATACAAATAATCTCATATTTAAGGAAAAAAAAATGTGCTGTATGAGCTGTATAACTGTCCCCGGCTATTAATCTAATTACTTTCTTTTGAAGCATTAGTACCTTATTAATGTTAGTGCTTTATGTGATGGTCCAGACCAAATGGCAATAGTTAAGATAAGATTGAAATATTGTGTTGTAGATTATCAACTTTAGATTTGGAGAAAATTCTCAGTGACACCTGCAAAGGATGCCAACAGACTGTGACACTCTCTTTGCAATATATGTAATCTGTTCTGTTCCTTTCATATGTGCATCAAAAATAACAGCAAATGATTTAAAGCTGTCGATAATTTCTATTGTATTATTAAGTTTTAAGGTAAGTAAAATGAGTGCTGATAAAGTTCCTTTAAAGTTTAAAGGTCAAAAGAAAACTGTTTTAAATTTCTTACTATCGACAATTAACAAGTTCATTTGATATTAACCATCTGTTTAATGACTGAAGAACAATGTTCCCTCTTTTTAATAGGTTACCTGTGGATGAGTCAGTAAGAAAAAGCTTGTATCATCAGCTTACAGAACATTGAAAGCAAGTTTATATAACCATATCATTAATATAAGCACTAAAAAGAAACGGACCCAGAGGGCTACCCTGGGAAGCTCCACATTGTATAGTTTTTAAACCAGACAGGTTACCATCAGTACAGACAGCCTGTTTACGCCGACTATATGAGAGAAACAGATTAAGAAGAGAGCCGCGGATGCCATACCTTTTAAGTTTATGAAGTAATATGTTATGACTGAGGAGTTCATGCATTTTACCAAAGTCTACAAACATGCCTAGCGTTGTGTTCTTACATTCAAAACCCTGTAAAATAATTTCATTTCGCAGCAGCTGAGCAGATTCAGTGGACCATCGTTTGCAAAAGCCGAACTGATTGTCATTAATAGTAAAGAGTGTTTATCGAAGAGTTCTCAGTTTTTTTAACTATAACTTTCTCTAGAGCTTTTGAAAAAAAACAAAAACGGTCGAATGAAAATTGGTCGGCAGTTATATATTTCATTCTTATCTCCTCCCTTAAAGATTACTGAAACCTTGGAAGACAGGAATGAACGGCTCAGAAATGACGAAGACACAATTCATCATTCCTTTCCTTGAAGGAATGACCAAACAAATGAGTGCTCACCAAGCATATCGTTGTTTGTTGCCATATGTGCCCCTATCCATTTTTGTGTGCTGTCATCCTCTCATGCAAAACAAAACTGTTCAATCTGCTAAATTAGTGAGCTTCATTTCTTGTCATATGGAACAAATAATTTGTTCTCAAATTGCTTCACATCAACACATTCTGGCAGTTGACCTGTAGCTGCCTGGCTGTGCCAAGCAGCCACTACCTGACACAGAAAGCTTGATGCAAGAACCCTCCTGCACTGGACATAATTATATGCTGCATCAAGTGGTGAACAAAGCTCAGTGTTTCTAAATGCAAGTTACCAATTAGTACTATCGATATTATCATATACATTCTGTCAGAATCAGTAAAACTGTACGCTCTAGAACATGCATGGCACAGTGAAGTGAAACTGCAATTCCATCTTGCCTCCCATATATGACTTTGCTTTTTTTCATTTGATGTGCGTATGTCTATATATAGTTCAATCCACATGGTAAGTATAAGTATTTAAATAGCACCTCAACAGCTCAGTGACTGGGCGCTCGACTGCTCTATCCAAGAATATGGGATCGAATCATGGCTGTGGAAACTGCTTTTTGGCAGCAAGAAAAGCAAGGTGCCCATGTGCTCTGCGATGTCAGTGCACAGGTGGTAAAAATTTACAAAGCCCTCCACTACAGCATGTGGCATAGCCCGAGTCCCTCTGGGATGTTAAAGCTCATAAACCGACTCAAACCTATTACTAAGAGCAATTTTAGTACGCTCAAATCAATGTGCTTGATATGTCCGCCATCTTAAATGTATGTCAAATTCAGCTGCCTGTGAAACAGCGTGTATTAATATGACTACAATGCAGATGTTTTAAAACACTAAATATCTCAGAGTTTCTTTTAGGCAATGAAAATGTACAACACAGCATGCCTCTCCAGGGCATGCAAGTTTCAAGTTACATATCATTAGCATAACCACATTCACTATACAGGATAAAGGCCTCTAGTTTCTCTCCAACTAACCCTCTCCAATGTAAACTATGCTTTATCCCTACAGGCTGTCTACTTCCTAAGCCGACCTGGCTATCTGGGTCCCCTTGGTAATATATATTTTCCTAGAATTCATTCCTTTACAACTAACTGCTGATTACCTTGCCTTTGACTTCCCGCTTGTTCACTAATCCACTAGGCTCTCTTCCTACCTTTGCTTGTGGTGTTCTCTTCCTTGTCCCTGTCCTGTGTGCACTGGTAATTTTCCAACATTCAATTTCAAGTCTTTTTGTCATCCTCCAAGTTTCTATCTTATCAGTGGTCACAAGCAAGGTATCATGCTTGCCTTTTGAGACATATAGATTACCTGCTAGTGCTGATTTCAGTGGGAATATACTTGTCAGATGCACTACACTAGCATTACAATAAATGTGCAACTCACAATAGTCCACATTATTATTTTAGACACATCAAAAGATTATCACAAGCAGAGCTTAAAGTCAGGGGGGTGTTGCGGCGTCCAAGAACCCTCACCAGTTTTTACGAGAGGTCTGAGACTTGAATATATTGGGTGTCCAGCACTGCACGAATATGAAGCAGGTGCAACCTTTTATTCTTCTCAGTGGCAATCAGAGAATGCTTATGATTGTTAGAAAATTTTGCAGCAAGTTGTTTTAAGAATTATTGCTTTGTTTTAGTAAGAATCAGAATTTCTAAAATCTGCAATGAAGAAAACAAAGGTCAGTCCCTCTACACAGAGGCTGGAACTAGTTAAGTTATTCTACACACATACCATCTCTTCGATTTTGCTGGTTCAGTGCACACTGTGTTTTAGGTGCTGGCTGAGCAAATTGTCAATATGCTTACACAATATTATTCAGATGTTGTACTCGTCACCAGTCAAACAGACCAAGCTGGTAGTTCTTACAATATTTCTTGCTAATTGTCAATGGGTTCACTTGAAGTGTAAAAATTATAGAATATATTTTTCCTACCTAGTTGATTTTACATTTAAAGTGCGATTAAGATTGTGCTTCCTGTGTAAAGTGTTTTAAAGAACATAGCACTCTCGCTGCTCCTATAAAGTTTACTCAAATACATTTATTTGCAAAATTTCTATTTAAACTTCTTTACTCTTATAAAGTTTTCTTCGCAACCAGACAGTCAGAAATTCAGTTCTCGATGTGAACTGTGCTACAAGATAGTGGTTTCAGGAAACAATATTACATATGTTACAAGTGCTAACGCTTTGTTGTTTCACTATAAGCTGCTTTATGTCACATATTGTTTGTCGATCATGCTTGCAGAGCACAGGGATTCATTTTTTCGGGTGCATGTCATAAAATGATCACGAAAACCTCCTTCGTATATAATATGATCGTATATAATATGCTCGAATTTCTAGAGTACCCTCTCTGACAGAGCCAGACTTTAAGCACTGAAAGTAATTCATTCATTTCAAAATTACTTTTGCTAAAGTGAATAACTGCTGTTTCTATACATCATATCATGCACTCCCGGTACGATGCTAAGAAAGCAGTAATGACATATGCGACAAGCCTGTCCCACAGTGATGGATGAACAAAAAAATACAGAATTGAGTAGAACTGTGTGTCCAAGGGTCACAACCATTCTCTAAGCAGGTACATGTAAGGCGTCGAGGGTCCATCGAAGCGACAGCGGTGCAAAATGGTTGAAGGTCAAAACTAGTTGAAAGTGCGCAGTAACACTCACTGTTGCATCAGCTATAGGCACAGTGGCGCTTTGTTACACTTGTCATCATGGGCGAAAAAGGAGTTGGGGGGGGGGGGGGAAGAGACAGGCGGAAATGTTCATGGTGTGAAAATTACCCAGCGCAAGCTGCCATGGTCCCGCGAACATGGAATCTATAAATCATATCATTCAGTGGCTTAGAACGGTGGAAGCAGCTCGCCGCGAGAGCAAGGCACCGAGTTTGCCTCTTATTACTTCTTTGAGTGCAATGAATGTGGCGAGTGTTTGACCATGATTCTGTTTTTGTTGTTTTGTTGCCATTGTCATATTTTTAATAGCCTGTTATGTAGGAAAAGGAGAGGGAATAGTTTCACTGGATAGAATTTGGCGGTAAGATGAAAGAATGTGCTCTAGTGTCTGGGGAAAAGTTTTGTTCACAAGCTTTACTTAGTTTCTATACGGATGAAATCCAGACAGTAAATGAGAAGGAATTTGCTCTGCAGAGGTAATTGTAATGTTACTACTTTTTGGGAGCAGTAATTAGTAATTTCATTACATTTTTAACACTGCTTGCAAGTAATTGGTAATGTAATTAAACTGCTTTTGAACAGTAATTTTGCCAAGTATGGTGCCAATTTAACCCAGACAAAAAAAAAAAGATACCATTATGTCTATTAGGAATGAAGTAGATTAAATAAGACATGCCAGCTGGACTTGTGAATGTAATCATGTAGCTCAAATGGTTTTTCTACTTCTGATTGGCAATCACATTGGAACATCCAATTAGAAGGCCCTGTTGAACATTCAATAAACAAATGTTGCAACTTAAACTGCTGTGTAGTTTGCATAATTTCTACGACCACAGCAGTTGATTAAACGAAGTAACTTTGATCCCTGAAGATCTGCTACTAAGTAGGGTCCAATGTGCGAGGTCCCAAAAAGAAAAGATTGTGTCAACTCTTCCGGTATATATGTAGGTTCGTATGGTTTATGTGTCATATGCATGCTTGCCTGTCGCCTGCTTGGAGCTGCCATTTCAGGTCAGTGCCGGCAGAATAAGCATTAAGATTGGAAGCCTTAGCTGAACTGCCCAACTGGAATGTTCAATTTAATCAAATTGGAGCTTCGAGTCTGTTCCAAAAGCGTGTTTAGAAACTGATTTCCATAAAAATCTTTTTTTTTTTTTTTTCACACAAGAACAAGCCAAAAGACTGCACTGCACTGACTTGACAAATATCTAAAAGATGGCAACTTTATTGAAATATGGGCGGAGAGGCTCCGCAAGAAGGGCTGAGTTATTTCAGATACAAGGCATATACTGCAGAGTACAAGTGCACCTTCCAAAAACAGGAGTCTGCATTATGTCCCGTTTTTGCTGACCTACCAACATAGCTTGATCAGCCACACTGCTGAGCCACAATGCAAACCCAATTCGCGCTCATACATGTAGTTTTATGTAAGTACCAAAAGCAACCTCAAATATTCACCAGCTGTTCCTGACTGCAGTTCCTTTTTGACAGGCGATTCTATCAAATTGTTTTTCACGAAATTCTAGCACTGAATTGATTGCGGACGAGTAGCCTAGCTGGCCGCAGAACGATTTCGGAGATAACTGCAGTGCCTTAACGTACCGCCTGAGAGCTATGGAATAGAACACTGCAGCAACTGCAGTTCTTTCGTATTTGAAGGCGGAATACGAAGACAACGAGATAAGCAGCCCACAGGGAGACGAATTTCCTTGCGTCGAGTGAAGTGCACAATGCACAGCCGAACCCGAAGCCCAGAACGAAGCTAGAAAAAAAACTTCCTCTGCAGCTGCATGTCACAATCAAGCGCGTCCAAACTCCGTCATTCTGCGCGCAATGCTGACCAAGGTAGATGTAGTAGATGGGCATGAACGGGCCTTTAAGCAGACCTAAAGCAGCGCCCACCCACACGCTCCTCCACTCCTGGCACTCCTGGCGCTCGCCAGCGCGACCAACGCGCCAAACCAACCGCCAAACGCCGACGCTACCGATCACTACATAAGTAAAAATTATTAAGAAACTGGACAGTAATCATTTCTTTACCAACAATTTAAGTTTTAAATAAGAATTATAAAGGTTTTACTTGCTGTCATGCACATTTTTTTCTTTGCTTAGTTTATGATGACGTAGTGTGACGTATTTTATGCGTGGCAGCAGCAGGCTGCTAGTGCCACGGGCGTGGCTCTAGCCTCGGCCTTTTATTTACAGGATACTGCCGGCCTCAGTTTGAGGCCTTAGGCAGGAGTGGGCATATCAATAATACATCAAGAAAACGAACATAGAGAAAAACATCGCAAGAATTTAAGTGAGAAGAAGAGACGAAATCCAGCAATAATAATAGTAACGAAAAGTAAAGCGCGACAAAAACAACAAGGCGCGTACACAGCAGCATGACACAACCACGCATGCTCAGTCACTTGAGCAAGAAACGAAATGTACAAACAATGAAAACAATCATGCATATGAAGCACTCAAGGCATTGCGCACAACGACACGATGGTAATTCTATTTTGCTTCAATACTGTTAAGCATGCCGCAGAATGACTGGACCGTCGGGCATTCCACTGTACTCGAGGTGAGCGCATTCCACTCACGTACTGTCCGTGGAAAAAACGAGTTTTTAAACACGTTAGTCCTGCAAGAAAATTCTTCAATTTTTTTCGAATGATTAGAACGTGTTGGGCGCTTAGAAACTAAATTAATGTACACATCCTTATCTATTCCCAGCATATCATGATATAGTAGGTACATATATTTCAGTCTGTCCCTATACCGTCTCAATTTTAATGGCTCTAAGTTTGCGTTGTTTAGAAGAACCGTCGGAGATACTTGCCAGCTATAACAGTTGAATATAAATCTAATCGATTTTCTTTGAATGCTTTCTAACTGTGTTATGTTTTTCTGGGTATATGGGTCCCATACTACTGAGGTGTACTCAAGAATTGATCTAATGTACGTTTTGTACGCTAAAAGACGGATTTCTTGTGTTGATTGTCGAAGCGACCTCCTCAAGTAACCAAGCTTACGCATTGCTTTTTTTGAAATATATGACATATGCTCGTTCCATCTGAGGTCAGATGTAATTACGAGACCCAAGTATTTGTAGCTGCTGACCGTGGAGAGAATATTACCGCCAATGCTGTAAGAAAATTTTAAAGGGTTTCGTTTTCGCGTGATTGACATAGCGACCGTTTTCTTTGCATTCATAGTCATTTGCCATGTGGCGCACCATGCTTCCACACTGGCCAATGATGAATTCAAACAAACCTGGTCACTGCAGTTATTGATTTCTTGATATAGTATGCAGTCATCTGCAAATAACCTTATTTTCACGTTCACTACTTGTATGTGTTTCGGCTGTGGCGGCGATACCTGTATTTCTGTTCCTCCTCTTTACTACCTTATAACAGCTCTGTTTTCAGTACGAGTGGATTTTTTGTAATCAGGAATTGGCATTCTATCGATGCAAGCCCACTTCAGTTTTCTCTTTAGTGTCCCTTTAAGACATTTAATCTCAAAGCATTATAGTTTGACAATGACTTAATGTTCCAAAAAATGTTTTCGTTCTAGGTAGTTTATATTCTGCGCGCTCAAGCAATCGGTAATATGCAAGTCATTGCCCTCTTAAGATCGCTCTAGTCCTGTTTTGGTGCACATACAAAATAAAAAAAAAAAAAGAATAGTTTTGAAAAAGAAAGAACAACGAAAAATAGAGGACGCAGAGGCTATTCGCCGCGAGCTCGACCTAGAGGTGGCGCCACCGTCACTCCGGTAGTGTGGATCGGCAGCCGGCGGCGCTCGCAGAAACGCACGCCGCCCGTAGGTCTGCTTCCGAGTTTACGGCGGGTTTGTTGGCGATGAAAACGTGTCTTTTGCAGTATTTCTGCAATATTGAAGAAAAAAATTCAAGGATTTCGCCAATGCAGCAGAAGAAGAGCGGAGTTTAGGAAAACAAAGCACGCAACCACCAGTCTTCTAGATTTACTTTGCACATTTCTTGCGCTGTACCGCGCTCACGCGCCTAATGCTTGGGCCTGCCTAATGACAGCTTTGTTTTTCTTATCGACTTTTAAACTGTTTGCGCGTGTCTCATGCGAGTGAGACCGGCGAATTTACCGTCAAGCCCACGCAGATACAAGGTTTGTGCTCCGACCTGCAGTAATTTAGATTGAATCGAGAAAGCCTCGTTCATTATACCGTACTTGACTCGAGGATTAAGCAGGTTAAATGTAGCATTGGCAGCGCACTGCATGGCGAGTTGCTTTAGACTGAGTGCACATCAACTCTGGCCCAGACAACCACGCACAGGTACTCCCCAAAAATGAGATCACGCCGACACTATACAGGAAACCTCGCCGCACAGGAAAGCTGATTGTTCACGTGTAGAGTGCTGAGTGGATTGAATTTGCCGAGATGCTTTTTGCGGCCACTGTCATAGAATGTGATAGTGTATTAATGCATGCGCCACTAACTGTAAATGATTTCCTGAAACCGAGGAAAGTATAAGAGATTTCTGATGTCTGTGATGTTAATATATAATGGTAAATTAGCAGTGTAATTATTTTGTTTTGCAATGCGAATAAATTTCACCGTGTGAGAGAACTTTTACACACTTGACAGAATTTACAATAATCAGCTATTAATTTTCAGTAACGTTAAAGTGCAAGCTACGAATTACTCGCTGCGAAGACATCGTTATGAACTGCGCATGGGCACTGTCATGTTCTGGGAAGCGATTTTACAGGCTGAAAATTTCTTTATCACTAATTATTTAGCAGTGACTAAATCTTATGCGAAGTAAAGTATTAGGGTTGCTTCCAAAACAGATGCCGGATATAAAACTATTCCGAAAGAAATGGAGGTCATCTTATCATGCGACTATAAAAATGTATTTATTCCCGAACTAAACACTGATATTTAAGCCCGCATGAAGCTGTTTTACTCCCCTTGTCAGAAATTACGAGTTTTGTCGGAAGATAGCACTTGGACGAAATGGGATTATAATGATTATAATAGGCTACCAGTAAAGTACATTGATCTAGGTGTATTTAGGGTAACAATTAGGTGCAGCTGGGAATATGTTTCCCAAACATTCGAGCATTTCTCTAGAGCAAAATGTGCTCACTAAAACTTTTACGGATGCACAGAAGCCTTCAACAACAACAACAACAACAAAAAAAAAAAAAAAAAAGAAATGTATATTGGCCCGGGTTTAACGCATGAAAGCGGCATCGGCTATGACGGATGATTGCAGAGGCTGGTTTTGGTGTCGTTTTTTTTTTTTTTTTTTTTCATTATTAACGCCACATTTACGACGTGGGATTGTTTATTGTGCAGTCAAATCCCACTGCAAGGGAACGCCTTTCGAAACGGTTGTGATTGAATCTCCCGTTCTCGAAATCAGCAGTCGAGCGCCCTTACCATTGAGACATCGCGACAGAAATTTAAAAGCAAAAAAAAAAAAAAAAAGTACTCACATAACTCTATCGTGCATACAGACGGCATAGTAGGCATAGAGTGGTCTGTTCAAACTGCGTTCTGCTATATGAAGCAGTCTGCGGTGGCATATGTTTTAGTAGCTGCGGTATTCCAAACAGAAACGGGAATATGCGATTTCTGAGCGTTTGCATTAACTTTTATTGACGGCAACGACCTGCTTTGCTTTGTCACGGCGGTAACGACAGTACCACTTCGTTTGAGACATTGCATGTCAAAGGATCTCAAGTGCCGAAGACCGCGATGGATGATGTCCTTATCCAAGCATGACATGCTCGATATACGGACAAGTATATATTTTTTTTTAATGAAGCGTGGGGTTATAGACTGTTCATATTTATTTTGCAAGGGGCATATAGGTAAGCAAAAGCGCACAGGAACCGCGAAACAAACAAAACACTCCCGTACACGCCGCATGCGCGCGCGTAAATCACTGCGGGCTGGCACGCGACGCCAAAACGCATCCACACTGAGTAGGTTTCGCCGCTGAGCCGCAAGGTGGCGACTCTGCTCGCGCTAGATTAGGGTGCCTCGATACCAGCGCCGCCGTGCGGCGCGCTACATCGAGGCACCCTACGCTAGATCACCCTTCTGCGAAAGAGAGGAGGCCGTCACGGTTTCTCGCACGAACAAAAACTGGCTCGAAGGCTCGAAGCTAGCTCGCAATTTACCCAAAAATTTGGCTCGGGTGTACGGTCCTTTTGGAAGCCTTTGCACTTCAGATTTTGCAACTTTCTTGTAAAATGTGGAGGTTCAAAAATTTTACCTACTTGGAGCACCAGAAAGCTCACACTTGAAGTAATGAAATTTCATGTGTTTTCGCGGCTTCGCTCTTTGCGAAGTAAGTGAACCACAACAAGAGTTGCCAAAGGGAAAATAATTAAATTCCATTGGAAGTATTCCACGTGTAATATCAACCTTGTTAACAATTATAACCTGATTAATTCTGCAAAGAGTACCCGCGGCAAGTAACCCAACTATATAGCATAGTTTGGCAAGCAGTAGTTGGCAAGTGTATCCAGTCGATTACTCGAACAATAAGCACGCATTAGTGTCCGCATTTGAATTTGGCCTTATAATAATTGCATGCGCATTAGGTGCCCGTCATCTTTTTCTCATTTTTCCGTTTTCTCTCGGTGCGCGCCAAGTACTGCACCATAACTGCCTATTTGATGCCAGTAAAGCGTCCGCACTCAAGTGCCCAATATATAAACGTATTTCCTCATAAATGTATGTGACAGGTTTAATTTTTTATATTTTATCTGAAGTAATGCCCTAGCTGTACTTGACTTTTTTTTTTCCCCCTCTAAACAGCTGGTTCACCCTTTGGTGAGCGGTACGTAAACAAATGTCCGCGATATATGTATTTGTTAATCACGAACAAAAAATAAATGCTTGAGTCTTGCATACGCTCTTTTTTTTTTTTGCCGGTAAATACCGCAGTCCTTTAAATTAGTACGGTAATAAATGAATGTATTTTGTTCGTACACAGTATTTGTCATTTGTGTAAGTGGTGTTTAGGGCACATAAAGGACAACGATTAAAGAGATATATTACAGATTACTGGCGATTCAAGATAAACTTTGTTATGTATCAATAGGCACAAGCTGCAAAATGCAAGCAGGTGTTAGTAAATAAGGCTCGTAAAAAAATAAGGCGTTCTTAAAGAGGCCTTACGTAGCACAAGTTTGATTCGCATGTGTATGTTTTTCTCCGCGTTTTAGTAGCGCTCGTCGGCAGTGGCCTTTATTCCCTTACTGGAAGAACGAATGCAAAACACCACACTTCGTTGGAAACACTAAGTACAAATTGCTCAGCTGGACGATTTATGGCTGTCCGCAGGAAGAAGAAATGTTGAGAGTTTTCAAATAGCGATTCAAACATCGCGCGCTGCTCCGCAGGACTACCCAAGCGTGCACGGCGTCTCCAGATTAAGGTAAAGGAATGGTAGGGATCAATTTAAGCACTTGGTATAAGTAGCCTCTTCATTAAATATCGCACCAATTGCGTAGCTTGTGAAAATAGCTCCAAAGAGAACCGCGCCCCTCCTCTGTACCCCCGCAATCCCTGCGGCCGCTACGCGCCGAGCGGCGAACGTGGCACCTCTATTGCACGTCGCGCTCTCTCGCGGAAGTAGGTTCTTGCCGCCCGCTCTCCGGCGCCGGTCGCCACACTGCCCAATATTCTAGCACTATGCACGTGCCAGCAGCGAGGGACCGCCCCCCGGTGCAGAGCGTTGCACGCTCCATCTGTGTGCCTTTCTTCTCTCTCTTTTTTTTTTTTTTTCTTGTAAGCAGCAGGACAGTCGCATACCGTCGAGCGCCAGCGGGGTGTTTTTGGTAAAGCGCAGTTCTCAATATCCCGGGATTTTACTCTTTCCAGACTACGATATCTTCAAGATACCGGCATAAAGCTTCCAGAGACCGCTCATAATCGGTATGATTTATACTCTCTTACGCTACCATGTTTCCACACTTGGAGTGTTCTGTTTGGTTCTGTGTAGGTTGGCATCAGTGGTCTTTTAGTGTTCGATCTGAGCATGATCTTTTCGCCCTCTGTGATGCGTGATAATAACTACTTTCTTCGTGTTTACATGCCGCGCTGGGCGCATTTTCAGTCAAAGCATTCCAGGTATCTCTGGGTGCGCTGTAGTTCGCCTAGGCTTAACGTATGGTTGCGTAGACGACCAAAATGGCGACATGCTGTTCGTTCTCCGCCATACGCTTGCCGCCTTCATCGGAAATAGTTCTGGAACGAAGTGATTCGCCTCCTTTGTTTCTTTTGCAGATTGTTGCCGTTTTTCAAAGGAAGACTTATCAAGCGATCCGCCCGAGGTGGCAGCTTTCTACACGAAGTCTCGACCAATGCTCATTTATTTCCAGTCACTTTGAAGGTTAGTGATGTAATGCTTGAGTTGTTCCGTGGGCGGCCCTATGGCTTGTTGGATTATTTTCTTTTACGCGAAGGTTCCTACATCAGTCACTGTACGCAGAAGAGTCGCGTTATGGTTACGTGCTTGCACTTATCCTTGAAGAAATAAAAAGAAAACTGCTGTTTGCTAAAAGCGACGTCACAGTCGCCGCGGAAAATTGTGCACTGGCACAGAACGCTCAAAGGAAAACGCGACACATTTCTGACGAATCTGCGACAACACGGTCATCCACGAGCATCGGGCTCCATGCTGCTGCGAAAGGAACGGACCCGCCCACCTTATCTGCTTCGTGCAGTCTGGGCTCGTGACAGCGACGGCGGCCTTCGATACGCTTGTTCGTTGACAGTATACCTACCTTAGGCAGGTTCTGTGGTTGTGACAATGACGGTGGCCTTCTATACACCTGATCGTGACAGTACTACCTACTTAAGGCGGGTTCAGGACAGCCACGGCAGCCTTCGATGCGCCTAATTGTTGACAGTACTTCCTACCTAAGGCTGGTTACTTGTCGCCCTTACACCTCGTCAGGGGCGTATCGCTGTAGCATGCGACGACAAATTAGCGCCATGGCTTTCAAAACCAATTGTTGGCGTTCCTGCACAAATCCTACTTCAGATGGCTGCGTGAATACAAACATGAAACAAATCTCAAGCTTATTACTACACTGGAAACAAATGATCATATCACGAAGTTAAAGGGTGGCTCTCTACCATGTGCCAAGTACCTGCTGCAATTATAGGAGTTAAAAGGAATGATAAAAGGGTACATTAAGCAATAAATCTCAACCTATATACCTTGCCAATAGCACCCACTGGGCGTTGCTATAAAGCTAGCTGTGTACCACTAGCACGATGAAAGCAGTAAGAGGCAAGTTTGCCCAGAAAAAAATATTTTAAATTGTGCATGACCACGATGGAAATGTCTATAAACCTTATTTTACATGTGGCAAGTCGCAGGTTCTAATCCTTAAGTTTGTATTTAGCTTGGTGTACAAGGAGTTAGAACCCAACAGCTGATGTCTTTACGCCTATGTGAACTGATGTGCACCCGTCATTTCCATGGACTTATTTTATTTTAGCTGATGACTGCAGTCTGGTCGGCTGACATAGGGTTTGGACAGTTTTAGCTGAAAGAACTGCGCGGCGGAAGAACTTAAGCTAAGGCAGCTACTGTAGGTCTGCCTAATGGTTGAAAAAAAAAAATGTGCACCGTGTTGGGATAAGATTTCCTTGCGCTTTAATCGGAGAAACTGTATGCATGATACGCTTGGTTATGTGAATATATTTGCTTAGGTAACTACTGCAGCATATAAGTGTAGTACTGCTTCTTGGAAGTCTGATGGGGGGGGGGGGGGGGGGGGGGGGGGGGGGCAATTGTTTTATATTCAACAGATTTCTCATGGAAGTAGTGAATGGGTCATGTTGAGCAAAGTTGAAGACCCATAGTCTGGCCATTGTAAGTTGCAGCCAGCTTTGCTCTGCATGGGAAATTGCAACAGTGGTAATTCTAGGTGGAAACTTGATGGTTATGGTTAGTAGACACTATCTGCTGTACTTGCTTACATCGCTCGTGCAAGATGTAGGACAGTGTGTAGTACGTCACATTTGCTTCGTCAACTCTTGAATCCACCTATGACTCAACCTGGTTCAGTTTACTTTGAATGTGACCTACCAGGTTTACTGAAAAGTATGCTCAGCCTTGATGCTTTGATTCAGCAGTTATGTATAGTACCTACCTGTAGGAAACCTAGTGGACATAGCACGAGCTTGATACTTAACCTGCATACTTTCAAACTGTTAGTATTGAGACAGCACGACTGCAAACAATGCTTGGAATAGCACACCTCCTGTATTGTAATTAAAAGTACTTTCACCATATTGTGAATGGTTACTGGCCCCGAACGTTCTCCTGTATACATTAAACTTCTGCACCTACTTTCAACAAGCAATACTTTTGACTGAGGTACTTGTGCAGGTGCGCCCAAGGGCTGCAAACGGTAGTGATAGCTGCGTGAGGTGGTCTCCCCATTGCATGCACAGTGGTGACTGCTGTTGTCTAGGGCAGCGCATTTCCATGCTGCTAGATTATAGTTGATTTAATGTGAAGTCTCCTTGGATAGTCAGACAAGAACTGTCTTGATATTGCTTGAAGACATTAAGCAGCATAAAACAGTGAAAGTGCTGATTCAGATTTCTGGTCATCAGTTGTATCCTAATAAAGTACACAAATACAAGGTGCGCTTCGATGTGGTACCAAGCAACATTTTTGAGGTGCCGAGGCATGTAATGAGCATAAAACATTTTATACTACACCTTCTCTTATTGCTGGTTGCTGACGCCGGAGCCATGATAAAGCAATCTATAGCAGAGT
This sequence comes from Amblyomma maculatum, assembly GCF_055883805.1. Lineage (NCBI taxonomy): Eukaryota > Metazoa > Arthropoda > Arachnida > Ixodida > Ixodidae > Amblyomma > Amblyomma maculatum. Next base: position 208,558,513 of record NC_139344.1, read on the forward strand.
CTGCTGAAACCTGCTATGGGTGCCAGCTTGAACATTGGGGTGATAGACACAGAACACAGCAATGTGTTCTGTGTATTCCTGTTCTTAAAGTTCAAGCTGGCACCCACAGCAGGAATCATACCAATTAGCCCGGAAGAATGCCAGTCTGCTGAAAGGGAGCCTAGGAAAACAATTCTTGCGAACAATATGACTTGAGTATAACATACTATTGACCGCTAGAGTTTATGGGACGTGTGTATGGAAAGATTCCAGTGCAGCAGTCACATGATTGAGCCACCAGAAATGCGTCAAGGTATCACAGGATGCGCTTGTCCTTTCTGCTGGTAACTATACCACGCAACCCAGTAATGAGCCAGAGCTAGAGTAAATTCAGCGATCATGCGTCCAGTAAACTTTTGCGGCCGGTAGTATCTAGAATACCTTCAGTCATTGATTAGTGTTCAGTCATTTCTGAATGGGGTATTATGTTTTGTTACTGCCCAGAACCGAGTAAAGTGTTGATCAGTGGCCATTCATTGGCACTCTCTTTTCTGCCAGCACTATTGCGTGGTACATTACTGCCATTTATTGCCTCATGCGGTTACCACTTAAAAGCATAAGCAAACATTCCTACACACCTCCAAAAACATAATGCAACCAAGCTGCACTGTTGGCACTGCACAAGTCAGCCTAAGTGGCCTTGTGAAGCCACTGGTTTTGGACAGTTCTGGCATTGACCAGAGTGCTGGGAGCCCAAGGCTTGTGTTTAGCAGCAGCTTGCTGTGTTTGTCAGCCTGACTGACAGCACTTAATAGTCTAGGACTGCTGAAAACAGTAACAACATGCTGGCATGGCCAGTTATACTACCTGTTGCTGCAGTATACATTCTGGTGGCTTGACAGAAACATGCTCTCCAAAGGCTGTTGGAAAAAGGAAAAACTATTTACGTTTTGGCACCTATATGGATGCCTTGATCTTTTGTTCATGGGTGCTGAAACATCTGATCATTTTTCCTTTGTTCTAAAACCTTTGGCACTGTGAATTTTCCTCCCCAGATGGGATTCCATCGAATCCTAGATTTCAGTACAGGTTCTGATACACGGTACATGGTGAACATTTCATGACTTCTTTGTCAAGCATGATGTGATAATTGATTAAGTGTAGCAGCAGAAGATTTGATTGATTGTGAAACATTGCAAACAAGACAAATGCGATCTTCATAAGCATCAAGAAAAACCTTCGGCTTTTTTACAGTTCGTGTGTAGCTATTTTCTGGCTATTGAATCGGTATCTGAAAACGTGGAAATTTTTCACAAATGCACACACAAGCTAGTTCAAGGATGTTTTATAGGAATTCAACATGGCTTGTTTTGCCATTGAAATTTTTGAGGAATTCATTTGTTACGCTTCCAGTCTTGCCATCTTATTTGGATGATCCATAGAGTCTCCACAGCCACTCAAAAAAAAAAACAACAGTAGTAGTGCTGTGTCTCGCACTGCTTATTCCTCTGAATGTTCCCCTACTTGCAAGCCAGTTTTTTAAAAATCTTTATTGCCGTTCAGCCATTCTGCAGAGTGAAAGCACTGTTTAGTCATGAGATGTGTACAGACTACACGAATCCTGTGTGTTGCTACTATTGCATTGCTCTTGCATTACGTTGGTCTTTCCAATGACCACATTACTTATACGTTAAGCTGTTTACTTACCATTCCAACCCTTTGAAGTAAGAGCCCTAACGTTTGCCCAAGCAAATGGGTCTAAAAACAGGAACACAAGACAACAGAAGGGGCTCCACGTTCTGGTTAAGTTTCTTCCTGCAGTTATCATTGTAAGCTTTTGCTCTGCTTGCCTGCATATTTGGGACTGCTATTCAAAATAGTCCCTGCAGTCTAGGATGGTACTTCGGCGCATTCTTATATTCATCATCTCACCTATTTAGACAGAGCAACTGAACTTACACACACACAGCCTATTAGTGGTGTTATCAAAATGACTTCCAACTGGTCATGAGTTACTGACAATCCATTTTGACATGCATTAGATGATATCAGCAGTTCTCGGTTTGCAACACTGCAGCATTAGTTCTATCTTTTTGGCCTTTGTAAACTATCTCCATGCAGGCCACAAGCCAATATAATCCTTGCTGTCTTCCAGCTGTAGCTTGCACTCTATGCGTTTGCCTGGCGGCCTGCTGGCCTGCTCTAGCACAGTACCGTTGTGTTCTCATGTAGTTGTGGGCTTTGTGCCTTAATTAGCGGTGGTTTGATGCTGCACAAATACAGCGAGATATGTACACCAACAGTGAAAATTCTCTTCATAGAAAGCTTTCATGCTCTGCTTACTCAAGTAGCCTGTTCGGATGTTAAATATGGTGCTGGCCTCATACCTAGCTAGATTGAGTATAATGTTAGTGGTTCCAGGGAGAAAGCTAGGGTTCATACTTGAAACACAGCTGTGTGCTGCATTATGTACTTGGTCCATTGGGAGGGTGATATAGACTTTGTTCATCAGATTTGAAGAATTGGCCATGTTTGAAAGCTGCTGAATTCGCGTGCTTGCATGTAGTGCAAGGCATCTATGTGCCATTCATAATGCAGTGTGGCATAATCATGTCATGTCGACAAGCTGCATAATGAACACTTGCAACAGTACGCATTTCATATTGTCCTTGGAAAGATTACAAAGCAGCATTGAATTTCTGATAATACATGATGCTCCCTGGTATATGCTCTAGTAAATGTCTGGTAGAGCTGTCTAATGGGCTGCGGGTGCCCTACTTCTTTCTGGTACCAAGGGACTACACAAGTGAATTTGCACGGTAACACAAATGGAGTTAGTCTCGGAAGCACGGCAACACTGGGAGATGGTTTCATGTACATTTTGTGGGATGCTCGGTGCCTGAAAAGCACAAGGGCCAAAGTTATTAGCCGCCTCCTCTCCACTCTTATTCTGAACTTGCGGGCTGGGCATCTAGCTGGCCACCCTAAAAACATTCTTGTTGATGGCTTTAATGCATAATGTACCTCACATTTTTTTAAAGCAACACTGAGCATTATACCACTTTGGCCACTTTGTGGTGACAACTCTTGAATTTGGGACAATAACACTTAAACAGTGAGAAATGCCACTGATTCAGGTATACTTGTGTGATGATGGAAACTGCCAGCCTTCAATGCTTGCTTGGCGACACATGCCTGCTCTTCGTCCTGATCCACCACGAACCTCAGCTCTTGCATATAGAAAGAGGCTTTTACCTAGTCCCAGAATTTCACTTTATTATTACAGCGGGACACACACTGAGCCAAGGAATTTTAATATTGTTGATCTAAATACAAAGTTGTATAGAACAGCAGTACAAACAAAAGAAAACGTGTTCTCTGTGGTAGCGCCCACTGGAGGTATACAAGTTCTGTCGTGGGCTTCTAAGGAAGCATCTGTGAAAGATTTCTGTAGTTGGCTGCTGCTACGAGACATGCAGCTGGTTGAAATTTAACTAAGCCATGCTTGATGAAATTAATATCATAGGTTCTGCAGCTGATTGGAATGCCTGCTGCCGCACTAGTCTCTTTGTTCTTGGATAGGCTTGCATCCTGCCAGTGGATACATTGCTCAGGTGCTTAGTGCAGAACACTTATTTTCATGTCGATGAAAATATACCATAATGGGTAAAGTAAGCAGCTGACTGAAAGAACGCTAACCATTGTGTGTGTGTTTTTAAAAGCAAGACGTTACAGACACTGAGAGAGGGGTAGAGATTTAATGAGTGGATCTCTAAACATTATTTCATTAAACAATGGGGTTGAATATGATTAATCTCTCATGAGCTACTTCCCCACACATGCAAACTGATGCTCTTCAGTATGCCAGAAGCTTTCCCAGCCTAAATGGCCCGCCTTCGGTTATTTTGATCTTTGTTCCCCAACACATGGCTACAGCAGCCGCTAAAAGTGACTTCTCAGTCTTTAAGGAGCAGTGACTTGGGGACTTACAGGGTTGGATACGCGGTAATGCGAATGAAGTGGTAAAAAAAAATGCTACTGCTCTCCTTCCTTTAGGATAAATAAAGTGGACTGCAATGGATGCACTGCACCTAGTCTTCGCAAACTGCCCACATGGCCACGTGACCACAAATTGTGCACTGTCGGTCGTGCCTACTCTTTGGCCCTTATGTCTTCGACGCTGGCACAATTTATTCTTCAGAAAGTCCATCATGTGGCTATTGCTTCAAACCACTGAGTACAAAACACATAAATTTACAATTTTAAAGTTGTGGAGCAGCAACACACATCACTGTAATCTTTATGAAGAGTATTTGTGCTTCTGGACAAGGTATGAAATCTGTTGAACATAGAAAATTTTACATGTAATGGCATTCCTGTGCAAGAGCATAAATTGCTGAGCAAGTTGGTTCATAATTCCTAAGGTAGAACTGGCAAAGACAGGTACAGGACCTCCTGTCTTGTCCTGTGTCTTTTGCTGGTTCCACCTTTGTAGGCATTCCTGTGCTGGCATTACCTTAACATAGGCCAGGATTACTGCATCACAGTCTATATTGGCTCACCGGAATTTCCAGTTTTTGCACGCCTGCCCTCCAGGGCATCGCAAGCTTCCTTCAAGCTTAAAACTACACTAATATGAGCCATTCCTTGTAGAAGCTTCTTTTCATGGTTCACAACCTCATTGTAATGTTTTTCTGTTTTGTACAATTAAAAGTTGACTAATTCCAAATGATAATTTCTCTGGAATGCAGTAATAATTCTTCTGTATGGTGTGTGACCACCAACAAGCACTTTATTTTGTTAGCATGCACAGATATTTGAAAATTGAACTTTTTATTTGTATTGCATGACACGTCCCAGATATGGGCAATTTTCGGTTAGCTTCATAGTATCAACACAGCTGCAACACGGGACTCTTATTTAAGGTAAGGTTCAAAAGCACAACATAACACTGACAAAACATTGCTATGACAACACATGATTTTATACGTACATGTAGTTGGATTTAGAGACATGAAAGACTGGCAAGGAGCTAGAATTTCTTGTAGGCTTCCTGTAAAAGAACAGCCTTTTAAAGTCACCTGGACAACTCTACTTCTGCTCTGTACCTGCCCCCTGTAGTTTTGAGAAATGTACAATTTAGTATCTTCCAGACACATTAAAGGAATTGGACATGCTTGCATTCAGTGGACATAGGTAGGGTATATCTTTTATAGCTTTCATTTTATAAGGCCCTCAACTTACTAAGAACTGTTGCGTTCGTATGCCTAAAACTGCACGAAACTATATCTCCAAGATCTTTTATTTCCGTCTGGCAGTTGGCTTGGCTTTTTTTTTTTTGCACTGAGCCCGTTCTCTGGCGCTCTAGTGTTGCGTAATTTTGGCAGATCCTCTGCTATTTGCTTAGCTCGGCTCGATTTTTCTTAGCCAAGCTGACTGCCTCCAAGATGGTTTGCTGCTGTTGGACCGTATGTGAGTGTTCATACAAACCGAAGAAAGAAGTTTCGTTTAGTGCTAACGTTGGGCATATTACACTAATGTGTTGGCAGTACTTGGAGGACATTCATAGATACAGGGTTGGTCAAAAGTTCTCGGGGCAGGGTGTCCTTTTAAGTAGAGATGTGAGGGTCAGGAAAAATAATTCAGAAATTTTGAAAAACTTTTTTTTTGCAGTGGAGAAAAAGAAATGAAACATTGAAAATTTCCTGCGATTTCAAGGTTATACGAGCGCTTGCTTTCTGTATAGGTTTTTCTTGCTTTGAAAACTATTGCAGCGTGCTTCGATGAAAGAGTAGAGAGCGATTGTCGTCGCCTGCTTTTAGGTTTTTATAGGAATGTCCCAAAGCTACATCGGCTGTGAAGGATGCCATAGTGAAAGACTTGGAACAATTTTGATTGCATGGGACTCTTAGGCGCCTTGAATCTTGCCTTCATCGCAACAAGCTGCCTTGACCGCAATCGAACCCGGGTTCTCCGGCTCTGTAGCCGAATGCCTATCTCATCGACCGTCGAGATAGCGCCTTTCAGATGTTCATCCTGCGAGGAAGTGGGCTGAAAGCTGGTCACACGGATATTCCAGGATGAACACAAGTCAGATTTAATGCTTTACCTGACGGTTTAAGCTGAACAAAATGGTTGAATATGTTGCTATGCAATGAATATACCACAAAGCCATGAAGGCTTTTGCTTATGTAAGCTGTTTTATCTGAGATAAGCTTGCAGGCAACATTGGTTGATGTTTAGGTTCTTTTTGGGATGCTTGTATGATAAGTCCAGCTGACGTTTAATGAACTTTAGAGGAAACCAGATAAAAGCTTCAACATATAAGGCTGCGCTGTCCTTGCCATGTGTACTTTAACAGAGCAAACACTATAAAAGGAGGGTATGTGTGGTGCTTGAAAATCTTTTATAGCGATGAGAAAGGTCCACCACAGTTGGACATCTGGAAGCGCTTCCTGTGTGTGAAATGGCCACTGGTGGAAAAAAGCGAGCAGTATGGAAGCACTAACTCAGCACTAACTCAGATATCAGCTGGATTTCAAGGAAATTTGTCAATGAACCATACTCCAAGCGTCAAAATTGTTTATCAGTGCAGTCGTCAAGTCTTGCAGTAGGGCTAGTTGGTTCATGCTATTCATTGAAGCGGCGCAAGTGCATCACAGGAATAGAAAGGCACTCTTTCTATCAGTCTTCTTTCCTGTGATTGTGTCTTTGCGCCGTTCCAGTCAAGCAAATGGGTCGGTACTTTGCAGAGACAAAGTACAGCACCTGCTAGCAAAAAAAAAAAATCTAGGCAGTTTTTTTTTTTGTACTGCATTACTTGGAGGTGCGAAGCCAAACTGACACTACCTCAGTTCAAGCTTCTAGATACCTTCTGAGGGGAGCTTTGCTCGGCTCAAAGCACACGCGAGTGAAGCATCATGTTGAGACCTAGAAAAATGTTGTTTTGGGCAATTTTGACCATAGGATAGACTAATAACCTTATCACGGCACTGCAGTTCGCACTGGCTATGCTAAAACCAGTATTCCCTTGAACAGTTGAGACAGTCACGCTGTGGTGTATCTCGCTGGCAAGATGTGCAAAGCGACTGAAATACTCCAAGAGATGGTAGTGGCGTTAGTCACGGACAGCAAACAGCCAGTGTTGCTGTTGCAAGTAATTTGTGCTTATTGCATTTATTGGATATGCTGCTAAGCTCGCCCAAGCTTGCTTACGAACAATCTCGTAAGCAGGAGTCATTATTGATTTTTGCGTTTTTTAGCCAGCAAATCCACAACCATGTGTTTCATTTTTTAAACATTTTCAATTTCTCTTGGGGAAACTAAGAAAAGCTGCTTTTCTTTAAGCCATTCAAAATATCCAGAAATTTTGCACCTGTATTTGTGAGCAATACAGTTGATACCAGATATATCGAACTCTAAGGGTATCTCTAAATAATTTGATATATAAAACATGCCAACACATGAGCTCCTCGTGTAACTCAGAAGCATGAATAAGGTGTATTCAGGCCGGTGGCAGGCTTCCTGCAGCGATGGGCCACCCGCGGGCACACTGGCAGCTCGCCACTAGTGTGGCGGCCCACGAAGCGCGCACACCTGCACGCACGCCACTTGTCGCCTTGCGCCCAGCTCCAAAAAGAGGGCGAACTGGGTGCACCTCATCATACTGCTCTGTGGACGCGAGTGCCTGCTCCAAATATTTTATGGGGACAGCTAAGAGCGTTGGAGCTCACGGAGCTTGGAACTTGTGTCTCAGTGCCGTTAGGGTTCTCATCAGAGCTACTGCAGACGATGGTTTGGGAATATTCACTGCAGATCATAAGAGGTCTAATTCTGTCCCTGGCATGATATAAACGCAATAACTCTGTTAAAATATGGCACAGTTGATTTCTTTGTCTGCTTCACCAGCGATGCAGACCACATGAGAGCCGTCTCATGCCTTCCGTCAGCAAGGCTGGCTTTACCGCACAACAACCAGTGCACCAACCGTCAGCTTCTCCACATGACAGCAATGTTGCATTGAAAACAAGCATGATAGACTAGACCACTTTTAAGCGTGCGCGACATTCCTCCTATCAAGCAGTTTTACAGCATTCGCGTCGCCAGCAGGTGCCCAAGGCTGCCCAGCCAACCCAGCTCTGCACACGAGAAATGATCATTAGGAGAAGCGCACCTTGTAGTGGCCCAGTGCACAGTTCGATATATTGAATGTTCTGCTGAACAGGAGTTCGACAAATGCGAACATCCCTGCTATACTTTTGCATGGGAATTTCAAGGGTATTTTTTGAAAGTTCGATATAAGCAATTATTCGATATATCCGGGATTGAGTTTATTGCGGACTTGCGGCACCTAGAAAGCTATCAAGGCCACCAGGGATGAGAATGGAGACTCCTGCTCACTTATGAAGATTGCAAGCTTCGGGGTTGTCGCAAATGCCCCAATACAAGGCTCGGAAGCGGACCCTGGGACCTGGGAAGCTTTGACCAACCCTGCACCTGCTACCCCAGTAGAAATAGCCTTAATTTTGCTCAAATGAAATGTTTAGCAAGCAGTTTAACACACCTACAGTTCAGTGTATGATCTCAAACCTGCTACATTGGCGTAGGGCTGTTTCAAGGGTGCCTTTCAAAACTGGCCACTGACTCCACCTTGGCAGCCCTGAATTACTACTGGCTGCTGTAGGATTGCTTGTTGGGCCTTGAAAAGGACTCTACGATATTCCACGGGGTTTGAATTAAAAGACAAAGGTTGGGGAGTTCTGGTGTTGTGGAAATCATCTGTCTGGCATTCTTGGCTTGCATAGCCCATGTGGGAGGGGTAAAAGTGCACAAGGGCTTTGTGTGGCCACTCTGTAATCCTAGGCTTTGCTATCCAGCATCTTGGCATGGGACTACGGTATGGACTAATGACTTTTTCAAAGGAGTAGGTTAGCATGGTGTGTGCCCTATTGCCAGTAACTGTCGCAGACAACTGAAACGCTGCCCACTTCATTTAAAATGATCGTATAGGGGATTATGTTGAGCTGCATGTGTTTACTGCTGTTTGCTTTCTTTCTTTTATGGCAAAAGTCATCATAAATGAACCAAAGCATACCGGATTCCTTGAGTTGCTTGGGCTTGCTCAGCTAGCGCTTGAGTTCGCATGTTCCCTTTATATTTAAGGCTACCTGTCTTGTGCATAATGTCATACTCTGGAAACTGGGGCCTTCAGCTGCTTGGTACAATCTTTCTCAATTGCACGGATCTTTTGCAATGCCCTGTATCTGGTGCAAAAACATTAGGACATCAAGGTATTGCAGTATTGCTTATCCAGCATTTTTTTTTATCGCTTGTGTGTGCACTACTGTTGTGGCTGCTGTATGCCACAAGCTGTTTCCTGGTTCAACATTCATTTTCCTAATAAAAAAATATGCTAAATGGATGCAGGATACAAAGGCAGAAAGAGCAGGTTCAAAATTACACTGGCATGTTCAGGGTTGTGGCATTTTAGCAAGTCCCTTTGATAATCTGCCAAAGTGGCTAGAATGGCATGCTGTTATTTCATCTCGTGTCTTTTCACAGCTGGAAACTACTGTCTTATAATTGATATATAAATGAGGTGACATACTTGAAGTGAAATGCGTCTGTCAAAAGAGAATGAGTTATGTTTTCCCGAAGTCGTAGTGATAATGAAGAGCAGGTTTTTGTAGCGTTGAATATATATGTTTGCAGTATTTATGCAGCTTCCTCATAGGCACCGGGGGCATTGCCTGAGGGTGGGCAGGACAGCTTTGGTATTATAAACTCATTGGCATTCATGGAAGTGGGTAGAGTTGGTAATGGTGTACAGCGTCCAGCATTATATCATTCCATCCCTGTGGTTGCAAAAAATTGGCAGAGATGAGCGGTGGTTTTTGCAGTAGTTGACCTCGTAGAGGCTTATTTGACTATGAAAGCTGGAAGCTAGATGCTCCTATGGATAACTAATGGAACTGTGAAGATGCATAGTCCAGGTATTTTCCTTCTAATTTCAAGGTTGCATACTACTACATACTACTAATGTTGTGTTTAAGTTCTAAACAACGGAAGCATAGTAGTCTAGGTGCCTTGGATCATCGTGCGAGGTGCGAGCATAAGGTTTCTTTAGTCTGAAAGGGCTGCATTTTAACGCGATAGCGTTAAGGGCCTCGTGTCGCAGAAAAGTCGGTGTCGTTGGCGGCGGCCGCCGTCCCGCGTCGTCCGCCGTTGGCCGTGAGCGAAAAATCCCAGAAGCATTAGTAAATAAAAACGAGTAGGAAAAAGTGCCGACCTGAGGAATCGAACGTGGGCCTCCGGGTTCGAGACGAGCACGCTAACCACTCCGCCACGCCAGCTAGATGGTTTGAAATGGACAAAGGCGCATCTATTGATTGCGCTGTTGTCTCGAAAATGTTCTTTAGAGAAGTGTATTGTGGCGTATAATAATAATTATGAGCATGTAAATTACAGAATTACAGAACACGCAGTTAAGCGAGTGGCAAATTACTTTTCTGCTTTACTTCCTCTTCGCTTGGCGTGCATGTAGCGTCATGATGCGTGTGGCGCACGGAATAAGATAGACAGGGCATAGCCTCCGAGATCTTCATCGCGCTGGCTCGGATCAGCAACAATGTTGCCGACGAACGACTGCAACTTGAGGCCCGCGCATTTCGGCAAGGTGGCTGGCAGCACTTCTACGTCCCGGAAGGATTAATAAATAAAAATGAGTATAGCAAGTTGCTCTATGTAGGAATTCGAAACACAGCCTCCCTTCTCAGTGCACGCCTCAGCCGCATTGTAAGCGAAGGAACGATTAGAATCACGTTTCAGAACAAGTAATTACCAAACAGTCATGCTTTGGACAAGTTAACGAGTGTTTTATCATGTGAACTACGTCTTTGTGTCACTCAAAAGCGCGACAAGCAAATGAGTAGACAGTGCGAACGGGGTGCGATAACGCTATCGCGTTCCATTCTTAAAGGCGAAGCTTAAGCGTCCTCCAAATTGTTTTGTATTTTATTTCGTAGCTAATTATTACACCTAATTATGCTGAAGGTGCATTGAAATTTGACATTTGGAGTAGACCTTGTGCCATGGTAACCCTTGAGCTAGTTACTTTTAGTTATATGCTGCTAGAAATGGTCCATGTAAAGTGGTCAAAGCGGTCTATGTCAAGTCCATGTTGCACTGCCTCCACTATGCTGCCAAAATTAGTCAGTATCCACTTGGTCATGGCAAACCCGAGACCATAATCTGAAATTTTAAGATTTTAAGCCTGATAGTATTTCTCCTTTTATTGGGCTTATTAAGGCCAGATTGCATAGATGCATGCTATATTTGGCTTTGACAGCGCGGGTGCTTATGCCTTCTTAACCTATGGCCAAGTGGCGTAAAAGTGGGGTGCGTTCATTCTAAAGTTTGTTGCTTCACTCTAAGCCTCATACCAGGGGCGTTTGAGGTATCAAATAAATAAGCTGTATGTTACAGTGTTGCAGTTAACATGCAGGCTTCTTTTTGACTTGCGTAGGTTGGCAGCCTCATCAGGCCTCCTGTTAAAATGGGTAATAAAGGTAAAGGTAGCCCAGGACTTAGTAGAGTCGAGTTAGACACGCTCAGTGGAAACTGGCAGAACTATCCTTACTGCACATAATGTGCTACCCAATGTACTGCTTCTGTGACAATTGTTCTCTACGCCTACACTAGATTCATTTACCGTGCGTATGCCCGAGGTGGTATCCTGTAAACCAAACATACTTTGTTTGAAGCTGACTTGTTCGTAATGGCATCATCGGATTGGCAAACAAAATTGGGCTAGTGAAGTGAAGAGGGCCAGAAGAGTCGGGTACTGATCCCTTTAGCTAAAAGATCTTTTGCACCTTAAAAGCCCATTATCATCTTAATTTCTAAATTTGGTTTCATTTTTCGAAGGTGAGAGAATTAAAGAAAAGGTAATACTTAGTTCATATATGGTTAGGTTTTGGGAGACAAATAGATCCATATATTACCTGGCTTTTGTAATGCTGAGAAAAGTTTCTGCAGTTTGTTCCACTTAATGATTCGAGCTAATGCAGCAGTGGCACACAAACACCCGAAGGGCACAGATGTTGCTGATTAAACTTTCCTCATAAAAATGTGAAAGGGCAGTGCTTCTTCACATTACACCTGAATGCCGAGTGGAATTGTTGCCTAATTTGCTGCATTATTACGATATGCTTTTGCCTGCTTCAGTTAATTTACAGCAAAGTAACACTAAGGTTTGAATTTACATCACCTGTCGGAGGCTGAGAAAGGTGTTGAATATGGATGTGGGGTGCTACTATGATGTATATATATTTTTTAAGAACAGCTTCAATCAGTGCAGATGGCTACAGTGAATTGTTACTTTTCAGTTTGGTTTTTCATATAAACAGTTTGTAGTAATGTATTGATGGAGGGTTTTCTTTTTCTGATTTGCTACAAGAATACATAGCTGTTGTTTTGAAGAGTTGCCAGACCATATTTATTTCGCCATCGCAGCAAGAACTTTGAACAGGCCTCAATAAGAAGTCATGCTGGCAAATAATTTATATGAAGAGGTAGACATGCCCTTGGAGGTCTGTGACCTGTACACATTTCCTGGTACAGAACGGGCTGGCACGGTCTCAGCTCTTTCATTTACATGCTTTTGACTCCTGGCTATTTGTTGGAAACTGAGTCTTCGTTGAATTTCACTTATAGACCAACACCGTGTTTACAAACAAAGGGGGCGCTCTCGGCGTTGCAGCCGACTGGGGGGGAAAAATAGGGTTAGCGCCCATAGGAATACATGGAACCGAAATATTTCTAAGCAGTTTTTTAATTTCTCGAGACACCTATGATGTCCTTATTCGGTGCAGAGTAACCATGAACATCCTAGAATAGATCATGAAAGTATGAAATCTCATGACCGAGGCGAAGTATTTTTAAAACACAGCGAAACGTATGGGGGTGCGAGTTGGGAGGGCGACCCATAAAAGCACAAGTAAACGCAACTTACCGCAACATTTTTCTCGTTTCGCAGAGCACCAGAAGTGGTGGCCGGTCGTTAAACATTGGCCAGCGCTTTGAAGAAGTATACTGCGTCATTGCGGAGGCGGTCTACTTTTAAAACTCCCCGAATAATCTGTGTTGTGAATCCAGACACCTCCTAAATGCTCATGTAGCGAATCACGTAGTTTTGTTTACAGTCTGATATGCTGCCGCATGGAGCAAATTAGCTTGATAATACTGTCCCTCGAGTGATACATCCTAGACAGAATTACATTTAAAAGGCAGTTGTCAAACGCCGTACGACAATATGGACCGAACGAGAGTCTCGCAGAGTCGCGATGACAGCGCAGCTGGCGATACCCACCATACCCACCGCGGCCGCCTCAGCTCCGGAGCGTCTGCTAACGACAGCGCCGGTGGTGCATTGCCGTCTGCAACTGTGCGCGGTCAATTTATCGTGCTGTGAGCGGTCCCGCAAGTTGTCAGACTTGCAGTACTTGCAAGGGAATGTAGTGTGCCATGCAGCATGATGTCGGGACGTGATACAAGACGTTCACCAAAAAATGAGAAGGGTTCAACGCTGCTGAATCAAGTAAAATGTTGCGGTAAGTTGTGTTTACATGTATTTCTATGGATCGCCCTCTCAACTCGCACCCTGATACGTTTCGCGGTGTTTTAAAAATACTTCGCCTCGGTAATGAGATTTCACACTTCCACGATCTATTCCAGGGCGTTCATGGTTGCTCTGTGCCAAACAACGACATCACAGATGACCCGTGAAATTAGAAAACTGCTTTGGAATATTTCGCTTCCATGTATTCCTATGGGCGCTAAGCCTAGTTTTCACCCCCAACCGGCCCAGCCTGGCGACAGAAGCGCCGCCGCATCGTGCCTACGTCACAGATCGGTGTTGGTCTATACTGTCGTCTGAAGGTGATCCACACTTCAGTGACAGCCTTTTACATGCTGCAGCATATTTGACCATTGCTTTGAAACTCTGTTAAGGTGAGCTGAATGCCTGATAATCTATGCACCTTAGGTAAGATGTCTTGCAATGCTGCTGGCTGGTGATGACATACTATTCTTGCATGCACATCTGGCTGTACGAACCATATGAACTGTGAATTCCACATCCTGCTGAAAGTTTGGCTGATTTTTTTATACCTTTGTTTTGGGAGCATTCTTTGGATATATTCTGTTGGGGCCTGATGATGGGGAGTGTAAACTTGGGTCAAACAGTTCTGGTTCAGGTAAAGTGCATTTGAATTTGGCTGCATTGCCAAGTTTTGCCAAATGCCAAAAGAAAAGAGAGCAAAAAAATGCAGTGGGAGTTGAGGGCCATAGTGTAGGTGGAGATTAGTAAGTATCCTGCATGATTATCAATGCTTTCATAAAGCATTAATGCATTTAGATCTTGTTGTAATTCCATGAAAGATCATGCTGCCTAAATATTTCAGTTTTTAATTTATTACATTATAATGCACATAGTGCTCAGGTGGCCAATAGTGAAACTAGTTTTCTGAGGATATCAATATTTTGGAAGGAAAAAAAAAATTATGTATGGTATCGTGGCATGTGCAGCTTTTCCGGACGGTCCTTTTTCCCACCTTTACAGTGACTGAATCCAGATATACAGGCAACAACGGATATATTCATCTGCTGAGAATAAAAGGGGGAATGAGTATGTCAGGCATAATTTTGATGCCAAAAAATTAACAAAAATGCTACTCTGAAAACATGCTATTTTCAATAATTTTTTCCTCTGTGACTATAAGGCACACCTGCTTCAAAATCGTTGAATTGATAAGCAGTTAGGTGCTGAAAAAGTTTGAATGCTCTTTGTAATACATAAATTGAAAGCACATGAAACACTGTCCTAGATATGGCATGCTTGAACATAGTATTCATTTTCAAAAATCAAAAGAAGCAGAGTTCCAGCTGTCCTTGAGCAAAGTTTGACAAGCGTTAGCCATTGGTCGCTGCTGCTGTCTCTTTTATCTTGGCACACTTCTGAGCATGGCAAACTTCTCGGCAACGGGCTAGTCTGGCTTTTCATTGTTCTGGGGTCTCGGCAGCCTATCGCTCATGGGTGCGTTCTCCGTCTTTAGTGAGTGTGGCTCCATCTACGCTATGGCGTCTTTTGAAGTGAAAGCTTAACTACACTATGTATCAACCAAGGTCAACCTGGCAAGCTGCTTGACCTTGAACGAGCCAGAGGTCGCAGTGTGGCTGTATGTAGCTTAACCATGGTAACACCTGCGGTGTACCACCACTTGACCTTTGACAGCAGATACAGCATCACTTGTTTCCTCTTATAGTTGACTGTATCCTCGACTCCATTCTCTTTGCAATTTAATTGCTGCAAAACCATGTCTCTATGTCTAAACCAAAACAAAAGCATGCAAAACAATGCTTTCTCTTTGCTTAACTAGGTTGTGCAGGGTTAAACCTCGGCCATTTTTTCTTACGGCAACTGGTAGATTTGCCCAACACTGTGCTCACAGACCTCGCCCGCACTCGTTCATATAGCATGTTTATGGCGTATTTACCTAGGTTAAACGAAGGAGCAGCGCAGATGGAACTTAATGAAGACGACAAAGTTTTTTTCACAGCGCAAGTGTGTGTTGCAGTTTTACATGAGATGTGATCGTCTGCATTGATAACATAGTGCTCTTGAGCTTGGGTCAGGGAAGCTGACCTGTTCGTTCTGGCACGGTTTTGAAACCCGGTCGCGGCAAAGTTTTTGAGGTGCGGCTGGGGCGAGGTGCCGCTGAAACTGGTGCATTAGTGGTACCTTCCTTGTGCAGATGAATGCCCTTGGAGAACGGTGGTAGTAAAGCTTATGCTCTAATATTTGGAAACCCCATTCCCAAATTTTCTTACAATTTTAAGATGTCTAGAGACTTCTTAAAATTCCTTTGTTTTTCAATTCCTTTCCTTTCCTTCATTCCTTTTCAATGTCTCCTAGAGAGGCGTTGAAAAGGAATAAGAAAAACTATGCTGCATAATATTGTTTCCAGCAATGCTATCAAAGCTGAAACATGTGGCTTCTCAAGAATTGTCACAAGGGTCTGAATGAAGGTGCAAAAGTAGTAAGCACAATGTTCATTGCTCAAGCTTTTGCTCATATGTTAAGACAGACCTGTAGCATGAAAAGATAGCATATGTGATTACATTGCAGACCAAAGCTATTCGAGTGACTCAAGCAGCGTGCAGTGGCACAGCTATCTTTGGGTGTGGCTAGCAGCTTGAGGTAATGCCCATATAGGAATGCATATAAATGGCAGCGGTAATTGAAATTTTTAATGTCACAATACAACTACAAAGTTTGTCTATATATCACAACTGAGTGCATTCTGAAACAAAATGGGGTTGTGTGAAATTTAATTTTAAAGCCAATATTTTTAAATCACTTCAATATGTGCTTGTCAGAGGTGTTTTACATGTTCACATTCTGTCGTAGGCTCTATTAGAATTTTCTCCAGAAAGGAAAGCCTATTTCCTTTTTTCCTTGTACTTCTGACGAGAAAAAGGGAAAATAATAATAAATGGTGTGGAAATGCCTGGTCAAGAATACCTACGTGAAAACCAATAAAATTAATAACTGCGTGGAAACAAATAAATAAGGCAGGGCAAAAATCCCTAAATGTATATTTTGATTGTCTGTTGGATAAGAACTAAACGACACAAAATGCCAACAGCAGAAAGAGAATAGAGGGTCTGGAGACGCGAAAGCCATCATAGATGCAATGTGAAATCAGGAAAACTACACTGAAAACCACAGTCTATATACATTGCTAAGTGCGGCACTCAGTGCGGTTACTCATGCTGCTGATAGCGGTGTTGCCACATCCTCTTTATGTCACTGATTTGGTTGGTTCACAATGATGTAATCAGGTATGCTTTTCTTTATGATAAAGGTCTCGGCCTTAGCATAGGGAGAAGCAGAGAGTTTATTTCTTGCTTTTGCACCTTGTTCAGACTCTCTGAGGGTGCTTGAGAAGCTGTCAGGTTCAGCTTTGATACCATTGTTAGAAACAGGATAATGCAACATGTTATTTTATATTCTTTTTCACTGCCTTCGAGAGATGTGTTGCTGAAATTTAAATAAAGATTGGGGGCGGGCTTTCTATTTGGTTTTTGAAAATGACTACGTTCAAAAATGTCCTATTTGTGACATTGTTTCATGTGCTTGCAATCTATTGCAAAGAATGTTTATATACTTTTTAATGCAGATTCGCTTATCAGTTCGTTTATATACTTTTTAACACATAATTGCTTATTAGTTTGACAGTTTTAAGTAGGTGTGCCTTAGAATCATAAAGAAAACAACTATTGAAAATATTAAGAGTTGTGGCATTTTTTTAAATTTTTTCGTGGAAGAAGTTCCTTCCTCACAGAGTCAGAAACATGTCTCTCATACTCTTTCTCCCTTTTACTCTTGGAAGAGAAAATGTATTCTTTGTGGCCTGTATATCTAGACACATAGGCCATTGCAAAATTGTGAAATAGTGCTGTGCATGGAAAAGGTGCCTCTGCTACGACGCCATTCATAATTTTTTTTTTCTAAAATAGTAACATTTTCTACAAACAAATTTTACTATTGGCCAACTGAGTATTATGCGCACAATATTTAATGTAATCAAGGAAATTGAAAGTTGGAAGTATTAAGGCAGTTTGATCTCAGTGGAATTGCCCTGTTCATAATTATAAAGGAATGCGTGCACTGTAGCGATAATGTTTGCCTTCTACGACATCTTGATTCACTACTTGCTAGGTAAGCTTAATTCACCAAACAAGTTCTCTCCCATCAACCGTTCATCAGCTGTTCTATTCGCTAGCTTTCATGGCTTCTCTGCATGTGCGGTGAGAGTGTGTTCTATGACTGTCACCATATCATGGGAAGTGGAGAAGTAGTTCACTTTTTTGTTGTGAAGCAGTACATTATAGAGGATTACTCAGCAGTCATAAGCTCATTGCTTCATGTTTCATATAAGCAGGGCTGCATTGCGATGAGTAAACAAACTCGAGGCAATCTAAGGGGTTTAGTTGCAGAGGGATGTGGCTGGCACTGAAATAGGGGAGGCATTGTCATGGCTAAGGGCTTTGCACAAGCTAGCAGTATTGAGGGAAAGGTCCCACACTCGTGATGGTGGCAGCCTCTCCTGTGTGGCCAGTCATGCTTAGATTGGTTAGGACATTCCGGTTGGACTGCTGCTGCTGCTGCTGGCAAGAAATTTGCAGAAGTTCTAGTGCAAGGTGAGACAAGATTTATAAAACTACTCACCTAACAAACTGTTTGACGCATTTAACATACCCTTATTGGCTAGGCATACCCAGGATCAAGGGCGAGTGATGAGTGGACTAAATGGGAATCGGTAGTTGAGACATTACTGCTTTAAATACCCATAAACTGGCTGCTACTTGCCATGCTTAAAGAAAAAAATCGTGGGAATATTTCTTCGGTTAGTGCTTTATTTAGCGTTTTCAGATGCCTATTTTCAAGATTTTATACTAACCTTTAATGTGGTGCCAAAATTGAAACGCCCACCGTGGTGGCGCAGTGGTTAGGGCGCTCCTGTGCCTAAGGATGTGTAATGGATGCCCAGCAGCAGCGCCCGGTTTTTGATAAAGGTGAAATGTAAGCACCCATGTGCTGTGCGATGTCTGTGCACGTTAAAGAACTCCAGGTGAAAATTTTTGGAGCCCTCTATTGAGAAAGACGAAAGAAGGCGAAAGCAAGACTCTCGAGCAGGGGCGTAAGCGCCGTGTTCAGACGTCTGTAAAGATCAGCTAGAATCGGTTAGTGTGCCTTCCTTCTACAATTTATGGGGCTATACCCCGGGATCGAACCAGGGACCAAGGACTATTGCATTTCTCATAGCCTGAGTCACTTTGGGACATTAAACCCCATAGACCAAACCAAACCAAAAATTGAAACTCTCTCCTGCTATGAGAGATGGCTGCTCCTGTGTAAGGCAGGGTAGTTTTGCTGACCTTTCTTAGTTTATTGTCGTATTGTTTAAATCTGTTAATCTTTCCCAAATAATTGAATTTACCTTTCTCGAATTCAAGCTTCTGCCCGTTAGTCCGCATTCTCGTAGCATGCAGTGTGTTCATATTGTAACGGATGAAATTGTTTTAATATGGGTGAAAGCTCGGCGAATGAGGCTAGTCACAAGCGGCTCGGAGCCCAGATCAGTCTGTGGGCGCTTATCCTTATTCAAACTCCTTAGTAAGCCACTGTAACAATATGATACATAACCTGTATCAGAAGACTGGCTACTGGAGCCTCACAGGGGTGGATTTATGGGTCACTTTTGGAGGGGTCGGTTGTGAGGAAGGGGGTCCTACCTGAACCCCCCATTTTAATAAATCCACCTCTACCTTAAAATAGTGCCCTTCTTGAGCTGCCCCCCCCCCCCCCCCCCTTTTCTCTTTTTTGGCAATGGCTCTCCCTGGCGATGGCTCAGTGTTTATAAGTTGTGGGCCAGGGGGGACCTGGGCAGGTACAGGGAAGTTAAGTAGAAGCCCTTTGCCTCCATTTAAGGCACTAGCACCGGTTTATCTCATAGCAGCCAGAGGAAAGCCTATTGAAACATAAGAAAAAAAAAGTCCACGAGCACGGTTTGAATCACCACTGCGGAAAAAGGAGTACTTCCCGATGCCAGCAGTTTAGACAACTCATATCTTATCGTGCTGCATGCATGAACAGGGAGTCATTCCTTGATAAACATTAGTTTCCTTCAGTCTACAGGTGCATTGAAGTAGTAGAAACTGAAACTAGCAGGAGTTTCTTATTGCCTGTGTTCAAGGCCAGTGTACATTAGAAACCCGAGGTGGTCGAAATTATATGAGCCCTTCTTCCTTCATAGTTTAGTTGCTTTGGGAGGTTAAACCCGATAAACGAAATGAGTCATTTTTTTTTTAAAGTTTGCTTTCGCGCATGAAAGGCATTGAAATTGAGGTTACTGCAATTGGAGCACTGCACAGGCTTGTGCCAGCCCGAATGACAGGCCTAGCCTGGCCTGTAGCCCGGACTTTGTCAGAAATTTGCTTTTTGCCGGGCCCTGGTCAGGCTCGGGCTTGATGTAGCGGGCCGGGCCCGGACTTGAAGTGCCAGTCCTAGGTCGGGCTGTGGCTGGCTGCATGCGTACAGCCTCTGTTGGAAATGAAGGAACCCCGGAACGATAAAATCATTCCAGTGGCTTACGAATAAACCACTAGTATTTGTGCTGACACCTAATGGGAGAGAGCTCATTTGTAAACTGAGATTAATTAGCACCACCGCTTTTTTTGTCTAGGTAACTTCGCATGCGAATGCCTGGTGGCGTTCAACGTCAAAAACAAAAAAGTGAAAAAGAAAGCGCAATACCCAGCGGCACGCTGTACTGTAACGCAGGTTGTTTGGAGTGCTGTAACGGTGACACATGGTTCATTTGCACGAGCGGGAGCCTACTAAAGTGCACAACACCTTTATGGGATTTTTCAGCTATCAGTGAGCGCACATTGTTGGATCTAACGGAAGATGCTCTATCTTCTCGGTTTTGTGTTACCGCTAACGACTGAACATTTGAAGCCTCATAAGGGCTGCTGGAGAAGGATGTTCGATTGCTCGGCAAGCAGCTGCCTGTTCGAATGTGGTCTTCTCTCAGGATCTCGCAGTCTTTAATGTGCTGCAGCTTGGTGCTTGGTGCGGCTTGGTACCTCAGGAATCGTACGTGCCTTATGTTCTCTAGAGAACCCCATTGCTCTGAGCACGAACGCATCGCCGGACGCAACAGCCCTTGCTCTTTTTGTGCCTCGTTCTGTTCACTAGCTTTGATGGCTTGTTTACATGCTGCATGCTTCACAGGGGGCTTCTGCGTGATGTTCCTCTGTGTGGCTATCACGCTCTTATCCACATGCGGTAACTCGGTGGGTGAACTTTCCCTGGTTGACAGCAATGCCTTAAAGGTATACTGAACAAATATCCAAGAATATTGAGAAAGCATCACAATTGCATTCTTAAGACACGATTACACTAGTACAGACACATAATTCGGGTTAGTTTTGAGCGGATGGCTACATTTTTGATGTTTTCTGAGCAGTCACCGGCTCAGAGGCAGCGTGCTCCCGACTGTTAGCCGGCGGGTGTGACGTCACAACTTCCCTCAGCAACGTCATGGCCCCGCGATCCCGCCGCCCCCGCACCTGAAGTTGGTTGACCGTCTACAAGCAGTGTCGATTCCTCCGCGTCGCGCCATGAACAATGATGCGAAGTGTGGAACGCTTAACACGAGGGTGGTCGAGGGGGACGTTTTCGTATGGAGGGCGCGTATTGCGGACAATTGTTTGCGCGGGGAGGCAACAATAAATTGTGCGCAGGAACACCAGCAGCAAAAAGAAAAGCACGTCCGTCTCTGCGCTTTGTGAGTGCCACGGGGGAAAGGAAAAATGAACAGGTGCAACCTGCTGCAATGGGGTGTTGTGACGGGATATCCGCTTTTGTCAGAGCTTTCATAGGAGCCCGCTAGGTGTGGCGATTTGAGAAATATTCATTAAAATACTTACTTTCCACTAATTTCATAAAGTGGATTGTTTTGGTCACTTCCAATGCGATAGCTACCATCTGCGCTGGAAATCTCGGCGGCAATTTTTTTATTCAGTATACCTTTAAACATGACTCGTGACCAAAGAAAGCAACTCTGAGGTTATCCCAGAGCTGTATCCTGATGCCAATGGTCATGGCGAAATACTAGTGTCATTGCTCTGTCAAAGCTGTGTCCATTCGCTAAAAGCATTGAGGGGTGCTGAAGCTGCAGAGTGCAGACCTGCATCTGGGTTATTACTGGTTGTAAGGAAAGAAAAGACCCACTAGCAGCCTTGCACTGGATGGACACCTGGACTGTGCCCTGAAGTAAGTGATGATTGAGGCTAGTTGTACATTACACTGCATGAGTCAGTGCTTGAGCTGTTTTGTAGCCTTTCTTCTGTCAAAATTCGTCAGCATTGTCAGGCGAAAAAGGATGCAGAACAATGCTGTGGATTAGGCATGCACCTCTCGCTGTTCATCTCTCTTTCTTTTCATGTCCTGTAGTCTAGCTGGATATTGCACTAGATCAGTTTAGGTAGGGATGCTGCATTTTTCGATGAGGTGGAAAGCAAAAAGAACCATGCACTTAGGGATGTAAGCCCGCATTAAAGAAGTTTAGATTGACGAAATTTGTCCAGAGCCCTATGCGACACTGCCTCATTTTCTATCTTCTTCATTCCCTCTTTGCTTATATCCTCGCATGGCCGAGGTGCCCACTGAACACTTGATATTGACAGCTCTGATTACTATGTGTAGACTGGGAACCTTCCCCTTAATCTTCATGCATTGTCTCACACCGTTTGTAATCTCAGCGTGCGCAAATGGACATAACTCACTTTAGCGACCTACTCTCCCAGTCACTCGTATTCCACGCCACATCGCCGAAGAGGTCAAAGCTTGAGGTGGACAGTGATCCTGACTCCGGTCCTGAGGACAGGAATCCTCCATAAAAGAAGGGTAAGGTTGCCGATAGCAAAAGCACTGCATCTTCTATCAGGTGCCGATGAAGAGGGCAAGTTTATGATTGAGAGAAAGCATTATGTGTCTGTGCGAGAGTTGAAAGGAAGAGTTATGGTTAGCATACAGGAATACTACGAGGACAGCAACTGTGACCTCAAGCCTGGAAAGCAAGGCATTTGTCTGCAGCAAAAAATCAAATTGATGACATTGATGCTGCCATACAGAAGCATTAACAGTATGATAGTTGGCTGCAAGTTCTACGTTTAGCACAGCGATTTCCAAAGTTTCACGACACGCAAGCCTCGTGTTTCTTTGATGCATATCATGAAGCATTTGAAAAATGTCCATCTCGTGCATTTGTCAGGCTGGCAAATGCTTTTTGGAAACTGTGTAATGTTTATTTCGTTCAATTTTCTTCATGAGGAGTTTTTTCTCTTGGCATTAATAAAATATGCATTGCATTAAAAAAAAAAGAGGGGGCCCACATGGTACGACTGAAAGTTCTCTGGCAACAGCTTCTGAGGAGTTGTTTTGCTCATTCATCACTCACATTGCCTTCAGTACTGTGTAGACCACACATTTCAGCCCCACATGGTGCTCACAAGTGCATTGCGGTAGACACTACTGTAATGTCCAAACTTGGCTTCCAAGGCTTTGATGGTTGCTTGAAGGTGATCTGTTCTTAACTTGACTAGTAAAGTTCTGTAGGGAACTATTTCTTTTCTGGTGTGGTCAAATGTGGCATAAAATTTCTTGGAGGTATTTGATTGTCTAACGTGACATGTCACATTGGGCCTGCTTAGGCACTATATTCCTTTGTGTTTTTCATCTCTTGTCTTGCTGAAGCATTGGTTGATCATCCGCAGCATTGAAAATATATTAGTCTGAGTTGGTGGCTGTTAACACTTGAGTGGTGTCAAAATTTTTTTTTTTTTTTTAACAAGAACTTGGTTGGTACAGGAGTGTATAGTAGCAAATTGTAGAGGAAGAAATTCTCTTCACAATGGTATTAGTCACAGTTAACATCTTTATTGCATAGGTGATGAAAAAAAAAATTATCGGAAAAAAATTGCAGTTAAAAGAAAAAAAAAATCATAAAAACAGCAAAATTTCTTCACACAAGGAAAACAAAAATTAATATACGTCTTTAGAACAGGGACCGAGGTAACAATGCTGCAAGTTCTAGCTTTCTAAGTACAGTATTACTCAAGTTAGGAAAGAAAACATTACACCATATGACTATCGTGCAACCGCGCAAAACATTTCCTTGCTGTCGTGAAACAGGTTTGCTGCACATGTCTCATAGAAAACATTCGTTTTTCGTTCCATCTTTCTTTCTTCATAGCACAGTTTGCTGTTCTTGTGCTTCTCCATTTTTTGGGGGCTTGCTCTGCAGCTCCTGAGATTGATCATGAGGCGGAAACAGAGGGCGAATATCGGGGTCTCCAGGTTGTGGCTCACCAAATCCAAGCAGTTTCTCGGCCAAATTTTTATTTTTTTTTAATCTCTTCTGGAGTGACATCTCACCAAGATCCGTCCTTTTCGCCGTAGGAAGGTTTTTCCAAAATATGCATCCATGCATATTTGTTCGCGTTCACGCATATTTCCTTGATGATCTCGGTGGTGAAGAATAGCAGAAAGAAATCGATGGCTCTGGAGTAGCGCCGTGTGGTGCTGTGGCGCGCATTGCCAAAGTCGACCCCTGGCTGTCTCCTAGGAGAAAACAGGACTCTCTGCGCTGCCATCGGCAAGTAGTCCCACCCGAATGACGTTGACACCCTGCAGGTAACAGTTGTGACTTTAAGAACACTCTGATTTCTACCCATTAGCGCGCAGCAAAAGCGGAACTTTTCGAAAGAGAAAACGAAGCTTACCGGGGCATGGCCGTTGAGGTGAATTCGTCTTCCGAGTCATCACTGTTGCTGTTAGCATCCACAGATGAACACTCAGGTGCGTCAGTATCCGTGGAAACTGCCCGTTTTCGAGCAGCAGCAGCGCGAAACGTCGACGCCATTTTGCAAGCAAGGAGTGCCGGTTACGTCACTTGGAAATTGTAAAAATGGCCACGATGCGACAAAAAAAATTAAACCGAAAGCGAAATTGAAAAAAGGGTTGTTCTATTACTCACTGGATGCCCCCACTTGTCAAGGAGCGCTTCGAAAGCGGGAAAATTCGAATCGTGAAACCATTGATAACGGGCTATCGATGGGAATAGGCGCAGGCAGAAAAGTGTTAAGCAAACTCCCTCCTCTCCCTTGGTGTTATAAACTACCTCTCTGGTTGGCTGAGGCTGTTAGAATTACGTACCTAGCCTCTTCTTTTTTTTTTTTTTTTAATAATGTTTATTGCCTCAGGGCATAATGGAATATGTAAAAAAAATTTTTTTTCCTAAAGGGGTATTAAATGAAAGAAAAAAGGTTGGCTGTTTTAAATAAAGTTCGAGAGAGCAATAAGGCCCTTGCGTCCAAGCAATGTACGAAGATGAGTTGTTCGGCAAAAGGGCCCCTGCCATCGGGTGCCGAATTCTCGTCGGCTTCAGTGCTGGGCAAACCCACAACAAGTGGTGGATATCTGCCTCATGATTTTGTGACTTGCAGACAGGACATCCTGGACGTTGATATAATTATCGATATTGAGGCCATGTTCGTGTTACAGCAGGTGTGAGGGCAACCCTGACCCGGATCCTCTGTAGCGCAACCTCCTCTGCGTGGGCAAGACCGCTGGGGAGGGTTACCACACACGGTGGGACAAGAGCACGTGTGTGGCGCCGGAGGTGCTCCTTTCTTGTGAGAAGCAGAGTGGCATCATCCATAGTGAGGAAGCGTGTCATTGATGAAGGTAAGAGTCGCCTGGCGGGTTGCAGAATCTGTAGAGGTTTGCGAACTGAGTAGGTCACGTAGGACCCACTCAATTTGAATGGCTTGTGAGATGCAAGCCGCCGGACGATGTATCTTCTGGCAGATTTCTGGGCTGCAGCTGACTCGTCTGTGCAGGTGTATTGCTTGTAGGGCGTTGATGCAGATGACAATTTTGGCTGTAGGTAGTAAGGTCGTGATGGATAGAGAGTGAAGCGAGTCTTGGACGGCAACCCGCTCAGCACAGAAAGAAGGATAAAATGGAGAGTTGAGCGAGTTGGTACATTTTTAAAGAATTCCTGTTATTCCTTAAAAAGGAGGAGGTTCTGCAAATTGATATCTGGATGTGCTATTAAGCGCCAGCTTACAAGGACAATGAATTGCAGTTGTTTCACATCCGTCAATGTTGTCATCTACATATACAATTATTGAGCCCTAGGGCAGCTTGGCGTCTTTCTCTGCGATCCTTTCACAAAGGGATGATGCCGCATAAGATGTGGTTGGTCTATGAAGGTCAGTAGGTTTGTTTTCGCTCAGCTGAACAGAATTCCATAGAGGAAGAACTGGCGATGACGGCGGCAATATGGTGTGCGATGTAGCATAGGCCCGGAGTGCTTGCGGTGAGTGCAAAATGGTCGCCTTAATGCTACGAGCATCACGGCGTTGCTGTACCAGTTCATCTAATGTGTTGAGCTGAGCGTTCTCTTGTACTGCCACAACCGGTATGATGCGGGGGGGGGAGGCAAGTGATGGTTCTCATAGCCTCTCTATTTACTGCTTCTAGACGATTCCATATTGAGCTTTTGTCAAGTGCTGAAACTGTGCTTGACAAATGAGGCATAGCTGCAGAACCGCTGTCACCAAATGTCGTGCGACATGGGAGCGAGTGCCACCGGATTTAGGAGCAATACGGCTTATTAGGCCCATGGTCTGCATCGCCTGCTTTTTAGCCTGAGAAAGCCAGGCGGTTCCGATTTCCGACTGATGAATCGACAGTCCCAGAATTTTCAATATCTCACTTTCATGAAGGGGGATTTTAGATAGCTGGAGATGGATCGGCGTCGCCGCGAGTTTACGGCGACCCCAGTGGTTGTCTACCGGCGTGAACATAGTTTTGCTCGTGGAAAGCTCTAGACCGACAGATTTAACATAGTTGGCAGTAATATCCAAGGCTGACTGCAAGGTTGCCGCTTGAGTGAACAGGTCATGGTGTGTACTCTACACCGTAATATCATAGCATAGAGCAAAAAATTGACTTCAGGGACATTATGTAAGCGCCATGCAAGGGGAATGAAGGCAACAATAAACAGCGTTGGCGACAGTACCGAGCCCTGGGGTACACCGCGAACATCGGCAAATGATCAGATGGAATTTCTATTAAGCTGTATTGCAAATCTTCTGTTTTCAAGGAATGATTTTACGAAACTGCGTACCCTAAGCCTCTTCTTGTGATTGAGACTTCATATCCTCATTCAGTGGGACATAGGAGGGTGCTGTTGTGGTCTGTGATTAGGCTGACACTCGTTTGCTTTTGCTGCATGTCTTGTGTAAAGATGGCTTCTCACTTTTGTTTTGGAGCCTGTGATGCAGGTTGGGTTTTCCTTTCATCTATGCATTGGTGGCTCACTACTACTATGCTTCTTTTATGGAGATGCCCTCGTTGCTAGCACAGATATTTGGGAAATATTCGTTACTTGAAGGGACAGTGAAGACGAACTCCACCTAATTGTGTTTTGGGTGAAGGCCACTTCTATAGCCCCTTCTGGAAATGGTAATATTTGTCTCGTGTTTGCAAAAATGCAAAATTTGTTTGCAAAATGGTCGACGGTGGAGACATCCGTTTTCCATTTCATCACCTTTTCTAGCTTATAGACGAATACTGATCTGTGACGTAAGCTGTATGCGGTTTTGCTGCTGTCACCTGGCTGGGCTCACTAGGGGTGCTGTGTGCGCTTAGCACCCATAGGGATGCATGGAAACAAACGATTTCAGAGCAGTTTTCTTATTTCACAGTGTACCCGTGACGCTGCCCTTTGGTGGAGAGCAACCGCAAATGTCGTAGAACAGATCATCATCAGTGGCATGTACAGGAGTTGTCCGTTAGCTCAGATCCAAAGTCAATCAAACTCAAGTCTCATAACAAGCCAGACTGGAATCCAGTCCATAACCAAATGGGTCACAACCGAATGAGGTCAATGTGACAGTGGCTTAAGTGATATAGTTTAGTGATTGATGATCAGTGGTAGGGGGTTAGCGATTGGTGATATGTGATATGGAGGTTGGTGATAGAGGGGCTAGTGATAAGGGGACTAGCTATAATAGATTAATGATAAAAGATTAGTGGTAATGGAACTAGTGATAGGAGATTAGTGATAAGTGGGTTGGATTCCTGTAAAGGTAGTGGATTCGAGTCTCGTGATGATTGTGAGTTAGTCTCTTGAAGGCTGAGGGTGCGAGTCTCTAATTGTTGTGGGTTCGAATCATGTCACGTGGCTATGAGACGTGACGTGTGATGCGACTGTCTGTCACGTGGCTCTGAGAATGCCATTCTACAGGTGCAACGCTGCACCACCAATCCCTCACTTGCAGAGGCACTGCAACAAATGCGCGCCAAGGAACGTCACGTATCGGGACTGACAGTGTACCGTCCAATCCCACACTTGCAGGAGCACTGCAATGAATGCGTGCCAAGGAAAGGAAATTTCCACTGTGCGGCCTGAGCCCTGGTGTTGCTAGCACAAGCTATACAAGGGGCACGCGATGTACCGTGTGCAGAAGCAATGTTCAGGCTTTCGCATTTCTCCAGTGCTGATTCTTCAAATTCTCTTTGAATTAAAAAAAAGGGGGGGGGGGGGGGCTAGGAATCCGGAGCACGACCCATAGAAACAGATGAAAGCAAAAGTTATCGAAATAATTTTCTCGTTCTGCAGAGCTCAGAGGCGGCCGATCGTCAAAAGTTGGCGAGTGCTTCAAAGAAGCGCGTGACAAAGCATGCTATGTCCTTTCTAAGGCAACATGTTCTTAAAATGCGTGTTGTAAAGCCACATATACATTCAACAGGCTCGGTATCCACTTGTTGCTTCAATGAATCGGGCTAGCTTTTTTTCTAGACTGATATGCTGCTGTGCATGCTACATTCTCTTGGCAAATACTGCCATTCAAATCATACATATACCCACTCTTGAGAGAGCACAATACATGATAACTGAATCATGCACAGTAGCAGACGCCCAACGCAGTGTTTACACACACAGGTAGCGGCCAGAGTCGCTGGAGGCTTTGGAAGATGTAGTGTGTTAGTGGAAGAATCTCAGCACTGGAGCATATATCTGCATTTTCTGGATCAAATCTCGTTGATCCTTTCTAAACTTGTACCACTATCATTGCTCTGTGTTGACAAAGCAAAGAGGGGGAGACCAGATGCAAAGAGCACACTTGCAACTGTATATTCTAGAAAAAATGGTACGTGCACAGGTTTTCAGCACTTTTATTTTTGTGGGGGAAGGCCCAGCTGGGCATCTTTGACTAATTTTATTTTTTCTGGCTGGTTCGATAATCAGCAGAAATGCATTTGCACATTGATTGAATGAGAAAAGCTCAAATTTCTGCTCTCCTGAGGCTGGCAAAATAAATTTTTTGCACTGCTTTGTGAAGAATACTTATCCTAGCCAGAATTTGTGAGCAGATTTAGCAAGCAATTTGAATCCAAGGCAAGTGGCTCTCCTGGGCTAAATGTGTGTGTTGCTGGTATTTCCAGCATGTTCGGTATGCACGACGTTTGTGAGCTACCCAGATGCTAATTCCCTGGTCAAGGTACTGACCTCCATTCTATAAATGTGCAGGTTGTCACGGTTTGCATTCGATTGGTTGGAGGATGGTTGCTAAACTTAAGATGAAAGCCTTTGTGGGCTCGTGGGTTGCGCAGAGTGTCCGTCTGCAGAGGGTGTCACACTGTCCCTATTAAGGAATGATGTGATTTATGGGTGAAAGAATGGTTGTGTGAGGTAGAAGGTGAAAAAATATGTGTGCAAAATTTTGTTCATGTGGAGTAATAGGTAATTAAGCCAAAAAAGTCAGATTGTCATCTCAATAGCCATGGACGTTGATACAGTATGCAGGCATCAAAACAGCCAAGGAGGTCGAAATTGTAAAAATATGTCAACATTGTGTAAAAACCGTGCAAAAATGTTGCAAAGCTTGAATGCCAGGCCTTGTCATTGCATTACATTACTCTCTTTCAATCTTGTAAACAAGACTAAAAGAGGAAAAAAAGCAGGGAAAGAGAAAAAAAATAGTGAAAACAGTTAAAAAGAAAAACAACCAGAAAAGAAAAAAAAGGTAGAAAAAGCAAAAAGAAAGAAAAGAGCAAAAGGAGCAAAAAAAAAAAAAAGAAGCAAATAAGTGCAGAGTAGCAGGAAAGGCTCTTTTTCGCCTTTACCGCACTTAGGAATATTTCTTTCCCCTGTAATGTAAGGCTATCGCATCCTTCTGCATTGCTTATCTATAACATTGTGTTTGTTACACATGTTACAAATCACTAGGCCGTGTACTTTCCGGTCTTAACTGAAAAAATACCGATAAACATGTGCAAGTAAAAAAATATTACTGAATCTGTTAAAGATCGGTTTTTGGTATGTTCATGCTAGCCTAGGACACATTTCTTGACGAAAAACTTCCCATTTTCTTCTCTTCAGTATAGAGAAACGGGCTAGCAGGTGCTCAAAAAAGCAGTTCAAGGAGAGGGAGACGCTCAAGGCTCTGCTGGGCCGGCCGGCGAAACGCACCCGCTGCGTTGCTGTAGCAATGGACGACCATTCGCGGAAATCTGTAAGTCAGCTTCTCCCCGAGGCTTGTTTTCCAACTGAAAGGACTAGTTCCCAGACAACACTCCCAAATTTTTTGTGGAAGTAATAGTGAAAGACCTGCTAAGAGGGCTACCAGAGGGAATTCGGTCAATATGAATAGATTTACAGACACTTAGTGTGGGACGAGTGTAATGTGAAGGCTTGAGTCAGTTTCGCAGTTACCACCAGTAAATGGTCAGGACTGTTGCCCAGCCTCCTTTGTTTTGGAAACTGAATGGATGTGACTGGCCAGTATTAGCCTAAACGTCTTTGGACATTTTGAGGTTCTTTTGTGTGAAGCACAAACGTTGAGCAGCCATTACCAAAATTGTGTGCTGTCATTACAAAGGAGTGCACTGACATGGCTGTTGACAGTATGCTTGTATCTTAACACGATCAACTCTTAAGTGTCATTTACTCCGAGGTCAATAAAATTTATGCCCTTTTGCTTCAATAATGTTGTGTACTATGAGAATTTTTTTCACCAATAATCGCTATGTTTTACTGTTTGCACCGTGCAACTAACCGAAAAACATGATTTCAAAAAACATAATACACGTTGAAAAACATCCGTCGAAGTTTTGAAAAATAAACACGAAAGCACACGGCCTGCATTGTATAACAAACTCAGTGCACCATGTTATTACTGTGAAAAGTAACTCCTGTTCAACTTCTTGCTCGTGATGGAGATGGTCCAAAAAGAAAAGAGCCATTCATGCACTGATATTTCAGAATGTGCTGATTCACTGCATGTGGCCGAAGTTTTGCTGAAGCTGGGCATTCTTTACACTGAAAGTGCAGCTTGAGGATGTGTGTCTAATAATTTAGACTTGTGAACCACACTGCTTAGCTGAGGTATGAGAATGAATATTGTGCTGGAAACGCTGACGCTGAGTGAAGTCTGAGCGAATCGATGCGAAATCACCACGAAGCAAACTGTGACTTGAATCCCTGTGTCTTTGTGCTAGGGCTATCGCTATTATTAATCACGAGACATCACACTCTGCACCATCAGCTGCGCCCAGTCCACTGCAGGACAAAGACCCCTCTCAGGGATGTGTGGTCATTCCTGTTTTGTTGTAGCTATGGTTGTGTTGTTCCAGCATGTTTCTTGAGCCTTGGCATCAACTTCTACCTTTTTTAGAGAAGTTTTTCATTTCTCCACTGTAAACGACTTACTCATGTCCAATTATTTTTAATTTTAGTTGAGATTAACTTGCTTTGATCTGAACTAATGCCCCTGTCACACGAGGAAATTTAATGTCATTCGAATCGAATGACATTAGCTTCTAATGTCATTATTCGCCTGATACACGAGAAATTTTAATAACATTAGGTTTGAATGATACTTGTCATCGAATGAGTTTGGGGAACTCATTCGCATTTGATCGTGAACCAAATTTGTACTCACGACGTCAGGTACGCAGCAGAAACAAGCAATGTGACAAAATATTCTGCGCACAGGGAAAGTTAAAAATGATATTTCTTTAGTTTTGTTTTAAAAGTTGTCCATTTAGGTATAAAATTATTCACATTGCAGTCTCTCATAGAATGGCATTATTCTCGGTAACAGCAGCGGCTCAATCATGCCAGTGACTCACAATCATTTTGGATTCTTTGTTCGTTGGTGGCCGCTCTCTGTGTGTTTCTCGGAACTACTTAAAGTTGCAACTGAGCACCTAGCCGTTCGGACGTCAATTGCATGCTCTATGTGTCTCCATGCGTCTCGGCACTGTGTATCTGCGCTCCGCTGTGTCAGCCATATTGTTTGTTTACATCTATCGGATTTGTGGGTGACTCTATACTTGACTTGAAATTTGATGGCTAAAGTGCTTTAGTGCAGCCAGAAATAATGTTATTCGTTTGAATTATCGCATTACATTCCTCGGTGTTCCCTGACTCCAACACAAAAAGCCACTTTTAGAAATTTCAAGTAGAACTATTCTAAAAAAGGAAAAACAGCAAACCGAAACCGAAACTGCTTTCATGGCCAGAAATGACGTTCTATTTGACGAAACGATGACGTCACATACAGTATTGGAAAAACATTTGCAAACGCAATGGATGGTGGAAATAAAGTATGGAAATTATCACGGAGTACATAAAATGACTGAGGGCCAGTAATGCAGGTGTACTGTTTGTGACGTCACAAACGCAGTGTTGCCCGCAGAAATTCTCATCTGAAGTCGTGAAAACATTTTAAAATCGTGTTGCGTGGAAAGGAATTATTGCACGGCGCTCAAATTTGGTAGTATGTGTCTGGACGGAGAGGACAACCTGCAGTAAAATTTTTACCAGAATATTCGAATGTCTAAAAATCTCCGGAGTTGCCCTTTAAATCTGCTCATGTGACGGTATAAGCTTTGTTACAGCTGCTATCTTCCCTTCCATTGCTCTCTGCAGCGTTTAGGCTCTGCGAGCTTTTTTGTAAGCTTCCTCGTTTTGGTTTCGTGAGTACTGGCCAGATACATTGATTTTATATTTCCCTTTCCTAGCATACGGGTTAGCTGCAGTTCATAATTTGAGAGTGAAGCTACTCATTATCTGAATCTGCTGTGCTTATTTAGCATAGATAATGTACTCCTTTCACACCTCATTAACTATTTTATTGCCTTTGCTCCTTGCGATAAGGTTCATGTTAGGCTTTAAGCAAGGAACTCTGTGTGTTTTTGTCATCAATCATTGGCTTCAGTTTATTCCTGGAGTTACTTCACAGGTCACTGTTGCTAGATTGGAGTTTGATGAGTGGGTGCTTCTTGCAGTGATGCGTAATAATGCAGAAATTGTCTCTCCTTGCCTGAAACAGTGTTTAATCGGTATTGCCCCTAAATCGGTTTTGCCCCTCTCACATAGTCCAATGGTTGCGATGCAGTCCTTGTAAATACACATTACCTTGAAAATTTATGTATGGTTCCTCGACATCTCGATTACAAATTGCTTGCGTGACTGTTCCTGTTTCTTGGAACTAATCAGTTTGTAAAAGCTGTATAAAGGAATGCAGTGCAGTCTGCAATTTTAACTATTGGGATCAATCCACCTTTTGCGCGAGTTTTCTGTGCATGCGCGAAGTCGTAGCGACGACCGATGGAAACACATTGGACGGCGTCGGTGGCGTTTCTCGGCGCCGCCAGTGCGCGGGGGTTGGCGGCACTGGGCGGCACGGTGACCGTCACAGGCTTGGCAAAGCGATGCCAACCACATCTGCCGTGTACGGTTGCCACTCTCTAGGCTTGCCGGGATGCAAGACGGGGTTTTTCAGGTTTCCTTCGGCGAGCCGCGACCAACAACGTCGTGAAGCTTGAATTAGGGCCACCAAATACCCAGAATGCGAAGACACACAACACACGCGCATACTACCAACTGTAATATGGATCTGAACACACACTTCCTCTTCACCACTCCTGTTCTTCTACACCCAAGTACATCTTCTCATCATCCTCTTCTTTGTCAAGGAGATAGTAGCACTTTCTTCCCCGCAGAACATAAAAATCGTCCAAGCATGACAGTCACCAATTCTACACTCATATACATCTCCATACACCTCTTCTTTGCCCAGCAGCTAATGCCACAAGAAGATGTACTTGGGTGTAGAAGAAGAGTGGTGAAGAGGAACTGTGTGTTCAGATCCTTATTACAGTTGGTAGTGTGCGCGTGTGTTGTGTCTCTTCGCATGTGATTGTGTTTGTTGCGCCACATTTCTGGGTACAGTCAAACCTCGTTATAACGAACACGCATATAACGAATTATTGAATATAGCGAACTGTTCCGAAATATTTTTGTCAAACACATGTATTTTTAACTTCCCATAGCGAACGTGGTTCGGCATAAAATGGATATTACGAACTTCGCGACGCCAAGCACTACCTCACTTTAATAGCAGGAGGCAGGCTTCGTTGCACTACATGTGTGTTATGCGGCGCAGCAAACGTTCAGGATTACCTCGCAGGCGCTGACAGCGCCACAGATGCCACGACGGCATTGGGAGTTGACAGCCGAAGAAATTTATGGCCTCTGAGATTACCCCCGCGCGCCTGTTTGTGCACATGGAAGTGATCTCGGAGGCCATAAGAAATCGTTTGCATCTCACAATCGCCAACAGCCCTGCTTCAGCAGCGGCGGCTGCGGCATGATCGAATGTTGTTTTTTGCCTTTTTGGATGGAGGAAGGAAACAACTTGCTCTTTTGGCTTTTGCACCATTCGCGTTTTTTGGTTTGAGATTGTTTTAGTGTTAGCAGCGGCGTGGCCATCGTAGCGTTCGGCGGAGGCTGCGTCGGTCGTCGTGTCGAGTGTGGTGCGCGGGTGTGCGTAGTGCTGTGATGGCGGTGAACGTGAAAAAAAGAGCAGAACTGATGTTAAAGACCAAGCTCAAGATAAAGGCAGTTTACAAGAGGAGACTAATTGACACTCTTCTCGTGAAGCTTCTTATGAAGCAGGACTTGAAGATCGACTTGCTGGGAGCATTAAAGCGGCATGGGACAGCGTGAAAGGCGAAACGATTGCCAACTGCTTTCGGCACGCAGCTTTTGTTCCAGCAGAGGCCCGCGCATCAAGTGACGATGGGGACGAAGCAGAAGCAGAGCTCCGCGAGCTTCAGACATGAGGTGACATGCCCGCAACAATGACTGTAGAGGACTTTGTAGGTGGCGACAACATCGCGACGACCATGGCTGTACTGACGGATGCCGAAATCACTGTGGACGTTTCTGAACATCCCGCAGACGAAGCTCAGGCTGACCGTGCGAACGATGAGAACTTCACAAGAAGCGCTTGCTGCATTGGATTTACTGCGCCGCCACTACAGTGCTATTGAGAGCAGTGGGTTTGCCCTTGGTGAGCGTTTGCAAACTGTGGAACAGGGAGTGATACGGAACACGATCAACACAAAAAAAGCAGGCCGCGATAACGCAGTTCTTTGCGCGTAAATAAACAGACGTGACCCAAGAAGGCACCCTCCGAGTTGCTGTGCCTTCTCTGATTGAATTTTGCTGCTCTTGCATGGATCTTCTACGAAATTTTATATTACGAATTATGGATAGAGCTAACTATTTTCCGACTTTTTTAACTGTTCGTTATAACGAGGTTTTATTGTATTATGCAGCACAACTTGCCCCTCAAGCTGTTACGTTTAGGGCCACCTAGCGTCAAGATGTGAATGGCTGACCTTAGCAACCGACTGCATACTCTCGACTGTGCGAAAAACACTTCGTTACAGTTATGTATGCATCTAAAGTAAATGTGCATGATGAAAAGTATCTACTGGAGTTTCCACCAAGCCTGTAACCCACCAGTGATAGCCGCAAAGAGCATTTGTTCGGCGCCTGTTTGCTTTATGTGCGATGAAGCCTGATGGCGATGTATTTTGTTGTTTGTTTTCTTTATGTGTGTAGGGGCCGGGTAGCGCGGATATCACAGGTAGCTGTGTGCGCTAGACCGTAATATTTAGCATGTTTTATCGCGACTGCCGCCTGACTAAACAGAAAAAAAAATATTCGGTGTTTGTTGCGATGCACCGCCGTTCACGAGCCGAGTGGTGGAGCTGGTCATGAGGCTCGCGAACGGCAGTGCATTACAACAAACGGTGTATTTTTTTTCTTGTTAGTCAGGTGGCAGTCACGATAAAACATGCTAAATATTACGGCCTAGCGCACACAGCCGCCTGTGATATCTAAGCTACCTAGCCCTTTCGCACATAAAGGAACGAAACAAAATACATCGCCATCAGGCCCCGGCGCAACTAAAGCAAACACACACTGAAGGAATCCTTATTGCAGCTATAGCTATCACTGGTGCGTTACAGGCTGGATGCAAACTCCGGTAGGTACTTTTCATCATGCATATTTCCTTTAGATGTATACATACCTGTAGTATCTGTGTTTTTGCTGCTCGGAGCATATGACGCACTTGACACTCTTGCATGACTCACAGTATTTTTTTTTTTTACCTTACAGGCTCGCCTTCGTGCTCGCCAAAGCATTCGGATTTTGTTCCTACGGTGTATGCGATCAGATGCACTTCGTTAGGGAGCTTGATAATTGTCGTCTTCGTCCAACCGTTTGCAATGGCAAGGAAATCGCCCGGCACGAATGAGTCTCCTGGAGGGTTTATGCTCGTTCACTTGCTAAGTAGATCACTCTGGACGTAGAACAGCGTTGGTTCCTGACCGAGATGCGCATCCGATATGTAGGAGATGCTCATGTGTCACCATGTCGATTCCACATAAATCGCGGCGGAGGTAGAAAGGTTGTGGATCCTTGCACAACAGAATGACCATTCTTTGTGCACCGAGAACCTTTTCACCACTGCGACCACATCCGTTATGAGGGCAGAAACCGGCTACTGCGCTAAATCATCCGTTGCCAGAAAAATGCCGCGCGTTTTTTGCAGATGTGCATTCCGGCCGGGACAATGCCGTTTTCAGAGAGTGTGTATAAGTGCCTCTCTGCCAAGCTTCATAGATGAAATCCTATAGCTGCACGCATTTAGATGACGCGATGAGGAAGCAACGCCCATTGCACCATGTCGGCGCCGCGGTGACTGCATTGTGCTCGGTAACTCAAGACACCCCGCGCATATACGCCACTTGTAAGTCATAGGAGACGATTCCACCTAGCTCTGCAGCAACAAACCCCCAGCTGCTTTGCTCTTTGAGATCCCGCTCTCTCTCTCTGCCTCCGCGCTCTCCTGTCTGCCGAAAACCTGCACGCTGAGAGCATCTCATTCTGTCATGTCGAACACGGCCTGCGGCGCTACACGCTCTTACAATACGAAGACAGTATATGCGTGCGGTATGAGTGGATTATGAAAACGCTGTAACATTCCCCCATACTGTGTGAACATGATATACTGCAATCACTGTCACTACTTTCTGCCCCGAGGCCAAAAAAAGGGGGGAGCTTTCGCTTTCTACCTGTATTGGCGTGGCCATTTCATATGGTGCGCTTTCGCGTCGTCTGCTACACTGCCGTCCAATGTGTTCCTTGCCCTCTCCCGCATGATGGCCACCACATCCTCCTGCAAAAGGTGGATTGTCAAGTACCTCCCCTGCCTGTTCCGGGGTTTGCTGAAATCCATGGTTCCCGCGATTCTCTTAGCAGTTGCCGTGGTAAATAATGTATACACGGCAGCCGGTAGGCTATTGGGATCCACTTTGTCCATTCCCTGATAACAATATGCTCAGTGGTCTGTTAGCATTCTTACAAATATCTGGCACTGTTGAGGCTATAATTCTGTGTGCTGGGACGTGCAAGGCATTCAAAAGCCCTTATGGCTACTCTATTTGCAATTTTCAGACATTTAGGTCCTTACATATTCCTTTTGCTCTTGGTTGTTTGTGAGGCATTTTTTGTTACTGCTTTAGTTACAAGTCAAGTTGTTCTACTTTGGATGTTAATATTTCAAGGTATAACTCATGAGCTGGCTTTACTGCTCAGCGGTTCAGTTCTTTCAGTAGAGAGCTCTCCTGTTGCCCAAAAATCTTATCCTTGTTGCAGTGACAATGTCATACTTTTAATATGCTATCAGTGGAAGCCTCATTGGGCAAAAAAAGTGTCATCAGTCATAATTCATTAATTGGCTGAAGAGAAGTGATTTCACTAAAATGGGAAGTGGCTGTACTCTTTGATATAGCTTCGTTGTGCCCATGTGCCCCATCGTAATGACTCAGTGGTTAGTGCTCAGCTGCTGAGGACATGATTTCAATCCTAGTACCTGCAACTATGTTTCGTTGAAGGCAAAATACAAGTTGCCCATGTACTGTGCAGTTTTATTCACATTAAAGAACCCCAAGCGGTCTAAAATACCAGAACCCTCTGCTGCAACGCCCCTTGGAACAGATGTTGCTTCGAGACGTTAAACCCTGTACACCATAATAATATCAATGCATTCGTGTTGCCACCTCTAGACACCTTAGGGAAAACATCTAACCGCCAGCTTGGTGACCCAGAGAGGTGTCTGCAGACAGGGGTGTAGGGGTCCACAAAAACAGCCATGAAAAAATGATGCAGGACTCAATGTAAAGACATTAGCAACTTATGCCATCACACTTACAACTTGTAATGTAATTAGGTGGCCCTGTAAATTTTCTTCTGCTTTGTGCGTCTTGCTACTTATGCTGTCAATGTCATTGTAGAAAAAATAAATGACGTCAATATTTTCACAACATCTAGATGCAGTAAGTAGCCTTTCTCGCACAGTTGCAGTGACAATGTCATATTGATGTCATTGTTCGATCACATTCTACGTAGCCCATGTGGATGAGGGTGGTACCGCTGAACACTCTTTTGAGGTTAGGCTACTCGCTGTACATTCGAAAGTAGAGTGGACAGCTGCTGCCATAGCTGTGCTGGTAGAGCATTGTGCATGTCTTACATAGATCAAAAGGTTCAGATCCCACTGGCAGCATGTGGTTTACCTCTTATGGTTTAATGGTCCTGAGGAAACCAGTGAAGCACAGGCAGTGAAACCCTCCACAACGTGCGCAACAGTATCTGCCACTGCTACAATGATGAAGCTGCGTCTCTCATGAAGGGGGACCTTCTAGGGTGAACAGGGAAGCCATGAAATGAATCATAGCAAAAATAGCTTCCTCCGACCGTCTCTGACAAATCGATGACTGCGTGCTAGTGGCTGCCGTGGCAGTGGTTTACAATGCGGTGGTTGAAGAAACCACTGTGCTTGTAGATGAAGACGCAGGATGCGGAAACACAACTGTGCTAAACACTAATGTCCTTGTTCTGTGCCTTCTGCATAACACCATGGCTCTACATGACTGACAGAAAGCAACTGTACTTGCAAAATATACCGTACACAGTATAGCTACATGACACGCATGTGCCACCTGTACAAATCCTGCAAGGCGCATACCCGTTTTCCTTCCTTTGAACAAAACCCAGCTTCAAACAGACCCTTCTCTCTACAACCATGCAGCAGTGTCTCGGAGTGTGCCTTCTTTCTCGCCACATCTGGCCTGTGGCAGCTGGAGAACGAGAAGACACCTGTCTTGCAGGTCTTAGAGGGGCGGCAGTCAGTTGGACCGAAGGCTTTGGAATCCGTTGGCTGAACCCGTAACCCGAACCACTTTGGCCGTAGTGCCGTAGCTGCGGGCGCTTATAGCTCATGTGGTGGGTGCTGCATCATTGCTGCGGGAAAGAGTGGGATAGAGACTGCAAAGCATCTGTGCTTGTTTCCTGCCTAGATGTGGGCAACCATGGGGCGGTAAGGCTGCATGCAGCCTTTTGACTGTCCTTTTGACGGCAAATACCGCATGCGCTAAGCAACGAAGCTTAGCGCATGACCAAGATATTAATTTTGTTGATTAACATCACCGAATGAAAAAAACACATGCACACTCCATGATGCGCTCTTGCTGCTCAGCATCATGGCATCTCCGCTTGGCATGACATTCTTCTCTTTGTTCGGGTGTCTCTTGGCAGGCAAGTCTGCACGCGGCCGTGAGCTCTGACATCATAAGCAGCGCACCTGTTGCTCCTCTCTCGTTTTCGCGCTTGTGCACTAGTGGCCTCTCCCAAACACTGCGAAATGCTTGCTGGGTAGTGTAGTGTAGCTCTCGCTACAACGCCATGAAAGTCAGCCTTGTTGAATCTCTGGTGCATTTGAGATGCCTACGTGAACATGTTACTGGCAGAGAGACAGTGAAGTGAATTTGCTGGTGATCACTTAAACCAGGTGAAATGATGATAGGGAAACACATCTGGCGACGATGTGAAGATAAGATCAAGAAAGGATGACATAGTGGGAGTGACAAGTGTTGGTAGTTCAAGTTGCAACAGTCCGAAATTAGAACATACATGAAGGAAATTTTCAGAAAGCAAACATGGTGGAACCACCACTGGTCTGTCTTGATTCCAGTGAATCGTTGGAAAGTGTAAGTCCCCTAACAGAAAGATGGCCGTCCCTGAAAAGCAAACAGAGATTCGATTGAGGCAGTCATGCAAATCTTCACAGAAACTGGCATGCTGCAGTGCAGTCCACTTATAACGATATTGAAAAAACCGGAAAATCCATTTGTTATAACAGATTATCGTTATATCTGGACCGGCAAAAAAAAAGGAGAAAAACAGAGCACACACTCACGTATTTTCCTGTGAGTATAGGCTTGTCTACTTACCAGCGATGAGTAAGTCGGGTTGAACAATGCTAATCAACCTAAAGAGCACTAAACACTTTATTACAGGATACATCAATAGCCATAAAATAACTTAAACATACTTTAAAAGTCTGAAATTCACGTTTGCTTGAGCAGCAACTGAAGCTTGACAATCGCTGTGAGCATCGCTTCCAGTAGCGCGTACGCCGGCGGTAGTCCTTGTTGCGTGCACGAAATCGATTAGCGACTGGATGAAATGCAGGGCATTCCTAGCCTTGATCATTAAAAGCGTACAGCGCGAATGCCTGCATTTTTTCATGAGGCTTCCAACTTTGAAACCATGCCAGAAATCCCGATGAATCTGCTGCTTCATTTCGAGAGCTTTCGCGCCTTCTACGTGGGCGGCGCCATCTTCCACGGACGCACAGTCGGCGATGGCGATACGGCCGCACCCTTTGCGCGGTAAGACAGCGA
Source organism: Amblyomma maculatum (assembly GCF_055883805.1). NCBI lineage: Eukaryota > Metazoa > Arthropoda > Arachnida > Ixodida > Ixodidae > Amblyomma > Amblyomma maculatum. The sequence continues at coordinate 208,599,311 of NC_139344.1, forward strand.
TTGCGATGATGATAGTGCTCATTTCTCGCGGATTTTTTCACGACAGTTCGTTTTCACCGCATATGTAGAGTTTTCATGTCATTCTCTCCTTAGTATTTTATTTTTATAAAACATTGTCAAATTTTCGTAATAAACATCTACCGGGCGGCGATAAAACTATCGTATCCGATTTATCGCCGATAATCGTTTGTTATATCTGGTTTATTTTTACATTGGACCAATGGGAAAACTGTAAATCCCAATAATTTGATCGTTGTAAGCAATATATCATCATATCTGGCATCGTTATAAGTGGACTGCACTGTAGACTGCGGTCGATAGCAAACAGCAAAAATAATTTGCCTAAAACATAGCGTTATACAACAGCACACGATTTCTAAACTTGTGGTTACAGTAACACAAAAGCTCTTTATGTGTTCATGATCTGTCACATCGGTATATATTGTAATTCTTTTCACAAGGAAACAGTTCTCTAATACCTTATCAGACAACCATGTCTCAGTGAGAGCAGTAATATCGGCGCTACAGTCATTTATGAGAACACACAAGTAGTCTATTTTGGGGAATGTACTGCGTATATTAGTGAACTAAACATTCGGGCCAGTGTTCACAGTACTAGTACAGCCACCCTTGGCAAGTCTCTACTTTCCCACATCAGTCATAATACAGCAAGAACGGAGAGTGCGCGGAGGTTCACTGTCGGCACTGTATTTGAGGTTATACATCACTTTCTACACTATAGCTATTGCATTTACCATTGGCAATTAATTTATTGTGCCGTAAATTAACTGGTAGATTATACTGTTTTGTGTATTCAATTAACCACTTCCTCGCCGTATGTATGGATGCAGAAAAATCATCCTTTATACAAGGGCAGTCATCCTTGAGCAGTGATCGCTTGGAGTAAACTGGCGCTTTTGCTTTATAGGTGTCAAATTTTACGACGGGCCTGCTGTTGTTTTCTGAGAACCTACCGATTCTATGCACACATGCAATGCAGTCATTAAAGAGAGCTTGAGTTTTTCAGTGATAAGGTCAGCTACGTTTTCTTCAGACTGTTCGAGTCTCAGAAGTGCTGCGAGGGAATCTATAAAAGAGTAGGTTGTCACGCCTTTAACGGTCTTCGCTGTCATCTAAACGAGCATGCAGCGCACGTTTCCATTACCACACGTTCCAGTGTTTTATGTCTACAAAGATCTCTCTTCCAGTTATCAAAACCAGACGTTGCATTTTCAGCAGCTTTCAGACTCGTAGTCAGCAGTGTCACATGTTGCAGTCTTTTGGTCTCATTTCAACACTGATAAGTTATTAGACATAGCAACCTGCGCTGTTTCCATGCAAATTGACCTTTCACGTATTTCCTGCCGCGTGTTGCAAATAGATAGTTAATTCGCCCTCCCTCCGGGCCAAGGTTGCTCTCGCTGTCACCACATATCAACAGTAAAAGGTCACACAATGGTTGGATCAGTGCTCCAGGGCGTGGAAGTACAACTATACAGTGGTTAATAGATTTTGAAACATGCTCAAGGTGGTTGACTAGCCTGCACGAAGAACAAAGACCAGCGTGAGGCCATTGCTGTCGCAGTGCTTCCACGCCCACAGAGGGAAATGCTCGAGATGCTTGGCTTTATAGCTGACATCAGCAGCACCATGGAGGAAGCAAACAACTAAGGAGAGGCCCTTGCCATTCCCAATGCATTAGAGAAAGTGTGGCAGAAGTGACGTCAAAATTTGGAGTTAGCCAAGTCGAGCCAGTAGCAACGGCATTGCTGTTGCTATGAAAACTCTAGCCACTAGCAACAGCGTTGCTAAGGGCCCGAGGGACGTGAGTGTCGCGGAGAAAGAAAATGTGGAGGGTAAAGGAGGAGGAGAGACATTGCAGCATCTGGTCTTCAAAAAAGTGACGTCAGGGCCTCTCCTAAGTTTTTACCTTCCTCCATGAGCGGCACACTCGGCATTGACGATGTCACTCCAGATGCCTTGACTGCAGCAAAGGTCCCTTACGCTGTCACATTGTCGAAGCAGGTGATGCTTTCAGCTCTCGGCGAAAGAAGTGCTCCATCTGGCCTGCTTTAGATTGGATCCAAAGACCAGTCCAAGACAACGCTTCCAGTTACCACAGAAAGTCTGCGTTGATGTAGGGCAGGCCTGGTAGATGTTGAGGGAAGCGCCGAGAAACTGCACAAAGAACAAAGACCAGCATGAAGCCATTGCTCTCGTGGTGCTTCCACGCCTACTCGGGATACTATGGTTGGCGTGCAGCCGCTATAGATATCGTAGCATTTTTACATGTGACTCTTCTAAGCCCTGGTTCTATAGTATACCTATATTTCATCTCACAAGATATTTGCAGCACTGTGAAAGGCAGAGGCACCCCGGTCCAATCAGGATCACGCGCACTACAGTAGGTAATTGTGCTCCTACGCGCCTCTCGCCCCCCAAATTGGTAGGGAGTACAGTAGGAGCACAATTCTCTATTATAGTGTGCAGGAGCGAGAGGCACTTAGGAGCTCAATTGCAAGGGCTCCTCTACCTTTCGCAGTGCTGCAGATATCTTGTGAGACAAAGTATATATGCTTGTTGTGGCTTCAACTGAGCGAACGCTTTCTCATAGTTTATGAAGGCTATATGTGGTTATATTCTAGGCATTTCACTGGCATTATATTAATAGTGTCTGATAGCATAGCCATTTTGTTGCAGCAGGAGATTGGCAGCATTGCACAGTGATGTAACGGGAATGCGATACATGACCGAGCGCCGGTTGGTCGATGGGGTGTTTGACATTGCGAAGTCATGTGGCATGGCCGTGCACAGCTGTGGGCTCAGCATTGATTGGCAGCTGCGTTTGGTTTATTTTCAGACGTGTTTAGACATGTCTGAAAATACACCATGTATTAGAGCTCCATGTATCAAGTTGGGATGACGCCGGAGTCAATTCCGCAATGTCCATTGTAAAGGAAAATTCTTGAGAGGGTGGTTGCGGAAGTATGCTCTTTAAAGCAAGACGATAAATTTTTAGGCACAACATAGGTTAAGAGACTCAAATTCTTGCTGCATATGAATAACATAAGTTCTCACAACCTCTGAACATATATGCAGAGCACACAAAGCATCACTAACCCAGCCTGCTTGTAGAAACAAGTTAACCCATCCCGCCCCCCACGCTTTGGAAGTGCATATTGCCGCTATGGGGCTTGGCTGGCCGGACCAAGTACTGTATCCGAAAAGTCTAATTATTGAGGTTCGAATTAACGAGCAATATTAGTCAGAAAACAGTGTGCACGTTTCCTAGTCAAGTTAAAAAAGCAGATATGCTAGTGAGGTTTGCAAATTTGCTTAGCCAAAATGGAATTGCATCTATGGATTAAATATTCCCTGCATTTCTTACCCGCCATTCATTTACAATTGTGTCAAACTTAAGTACAATAATGTAGGTGAAAACGAAATTAAGATAATGGCTGTTGCTGAGATAAAGCTTTTATTTCCGAGAACTGAAATGCAGCCTCCAGCCATTGATTCATGCAGTACCTCATGTGCAACTGCTCAACTTGAAATTGGCCCTCTGTCGCTCACTGTTAAGTTCTCTTCATGTCTAAATGACAAGTGACGCCATAAAAACTTATTTCAGCTGTGAGGATAGCGGTGTGCATCGCAAACGATTTCAATGGAAAGCCTGCTCTGAAGAGCTGCCAGCTAGCCAATCCATTATGTTGTCAGAGTGTAGCTCTCTTTGACAAAAGCATGCATTTGGTCTGTGATGAGATCCTTGAGCTTTTTGACGAAGCTGTACAGCTCACTGAATGGATAAAGGAGGCCTGCTCAGTCACAGCTGTTCGTTAGCCTCTTCTCTTTGTTATCCTCACCTCTTTTTTCTTTTTTTGATGATGTGCACCTAAACAATGTTAAAATGCTCACCGCTAGGTGCTCAGCGGCTCAAAATGGAGCTCGCGCTCATGTTATCCAGGCACTCGTCAGCTCTGTGATCTGTGGTCTATTGAGAGGTTCTCCTACTCTTTCCGTCCATTTCTACCCTTGGAAATGCCAAAGACAACTTCGGTCCATCATTCACGTAAACGTAGCCCCCGGGTCACAGTGTTTTTTGCATATTGGTGTCGTGGTATGGCTCAGTCACTGCAAACCACACTTATCTCTTGCATGCTGTGTGCAACAGAAACACTGCAGCAAAAAAAAAACAAAAAACGTAATGACGTTTTTTGTAATGTGACGCAAATGTAACGCAAATCAGCAACTTTGGCTACAGTAGCTGCGCTGCGCCGCTCTCACGTCCATTGAAGTAGACGGCAGCACCGCCACTCGGCCATTTTAGAAGCTCATATTGTCGACGGAGTAATTAGGGGCAGTGGGTCGAGGGAAGGCCCGCTCCAAGTGTGTGTCCGCGCTAGCGGAGTGCATAAAGCAAGGACACGGCCGGTTTCGATGGGGAGCACATGGCTGGTCTTAAGGGCGAGCGCGCTTCTCTCGCGTGCTCCCCATCGAGACTGGCCGTGGCAGGGAGCGTCAAAATCTCGCACTGTGGCGCTGCTGCGTCTTTTCCTTTAGAACCTCTCAATAAACTAAATGTAGCGCCAAAATGTGAAGATTGCCGTATCCCCCCCCCCCCCCCCCCCCCTCCTCCTCCTCCTGTCTGGCGCTTCGAACCTGCCGTTGGCCGAGCGCCGTCAAGCGGTTCCGCGCACTTATTTCTTGCTTGTTGTGCTGGCTGCCTCCTTTCCAGTGGTGCCAAACAATGTGCTTGTGGCGCACATCGCTGTGTGTTTTGCTACGGCTCGCGCCTCTTTCGCCCGTTTTTTTTTTTAATTGCTTCGCTCGAAATACCATGTTGCTGCGCTTTCGGGTGCAGCACACGTTAGCATAATGGCAAACCATTGTTTAGAATACCGTCCGCAAATCGAGACGCGGCATGGAAAAAGGTTTTGGTGCACCGAATGGGCCGGGCATACTTCTCAACACCATGGTCGTGGCTCTGTGAGTTAAGTGAGCAATTGCTCACCTCTAACCTAATATGCTGCAACACACTGTGTACGGATTGGTTAATTTTTTCGCCCTGCCAATTACCACATGCCCATGCATCATATTTTTTACAGTTTAAGTCCTTGCTTTTTAACGACACAGCTGTACTCTGGTGTTGTCTTTATCGTGAATGTGAGCTTACTGCATGTTTTGAATGTGTCACCGCATTTAACGAAGCAGTGATGGCTCTTAGGTGGCCGAATAAAGCCACATCTTTCGTGCTTTGCTTTTGTTTGGTGTGCTAGTTCGCGATTTCGCACGCCACACGTGCAAGCGGTGGTAGATCTGCAGCTGACGCTGTAAACACATACAAGGCAACTGCTGCCATGCTTCTCAAGTTTACCGGCAGCTCTAAATCACTCTAAATGCAAAGTAACCATACTCAGACTGTTGCTAAGTGGTTCTCCTCTGCTGCCTAGTTACAATTTTTTTCTAAAGCATACCGCGCAGTTTGGCTGACGGGTGACGAATGCTGGACACACAGAGGTGAATGAGAGTTGAACTGACGCCGAAATCGCATAGGTATGGTGTAAGACACTGGCTGCTGAAACTATTTTAGTTCAAAATCTTTTTTGGTATTCTGTATTGATGTTTCAGCAGTGAGTAATTTAACGTGAACATGCTGCGACAAAATGCAAGCTGAAATGCTCTGGTGAGACCCGGCGCCAGGGCTTTTACCAACGCCTGCTCCAGAGACCGTCTGCTAGCCGCGCACCGTGTAGGCGGAGCCACGGTCGAAACACGAGAGAAGGAGCGTTGGCTCCGGAGGAGGAGAGAGGAGATGGCGCTACTTTTCGTTCATTGAGGGGTTTTATTTCACTTGGAGCTGGCAGCACCTTGACTACTTCAACTGCCGCTACGGGTTGACCGTACTCTTCCTTGGAGTAAATGCGCTGTCGAGGACGTTCTGTAATTAGGATAAGACAGCTGTTCAGTAAAGAGTGCATTATCTGAGCAAATGATGACCTATAAGGTCCTTATCGCTTTTTTGTTGTAGCCGCGTGCTTACGGTGGCAGCACAGAGCATGCCAAGCTCACACAGTTTCACGCTGCCACCACACTTGTAGTCTACCCAATGCCACACACAAAAACAGCTCTCAGACGTCGCCAGGAAAAGTGAGCAAGTCAGAATTGCGCGGAACGCGTAGGCTCAAAGGGTCTTGTATAACACATAGAGCCAGTCATTGATACGCGGGCACTGCAGAGCAGTCTGGACAGAGCTAGGGAGTGGAAGAGTTGCGACTCAGGAGGATAAAGAAAGAATGCAATCGCTAAGAGTGCCATACTGATTGTATGCGAAGCTTTGCACGTAGCATGTTGACGCACCTACGACCTCTTCCTATGTGTTTTTTGCGATAAGATCGCCCTTGTGCATATCTTCGTTGATTTCTCGTGTCATTTTGATTTCAATTCTATTGTGCTCTACAACCCACAAATAGCAAAATGAGCAAACCTCGACGGAGAAACTACTGCGTTGCTCTTGGCTGTAGTATCAGGTCTGTAACTGATGGATCCGAGATCGGGATGCTCTGGAGTTATCGTTATAATTGGGATTTCTGAAGCACGCGCACGAAAGAGAAGGCTCGCCACGTTGTATGCGCACTTCCCGGTTCTTGATGATATGCATGTACGTAGTCTTAATATTTATTTCTCTTCAAAATGCAGCTCACATATGGTGTCTGTCATGTCCAATGCCTTAAGTTCGGTACAATTTGCGCATTCATATGTGCACTTATTCCGTATATGTTGTATGCACATACTCCCACTGATCAGTCACTGGGAATTAATTTAAGCATTTAGTGATTATCTCATGTGAGTGCAGACTGTACAGAGCACTTGTTTGAAATCATCTGGCTCCAGCAGCCCAGTGGATATTTGTATCTTTTTTAAGAGCCAGAGCAGTTCCTCATCACTACACCCATATGCAACTGCCTATCATTTTATTACCTTGCTCGAAGCATTAATTATATTGTCGTGTCAATCGCCCCTTCAAAAGCAATAAATGGCTCCTCAATGTGAGTGACAAAGGCCAAACTATGCCCCAAAGCATGAGCTTCAGTTGCTCAATGCAGTGTAAATTAGATGAAACTTAATTCCCTCGTTATGCAGAACCAACAAGTGCCTAGCACTGTACATGTTTATAGTGGTTGAAAAGTGGTTAAAATTATTAGTTATATGGCAGTATACGTGGCCCAAAAGTGCATTTTGAAACTTAACTTTGCCCGTTTCAATGATATTCTCGTGAATGGATGCAAATGAGGCAGCAGTGCACCGGGCATTCCCGTCAGAGTATATATATAAAAAAAAAAAAGGCTGCTGGGGGGCGGGGGTTATTTTTCAAAAGATCTGTATACTGCATCATGAATGCTTTAGAAAATTTAGAGTTTCAGCGTTGGAGAACTCTATGCCAATATCATCTGTGGCATGATAATACACAAAAGAGATCGGCATGAAGTCTCCTTCAACGTGCTGACGTCCCTGCCCTTCTTGTCAAAGGACGAAACAGTGACAATAGCAGAAGATTAAATGAACGAAAACTTGTTGTGCTGCATAGGACGGTTTAAAGCCTGCAGAAGTCTGTCTAAGGAAGTATTTGCACGTTCCTACGTGATGTACAGCGAATATATTCAAATGCCAGCTACACTGCAAGTGAAACTTTTTGGGCTTTTGCAAGAGGACAGAAATTGTTTGACTTTCTTCCATAAATATTTACCAGAAGGCTGTATACGTCAGGGAGCCGAAATAACTTAAGAACATACCTGCCTGATCGAACTGTACTCGTTGAGCTGCTACGAGCGAGCTGGCGGTTGCCAGGATAGATGGATGGTGGATGTTGGGGGGCAATCCCTTTGAAATGGGGTGGTGATAGTCATCATCGTACTCAACCTTTCATTTTTATGGTTTTTAACTTAAGATAATCCGCTTACTTTAACGACCTTTAGTCCCATGTTATCTTTTAATACCCATGATTAATTTCGATTTAGCTTCTATGCGTCCCCTCTCTGGTATTTATCCACCAATCTTCCAAACGTCACTTACCTCTACCGCCGATTTGTTCATGCTTCCTTTGTTACCTCTAAACCCCAGTGCCTCAGATAGAGTGACTATGTTCGCATCAAGCCCTGGATGGATACTGCCACACTCAAGTATAAAATATTCATTTGTTTTTGGGCATCTATTGCACATAGCACGAGTTTCATCTTCTTGATTAAACTTTTTTCTGTAGCTTCGGGTTCTAAGACATCCCGATCTAGCTTCAAAAAGAAGACCCCTGCCTCATGAGTTGTGATAGGTTTTCCTTTTTGATCCGATTTTTCTATTTTCTTTATATGTCTAGGGTCAGCTACTTTTCCTTTGAATTATTCCAGTTTTTAGCCTCTGCGTTCTTCACCTGTCGTTTAATTTTCTTTAGTTCTACATACTGGTTTTCTTGTCCTTTTCCGCCACTGTGAGTCAATGCCGTTATGGTATAAATATTTGAGTACTTCTGCCCACCTGTTGTCATCCATTTTCCTTAGGCGTTCTTCATACAGTATTTTGCTCTGAGCCTCTCGTGCCTCGAAAGAGGCCCAGCACATGTCTCCCTGGATTGCTTCGTTTGTAGTTTTGCCATGGGCTCCAAGTGCTAACTTTCCCACAGATCTTTTGATTTATTTCTAACCCCGACTGGACTTCTGCCTGCACAAAACCACGTTTTCGAAGGAAAGCCCTGGTACCATTATTCCTTTCCAAATAAGTTTAAGAGGGCTCATCAGCTAAAAGGCAACACAGATTTGAACTTTTTTTGTTGATAGATGGAAGTGCTTAAGCACCTGAAAAAAGAGGAAAGTTCTATTTTCCTTCCAGGTGTGTAAATTTCACCGTGACACGAAAGTATTAGCCGAGAACTTTCAGTGGATATAAGGCCGAACCTGGAGTGATGGCCAGAGAATGGACCTTTCTTTTCTCTGGTAGCTCACCATTGTAGCGTTTTCCAGTTTGGACCGCCTGTGCTTCCTTTCATTGTTTAACTGAATTCTTTACGGTGGTAGGGTGAGGTTACTTTGTAGACAGTACTCAGCAGGGATGGTTTTTGCTGGGGAGAGAGATAGGTGAGAGTGATATTTCTGCAGAGTTGAAAATGCGTGAAGTGAACGGTCCCTTATATTAGCCGTGCTTTGCTGGAAAACGGTCCATAGGGAACCCAACCTCAAGTTTGGCTGCACGACTGCAGAGCGCGCTCCTCCGCAAGCGGCAAAAATTTGAAGCATTGGTTGGGCGCAGCGCTGATGCGGCGCTTGATCGAACATGTTCTGGCGGCTTCGTGTGCTGCTCGCGTCGCTCGTGTTACCTCTCTTTGTGAGTGCTCGCGCCGGCCCGCCGCCGTGGCTTTGCAGGCATGCAAATAGGTGTCATAGCTGAGTTTAAAACATGGCTGGTGTGGTTCTGCAACGCTCGAAATGTGGGGAAGTGTATTGTTGTGTTGCTGGTTGTCTCAACAGCTCGCCTGTAGACTTCGTCCAGGGTGGAGACAACCTCGCCGACGCCGCCATATTGAAGCACACGGGATCCGCTGCGCTAGCATGCGTAATGGCGCCATGCTTGATTTCGGCGCTTCAGAAGGCTTTGAGTTGAATTGTCTTTTTCATCAGTATTGCACTGTGTGGAATTTCACTCTCAATAGCCGTTTTACACATCTGATTGTCCAATACGTAATTGTACAACTTAATTTTACGACCTCAAGTGGCCCAGCTTGTGCGGCTGTGGGATTGGAAAACCTGGTAATATTTGATACATCCTTTCGCCGGCATGTGCTGCTGCCCTGTGCGGGTTGAAGCAATCATCTTATTGTTTTCCACATGGCCTTTTTTTTTTATTCGTAGTTTTGTTGACAGCCGCACGTCAGCCGCTCGCGCCCTGTGGTTGGATTTGCCTTCTTTGCGCGGGCTGTGTCTCTTTTATGAGCTTGCAGAAACTGATGTCGGTCTCTTTCTAATCATTCGAAGTGAAAATGCGAGTTGTTTGGCCGTATATTGCTTACAAGGAGCAATTACATCTGTTTACAGGCAGACTCTGGTATATACTAATGATGCGTGAACTTCAGTATACGAATGTTGCGACAGCGGTTTTTCTTTTCTTCTCGGCTCCCTCGAAAACCGACTTCTCTAGTTGTTGATAGCATACATGATTAAGTAAGCTTTTCACTCGTTTCGTTTTCCTCATGGGCGCCCATTCGCCGGAAGTCCGTGAACTTTCTCGCATGTAGAGTTCGCTTGTACCATGGACATATGCCCCGGTTGCTCGACTGCGATTCCTCTGCTTTATTTTATTCAAGGCGATCCCTACTGATTATTAAACTATGCATGTGAACCTACACAAATGGTTAATGTGAGGTCATCATAAACTATAGATGCTGTTTTCTGAAAATTTTAAATCCGAAATTAAGAGTAATCGACTTTAAAAAATCTTTCATTGCAAAAATAAAGCGACCATAAAGGGTTTGATTGGAAAAGCTGCATTATTTTGGCGATGCCTGAACTACATTTTTTGATTGGGTACTGAACAGTCAGGCTGCTGTAAAAATAAATGCTAGACGCCTAAAGGTTGATGTTTATTGCTGATGCAGACAAGTATGTAACGTAACTTATCAACCTCACCCCTAGCAGACAGTAAAGACAACAAAATCGAGTCTGATGCGAATTTGAAAAAACGTAGCTTGTTGATCCAGTTGCTGCCTGGTACGTGAAAAAAAAAAAAAAACAGCCGAAACGACATGTTCATAATGCAAACAAGTACACTGGTCGATGCTGGAAACATCACTGAATTTTTTTTTTCATGAAATTTTATTTTTTGTTTCCAGCGCCGCCCCTGTACTCTTCGTCGCTTCCGCTGTTTTTTTTTTTTTTCACGTAGAATGCAAATACTTTTTCTAATGTTGAGTGCAGACGAACATGGAAAAAATGCAAACTGTAATATAAATTACCGAGCCAGAAGGACATATATATTGTGTATGAATAGTCGGTTGTAACTCTTGTAGAAAAGATATGAAAGCAAAGCGTGAAAAGAGATGCAAATCACGAATTACGTAACAAACTTGGGGCAAACATTTTGATGTGTGCAGTGTGAAAGCATTCGCAACAATATTGAAAATGAAAAAAAAGGAAAGACATCAACCACGAACTAGCGAGCAAGAAAGACTGGTTTTTTATATGTAGAGTGTGGTATAACAGTTAAAACAAAGCACTCTACACCAATTTGACATCGGCACAGTATAGCTGCCATAATTGTCGTCACAATCCTCAAATTCGCTTAGCCGGCCTCTGCATCAACAATTGAGGAGCTGCTGTGTTCCTCTCCAGGAGGTGTACATTTGGCAGGCCATCTCGCAGAGAGTTTACTCGGCTTCTGTTGAGCTGAATAAATAGTTGCTATTGTTTCGAATCACTGGAATTTGAGGAAATTATATTCTCCAGTTATATTATCCAGTTATATAAGAGCATGGTCAAAGCTCTGAAATTTAACAGATGGCATCCATCCTATCAATTTCTCTCCTAACTCGTCCTCATCAAAGTGCTACTAAAAAAAGATAAAACACCAAACGTGATTACTAAGGTTAATTTAAAGTGATACAAAGAAATACTTTGAAGAATATTATCAAAAGTGATGAAAAGATCGTTTTCATAAAACTTTTGCTGAACATTACCGAACCTCTCATATTTATAAACAATGCGCAGTCTACGACAGGTACCAATCCAGAAAACCCAGAAAAAATTTGAGTAATATAATGCGTGTTGGCGGCATGTTTACATATGTCACATCATGCTTAGGCATTTTGCTGTGCAACATAATAGGAAGCATGGCAATAAATGAACATCGCATTTATCGTATTGCAAATATATACCCGCAAACAAAATTTCACTACATCTCTTGCGGTTACAACGGTGCAATATGTACTTATCTAAAGAAATAAGCTAGGAGCCTTGATTTGAGATCCGCGAGACATCGCTACCAAACAGCATCTTCACTCGACTCTAGCTATGACACTACGCGAATAGAAAAACAATCTTCAAAACGAAATATAGGTCAAAACTGTCTTGAAACTTACATTGCCGGTATATAATTTAGTTATTTTCCGTCGGTCCCACTTCTATCTTCCCTTTCAGCCCCAGGGGAAATGAAAACAACCTAGTCCTTTACGGGTTCACCCAGTGCATATCGGCACACACAAATTCTTGTAATGCTCATTCTGTTGACCTGGCAAGCTCGTAAGACACGCGGTCTAACAATCTCAAATAAGTAAAACCACCAGCGAGTTATCCGCAGCCTCGAACAACGCAAGCTTAGCTGCTTGCACCAAGCAACTGCGACCGCACCGATCGCCCGTCGTGATTCAACATGGCGCCGCAGCGCAAAAGAGGCAGCATGGGGCCGGTCAAAGGATGGCACCACCCTGAACAGCGGCGCTGACATCGAGGCACCCTCGCGCCCGCAGCGCCACCCTGCGATGCTTGGGTGCCCTATTGTGTTGGGGACCCTAGTATTCAGCCCCCAGATAAAACGAAAGATGGAACTCTTAGTGAAAGCACACAATCTTCCCGACTACAGCACAACTTTTGCCTTTCCTTTTGTCACTGCCACCGTCATGGATTTGAACAGATTTCTTATTACTGGTTCGTTTTGTTACAATAATAAAACTTGCAATCTAAAGGAAAGGAAAGATGGCTGGTGGGCACGCCACCAATGTATGATCTTTTTGTACATGTAAACGGGGCAGCAACCCTCAAAGGAAACGTCCCAACGAATTCCGACTGGTTTGAAAGCTTAAATCCCATACCTCATAGTTTCTGAGGAAAGCTCAATATTCACTCTGCTTTGCCATGTTTTTTTATCGCTGTGTATTTTAGCGCACCTTCCGAGCTCGACGTTTGGCCAGCGTGGGGCAGGAGGTCCTGCTAGCTGTAACGCATTTCAAGGTGACTCTAATTGGAGAATAAAGGCAGTGGCAGAATGCTTGACATGTGAAACCGGTTCAGAAGGGAACTGAATGATTTTGCCTGCCAGGCTACGTGCCTTACATGGAGAGGTCCATTCTGGAGTGCTTTCTGCACAGATGGCACACCCACACCTTGCCCGCGTACAGTGGGCAACGGCTGCACTGACTTCAATGCGAACATTTCTTCAGAGATCTGCCTGATCAGGAGCAAAATTAGAGACAAACGAGTGAGTCAAAGATTCACTGGATAACCGACGTTTCGATGCCGTTTCTACACCTTTAGGGTTGACTAGATTTTGGCCGAGAAGCGTGCTTTTTAGCCGTTGCTCGCAGTTAGTCACCATCTTCAGTTTCCCAGCTAACTTTCGCCGCATATTAAAAAACAACGCAGTCCTAGCTCCGGGAGTATGCATCATGACGGCAGGCTTTTCCCTCGCTCTTTGTGCATTTTGCTTCCTGTGCTCAATAAAACTGAAGGGCGGCATGCACCCAGTGCGTGAATGCTTTGCATGTGCGCAGCATGCATTTGATGCTGTACGTATCTGCTCATGCGCCGCACTGTTGCCTGCTCGCATCTTCTCTCCTGCATGAATCCGGCTCTGGTATGCACATTTTCAGCCTTCCGACTAATCATGCGGCGCCTATACGTCAATAACACTGTCCCTTAAAAGCATCAAATGAAATGTGTTGGAGTTCTTGTTTATTGACACATTGCCTCCGCCGTGTAGGTTGCTCTGCCTTCTCAAACAAAAATTCTTACAACTTACGAAAAGCACAGATAGAAATTGTCAGGCTGAAAGTCCTTTATATGTCTCATGAGACGGAAAAGCTGCCGCCGTAAGTGTCCCCAGAATGTGTCGATGGCAAAAGTAATGGTCCCATAAGGTCTCATTACTCATCATCTTATATATATATATATATATATATATATATATATACATCAGTCATGTATCGTCGTTAGAAGTTTAATTGCTGAGTGGTATATTGTAATATTCAGTCATTTGACGTTATACCAAGTCGTGTGATCATGGCTAGTCTTGTGAAGTCTCATGTCGTAAGGAAAAGAAATAAAGGTAGAAAATCGCTGAAGTAACGTCTTGTGAGTTATATGTAACTTCGCACTAATTGTGTGACACCGTAACGAAGTAGTAAGAACTGCCACATGTTTCAGGATGGCTTGCAAAGTCATGCAAAAAAATGTCGTGCAAAAAAAAAAAAACTGCCACAAACTCCACATTTTGTATGGGAATTCAAATGGCCATGGCTGTGCTTAGGAACAGTTTTTCCTCTAGCGAGGACTAAACTCGTTATGCATATGCTTTTCACCTTTTGAGAAATACCTCGTGCGTTTCCGCATCTTTGTCCAGGGTCTCTATTCCGAGTTTGTGTCGTTATCGAGAGTGTTGCTATTTTCCCCACCTTCGTTTCCAGTGTTTCCGTGTATCAGCGGACTTGAGGTTGGGGAGATAGCGACACTGTCGGTAACCATGCAAACTCGTAATATGGGCCCTGGGGTCCTCATGTGCATAATGCTCTCGGTTGAACTGCTCGCTAGGGAGTTTTAAGATAGGGGGACCGGTGATAGGGCAATAGCAGGGTGATAATGCACACGTGTGGAGGGCTGCGGTAATAGGCAAAGGGTGCAGTAATTACTCTGAGCATGCACATTCGCGCCCCGCTATTACATTATTCGCCTAACCGATAGGGTGCCCTTATTTACGCCTAAATTTGGCGCATAGACGACATACATTCATTTTTAATTTTCAATGGATTGTGCTTACCTTGTTCGCTGAGAATTGGAAATTTGCGTTGCCTACAGTGTCGGCGCCTCGAAACAAGGATCTTTTGCATTGGATTGGATTTATTTGTCACACCCTTTGTAACGGCGGGCATCCAAGGAGGCCATGTAGAAGTCTTGGGCATCACAGTAGCGATGCCGGATTTTGGTGGCGCCGTCTGTTGCACATCCGTGAACATATCTTTAACGATTGTTTTACCTTGAAGCTGCAATGATTTCCAACATTCTGAAACGGCTGGTTTGAAGATTTCTTGGCTTCTTTAACAGTGTTGAGCGCAGGAAATGTTAGTGTTTTACTCCCCCGGTTAAACAAGTTTGCTTCGTGACTACTGAAATAAATGTAATTTTGTATTACCTAGATGGCGCCACCGATATGAACCATGTGAAAGCTGCGTGTTTTGGGTCGCCGATATTGCAGACGAAGGATTTCTAACCAATTCTGATTGAATCGGGTATATCGCCTGGCGTAGTATTGAAAGTTTTAGATGGCTGTGTGTGATTTGTGTGCCATATTTCGGCGCGAATAAGGGAGAGGTTTACCCGAGAGAAACTCATTGCAACTGTCGGTATTTTTTTGTTCAGTTATGGATGCTCTTATAGCTTCATATTTCTCACAGCTATTTCCTCTCTATCCTGCCAGAATTACAAATATTCTCTCGACATTGCTGCCTTTGATGACATATTTAGGGTGCCTTGGCGCTATTGACTTCTTTTGACATTTTGGCTCTTGGGCTGCAGGTTGGGTCCTTTCTTGGCTACTTTTTAAAATTTTGTGGCTCCTTTTTGAGAGTTTCGGTCTTGGCAGCTATTCTTGCAGTCATAACTCGACAAAAGTGCGTTCACTCGCTCGCTTACAAAAAAAGTTTGGTCAACCTGCGAGCTCCCACAAACTCGCACACGTTCAGCTCGCCGAACTCGCAACCCCAATCTTGTAACTCACGCTGACTCTTTGCCGCTCTCTGTGGCTGGTAAATATGAGAAATAGCTTTCAAGGCTATGTTTCTTTTTCCTTCAAGCAGTTTGGTTGACATATTTCACATGGGTGAAGCACCACATGTAATTCTTGCCTTGTTTTTGAACCTTATCATGATGTTCATAGTAAGTTGTCAGCACGCATGAACTGGACGTTATGAAAGGCATGACTGGGCCTCTGCCCACCTTATGTTGTACAACAGTGGCAGCATTCATCGTGTGTGCGAACTGTACAAATTATGCCAGGGATTACACGCAGAAAAGGATGTTTCGAATGTCATTTTTTGGTCGCCCAGAGTCATCGCCAAGTCGCTCTGCCATCAAATGCCCTTGGTCGCGGCTAGATGTCCTCACGTCCGCTGTCAACAAGCAAAAGAAAGTGCTCACCGTCATCACAAGAACACAGGCCATGATCTGAGCCGGACTCACTTGCACGTCAGATCATTACTTGAATGCGAGTCCGGACTTGCGACTCGTGAACATATTGCAACTAACCGAAACAGGCACCAGGTTCCACTGTATTCGTTCTGTGCCATTATACCATTCATCCTGTTTCTGTTTTGAACAAAAAAAGTATACGCCATTCCGAACACTCTGGCAATTGCATTGCAAAACACGAATACAAAATTGATGATTGTGCAATTTATAGAAAAGTAGCAGTGTAATAGCTTTCAACTAAACTCTGAAAGATGTTTCAGCTTTGCAAAGTTTATTATCCTGTTATCGGGCAAAAGGAGGTAAACAAACGCTAAGCATGGAACATGCTGCACCGCGGATACTGATTTACATGCTCGGGCCAGCCCCAGGTGCGCCTTGTTGCGGCATGCACGTGGTATATGAAGCGCTTTTGCTCTGGTCGCGTTGCATGACAAAGCGCGCATTACACAATGTAACGCGGCCGACTATGCCTGTAAATTCAAACCTAACTACTTTTATTATTCACCTTGAGAAATATGGCGTGCCGAGGGAGTTCTCTTAACTGTACTCCTGACAGCTGTTTGGAGGAGGTGGCATTTTGTAGTGAAGTTTGGTCAAAACTTACGTATGATGAACCATACATCAAGGCCTCAGATGTTAAGGTGTCAAACTGCATTAATCAGGTGACAAGATGCATATCTATACAATCACAGTATTATACCAAAAAAAGACAAATTTGGCATTGCCATAAAGCGGTGAACATGCGTTTTTTTACTTGTTTTCTAATTCAACCCGTGCGATAGTGCCGCTGAAGCCACCGTCCAGGTTTGTATTGTCAGTCGGTGCCAGAGTGGTCCCGAAAAAGTTATGCAGTTTTATAGCCAGTAGTGGTCGGACCAAGGAGGCAATGCCGCAATCTCTTGCTCAAGGCGGCCACCATCTGTGTCCTTGCAGGGAACCATGTCCATCATCATCCGACTGCAGAACTTGCCCTGGGCGGCAAACTCCCTGGATATCCGCCGCTACTTCCAGGGCCTCACCATACCCGAGGGCGGTGTGCACATTGTGGGCGGTGAGAAGGGCGACGCGTTCATCGCCTTCGGCAGCGATGAAGATGCACGCCAAGCCATGGAGCGTGACGGCGGCAAAATCAAGGAGGTGCGCATCAAGCTTCTGCTCAGCTCGCGCGCCGAGATGCAGCGCGTTATCGACCATGCGCGTGCCCAGCACACGACGCCCGCGCCCGCTAAGAAAGAGGAGCGCCGCCGTCCCAGCCCTGACGACCGATCGCGAAGACCGCTGAGAGACCGCTCGCCACCTAGACGCCGGACGTCGCGGCGGGACCGCAGCCATAGCCGCTCTCCTCCGTACCGTAGGGACAAGGACCGATCGCGGTCCTCGCGCTCGGACGAACGACACAGAAGCTTTGACGATCCCGGTCGGATGGCTGAACCATCAAAAGTATCCAACGGCCAGGTCTCCGAGCGTAAAGGCTGGGACGAAAAGCCGGCGGCCTTCGCGGATCCCAGCAAAGCGGCGCCCACCTTTCCAATCGGCAACATGCCGGCCCGGCAACAGAATGATGTTGGTGCGGGACCTGTCAACATGGCCTGCCAGCAGCCTACACCGCTTCCCAACCTGGCAGCATTCAACCTACCTGCTGTGGGTCTGATGGGAAACCTTTCAGGTCTGACGGCCAACATGATGGGCGGCTTAATGGCGGGTGGCGAGGCTATGGGAGGAGGCATGCCGGGAAGCGTGGGCGATGGCGTGCCCACCAACGTGCCTGCGAATCTTCCTAGTGGCCTGGCCGGCCACATCGGCGGCGGCATGGCCGTCAACATGCCTGGAAACGTCTCTGGCGGAGTGCCCACTGCGATGCCGGGCAGCATGCCCGCTCACTTGGGTGGAATGCCAGCGAGTGCAATGGGCGCCAATGTAAGCGGTGGCATGCCTGGAGGGATGCCGCCTGTGCAGATGGGTGCCAATATGCCCGGAGCCTTCGGAATGGGCGACGCGATGCCCAACAACATGGAAAACGTGGGCAGCATGGCTCCAGGCTTTGTCGATCGTCGATTGGATGGCAAGCCGGACCGAAAAACTGATGGGCCTGCACCACCAGGTGGAGCGCGGGACATGCCTCGTCATGCGGAGGAGACTTGCTGTGTCGAGATTCGTGGTCTGACAGGGGCTCCGACTCCAAGAGACGTGAAAGACCTCTTTCGAGGGCTGCGGATTTTCGGCGGCTGCATACGCGTCGCCACATCGGAGGCGGGCATCAAGAGCGTTGTGGTGAGGTTCGCCAACAAGTGGGACGCCCGCGAAGCGCTTCAGGGCGACTACAAGGTGTTATGCGGAGACCCTATCCAGCTTTGTCCGTTTCCGGAAGACCTTTTCGAACAAACTGAGCTTCTGGTCGCTTCCGCACCAGGCCCGCAGGGCCGGCCGCCCCGCGAAGCAGACCTGGTCGTTTCTATGAAGGGCCTTCCTTACAACACCAGCGAGCAAGACGTATTGCAGTTTTTCTCCGGTCTCAACGTTCTGGACATTGTTGTGGAACACGACCGCAGTGGCCGCGCCACAGGCACAGCCTTTGTGGAATTCGGTGACAAGAGAGACTTCGAAACTGCCATGAGCATGCAGCGACGCAAAATTGGCCACCGCTACATCGAGCTTGGTGTGGGCAGCCGTGACGTCATGTACGCTGCGCGAAATGGCGAGAGTACTGGTGCGGAAGGGGTGCCGGGGAACCTGCGCGAAGAACCGCCCGTTGGGCACGGAGGGGGTCCGGAGCGTGGGCCAGAGCTTGCCGCTGGACCCGGTCACGGGCCATGTCCTATTCACGGCCCGCAGGGCTTGGGTCATGGGCCGGGTCACTCGCTCGTGCCGCCAGGCCACACTTGCGTTTCCATGCTGGGGCTGCCAAGCACTGTCACCGACAGAGACATCGCAGACTTCTTCAGCACGCAGGGCGTGATACCGCGCGCCATTCACATAATGCTTGGTGCCAATGGCGTTCCCACTGGCCACGCTTTTGCCGAGTTTGGGAGCCACGCCGATTGTGAGAGGGCCTTTCTGCAAGACGGCGCCAACCTTGGCCCTCACGTGATAGCGCTCAAGACGATTCCTTACAGCGAAGTAGCGCAAGCGCTGGGAGGCCACCCGCGTCCAGACGGCCGGCCCGATGGTCGTCCTGACAACCGCTTCGATCACCGCTTCGAGGGTCGCTTCGACGGCCGCCCTCACGAACGCGGTGACGGTGGGCGGCCGGGCTTGATACGTCCCGAGGGCCGATTCGAGCCACCGGGGGGCCCCCCGCGGGACCGCGACGGGCCCCCGGCTAAGCGACCGCTGCTCGAGCGCTCCTCGAGGCCACCGCTGTTCCCGGAGCCCCGGCGGGGCCCTCTGTTTCCGGAGCGCGGCGGACCTCTCCTGCGGGCGCCGCGCCACGAGGAGCCGCGCATGGATGGCTTCGGCAAGCCCGGCTGCGTAGTCACCGCTACCAACATCCCGTACCGCGCCGGTGTCGAGGACATTATCCACTTCTTTCAGGGCTACGAACTGACCAAAGAGAATGTCATGCGCCGCTTCAACGACCGGGGCCAGCCGACGGGTGACGCGCGGATCGCCTTCCCCACTCCGCGAGATGCTCAAGAAGCCCTCGCCAAGTTCAACAACCGACCAATGCATGGCCGAGCGATATCGCTGGGCATATTGTGAACTCTCACACTAGGCAACCGTTGTCAGCTCGCAAGTTTTGCACTACGTCCATCCTCGTGGCACCATTGTGTGCTTTTGGAGAACCCCGACATCTCGGCGATCATTGTGAAGCTTGCATTTTCAGTTTATTCTAGCCAGAGGTCGGTAAGAAAGTTCGCATATTTCATCGGTAGTTGCATCATCATCTTCATACATTAAAGACCATTTTGTTGTGTATTCTGTGTCTGAGAGGACGATTGAGTGTGCGAGAACGCACGACCCCCTTGTGGGTAGGCGCGTAATGCCCTACTGTTTCGCTCCTCGAGTCCCTTCACCACGCAGAGAAGCAAGTTAGCGTATTTAAGCGCCAGCGCCGCTGGCGCACTGCCTGGCCATGTTCCTGCGACTCGCGGTTTTAAAGTTACGGACTCCCCCCCCCCCCCCCCCCCCCCTTTTTTTTTGCAGCAGTGGCCGTGGTTCCTGCAATGCGCTTTATTTTCGTACAACTCCAATATGTCTGCCGCCACGTGGCAGTGGCTAATTTATGTAGCCTATAAATACACTTGTGCGTTAAAAATTGCCCTGATAACGGTCGCTGGCTGGCACGTTAGTTCCTAGCGTTCAGTACTGAATAACGTTTCAAAAAGCGACCAGCGCTGCGCTCCCAGTTTAGAGAAAAGCTCTGCATGGCGCCAGGTTTCCACTGTTCTGCACTTCCCAACTGGCACCTGTCTGCATATGATTACTTGTGAGCGTGCTACCCTTGAGACATCGACGGCTTTCTTCCGCCTGTCGGTATCTAATAGCCCTCATTTAGAATGGTGGCACACTTTTCATCATCGAATAAAAGATGTACACGAACCAGGCGTCTATTTCGTATTTATTGCGGTCAATGATCGCGGTATGTTTCTTGCAGCGAGCTGGGTATGCGCCGAAGCACGCAGTATAGTCTCGTGAAAAGTCCTTCAACGGTAAGTGTTGCTTGCTCATCTGGGAAAAGACCCGAGTTGCCTCGGTACTCTGGACGTAATTAGGTGACTGTTAATATGATAGCTTCGACTTTTCGCTTTATCACCACCCGGTGACGCCGGGGATTGACAGGCTCGTAGTTGCCGCATAGGCACGAAACTACGAGGACTGCTGTTTGCGATGCTGTTCCTGAGCCAGGAGTAGAAAACTTATTCCGGGTGTTGCAGCGGACAAAAACTCCTGAAAGTAGAAGTGTGTATAAACAATTTTCTGGGTCAGGCTCGCAGCCGTGGCGGAAGTGATTTTGGGCAAAAACAGATTTAATGGACCTACTCGGTACTGAACTTGAGAAAAAATTGGCAGTGGCTGACCTCCTAAGCCATGACATAGAAAGCGAAAGCAGCAGCAGTAATAGTAGTAGTAGTAGTAGGTGAGGGCAAATCGTTTCGTTTCTCTGTTGTCGCACTTTGTGTGGTCGCTTTCAAAGTCTTCTCGCCCTTCGCGAGTTTCCATCGCTCATTCAGCTGTCAGCTTCATTTTTACGACGTACTGCTGCTTCGGTCGTCGAGACTTGTAGGCGGGCGGTCGCACTAAGCGTTGTCTCATCCACAGACTCCGCAATTCTGAGCGTATATATGTGTACCTTTGAAAGCGAGCGCCTGCTCCATGGTTTATATCCCTCGCTGCGGCGCAGCAGCTGGAGAAGCAGATGTGCGACGTGAAGAACGGTGCGCCGCGCGCTCCGTACACGAGTGCAGGACACGTGCAAAGCAGGAGCAGGCGGCGAGCATGCCGCGCGCCGCTAGGCAAGCGGCTGAAGGTCAACTGGGGCGCAGCAGCTAACGCTCTGAAACTTTCAGCTCAAAATTAGACTCCGTTTAGGTGTGCTTAAAAGCTGAAATGGCGAAAGCCACTTTACAGGAATATTTTCATTAAATCTCACTGTCATCGCTACCATACCGCTAGACGATCTGTTTCCCGCGGGCCCGGCGTGGAGTAGTCAGGCTTGCGCGTTCGTCTGGAGAGTAGAGGAATTGTGGTTAGATTCCAGTCAGAGACAGGTTTTTTTCAAATGGAATTATGGTGGACACTTTCCAAGTCAGCGTCGTTTTCCTTTTGCCGCAAGCTCCTCGAGCTATTTTGAGTTCCTGTTCTCCATGTAAACTTGTTTGCAGAATAAAAATGGGAAGTTTGAGTGTAATTCAAACATACAGAGATATGGATGGATGGGAAAACATTTATTTCATCGGCTTTAAAAGGTTCAGTTTGATTGCTGGCTGCGCCAGATGGCCGCCAGTTGCGTCCTGTCGGCGATCTCTTCGGCCCACTCAGTGACCCGAGCCTGGTATGCGCCGCGGGAAAGGAAGCAGCAGCACAAGAAGCAAGAAAAAAGCGCGCGAATACACGTGACGGCGCTCGGCCAATGGAAGGGCCGAACGCGGATGGAAAGTGCCGGAGAGGAGGCGGGTAGCAGTCTTCATGTTGCCGCTTCTATGTTTATTGAAGGGTTTTGCCGGTGCCTACATTGACGTTGCTTTCGAGTCCAGCGCCATCGAGACGACCTGGTATCGCTAACCATCGCTCTAGGGCTCCGACCATTTCTCCATCCTCATCGAGCCCACTGTCAATAAAGCGCGCGACACGCGTCCTACTCCACCGACTGGAGTCGCTTCTGCAGCGAAGTAGAGGCTGCAGCTGCGTCCGGCGCGTACTTTTCAATCTCGTCCGCAAGGCGCTGGCAGCTACACGCCGCGTAGAGGTTCGGGCAGGCCAACCAACGGCCGACAGCAAGCTGCCCGAACCGAGGGAAAAGTGCGAAAATGTAGACCGCGGCGGACGGGCTGATCGTCTGGCTAGACATTATACAACCTGCTTGACGCGGCAGCGAGGCGCAAACTACACCGCCGTCAGTGGGCATCGCTGTGCAAAAGGAGGATTGCAGTTGCAGCTCCATGTAAAGGTACATACACAAAAAACAACGCAAAAACGCACACCAGCGGATTGCAGCTCGTGATGGCTCTTTACCACCCTGCGGCACATCACGCCACAATCGAATCCGCAGCTGCTGGCCGCTCTCGCCATCTCAAGCGGCCTCAGCTACGATGAGCTAGCTGAATGGTTTGTGGACCGCTTTGCACCAGCGAGCCCCGGAGACAGCGCCTTGTCACCTTTGATGACCCTTGAGACGCCCCCTTCACCGACGGAGCGCAACAACGCGTTTCAGCACTGCTACCGTCGCTCGGCGTCAGGACTGGATCAGATGCGGTGCGACTTGGACGCGGGTCAACGCCTGGATCTCATGCAACAGATCACCTGGTATGGGAACGCGGGACCCTCCTGGGGGACTGGCGCATGATGGTCGCCTGCCTCATCCTCGAGCTACGACGACAACCAACCCAGCTCGCGGGATATTGCCTAGTACCGCTAACATCTGTGACCGGTAAGGTAATGGAGCACATTATAGCGCCTAAATGAGCGGATTTGTTTAATGAGCAGCAGACGGGCTTTTGCGGAATGCCGTGCGCGGGCGGATTCCACCTCCGACGTTGTCAGCGCGGGCGAGCACAGTGAGGCATGTTCCGCTGCTGCTACTTGCTGGACGTGTCGGGTGCGTTTGTCTGCCGCGCTCCCATTTTCGCGACGCTTGAGAAGGGTGGCGTCGGCGGGCGTTTGCTGCAGTTTGTTCAGGTTTTTTTTTTTTTTTTTTTCTTTCAGGCGCGCTCCATGCGCTTTCGCGTGGGGTCTCTCTCGGCGCCTTGTCTGGAGCTGGAGGAGTTCTGCTCAGTGTGGCGATGTCGGTGGTGCCGGGCAGCCTGCCCACAGGCGCCCGACATGTGTAAATCTCCATATAAGCAGGTGATATTGCTGTGTGGTGCCTGGGACCGCCGGGTGAGACTGCGCGCGTATCGGCGTTCTCTTGACGGGAGCTCCGATGGCTGTGAACCTTGTGCGGCCTACAGACTCGCTCAGCGCGGACAAGTTCGTCGCAGTGGCCTGCGTCCGAGCTCGCGCAAGCGATCACCGCCACTCGCACTGGACGGGACTCTCCTGGCGTTGCAACGAGCGCCTTTCCTTCCGACCCGCTGTGACCAAGGTCTGCCTGCAGATGAAGAGAACCGCCGCCGCCGTCACAGGCTCACTGCTCTAGGTCAGGACATCTCCCAGCAAGCCGCGCTGCGGCTGTACATCTCCACGGCAGCGGGGGCAGCTGTATGCGCTACCGCTCGTCACGCTGCGCAAACCATGCTGGAAGAAGCTGGAGGTTCAGCATCGTAAGGTGCTCCGCATTTGCCCAAAGCCATCTAGACTGGAGAAGGCTTGTGCGCTCCTCCTCTTCATACGGGCCTACGTCACACTAGTTGACCGATCTCAAACGATTGTAGGAGTTCTGTGCAGCGCAGTGGGAGGCAACGCATGCAGGTGCATCGCACCACGGAGGCAACGCAGGTGGATCATGCCGCTCCATCTCCCTCTGGTTAGGTTAGGCAGAGAACGTGCTAGCATTTGTTTCCGGCGTCTCGGTTTTCGAGCTTCAGGACGTCAAACTGTTTTCTCTTGGCTTGTGCGCCTATGTACCATGATGTGGCGCTGAATAAAACATACTTATTTTGTAACCGTCGCAGCATGCGCCTATGCTATGTGCCTGGATGCCGAGGAAATTACGACGGTAGCCAAAAACGTTTAGTGTTTGGTTTCCCCAAGAATGTAGCGCACAGAAAAGCATGGATGGGAGAAGTATAGTAAGTATTTTAGGAAATACAATTTAACCCCTTATGAAAGCTTCAGCTTATGTACCATAAAACCCAACACACAAGAACCTTTTATAAGTTTAAAACTTGTTAAATTGTGGTTCTAAGAACTGGGTGGTATTATAATTAACTTCCTCGTGCAGGCATTCGAGCTCATATTCCATAAGCAAGACTTAAACGTCAAGCTCTCGCGTCATGATAAACAAATGGGAAGAACAAGAAGAGGGCGAATACGGGTTGGTTGGTACTATTGAAGAAGGGCAGATACATGCGCTGTTTTAGAAGACAGAACCGGCATGTGGTTGCGGCCAAAAGATTCACAGATATAATAGAGGAGTGGAGGCACGAATAAGTTAGAATAGTGCCTGACGTAAAAGAAATAATTTCCAGAAAAGGGGCGAATACGGACTAATTGGTACATGATGAAGGGAATAAAACAGCGCTAGGCAAGACTGCACTCGTGAAGGACACATGTGCAGCCTCTTGCCTCGCGCTGCTCTATATCCCTTCTTCAAAATGGGAAGAATCATACAGCTTAAGCGTGGTCCCGTTCAAATTCAAATGAACGGAATGTCTTCGAAGTTCGCCAATAGCCCATCGTGCCACCTTCATTCGAGAGTTCCTAGCTAGAAAGGAGGCGCGTGGGGAAAATGACGCCACCCAGAAAGCCATCAAGAATTTCTTACACAAGGGCATTGCCAGGAAGAAAAACGCAAATATTCACTTTCTTTGTTTGAAGAATTGCAAACCAAGCTAGTCAACGTTTGCGACACCAAGTTTTGGACTGTCACTGCAAATGAAAAGCAAACTCTTCGGAAGGCAGCTACCAGGAATGAGAAAAAAACAACAAAAAAAAAAAACTAAGGAATGGAAATATTTCAATGCAAAGCACCGACAGCGATATAATGTTCATGATATCTTCGTGCTACTGTTTTGTACGGCTTCATTGAATTTTGTTTATTTCCACATTTAACGAGCCATCCGCTTTAGAAATTGAAAAAAAAAAAAAAAAAAAGAAACGCACACGTCTTTCAAAAGCAGTAAAAGGCACTAGATGCGCCTGGATATCATACATTCTACTGCTACGCTATCTAGGAAATAATGCTTTAGTGTTAATATGAACTGCAGAGACCTGAAGAGCACTAACTATAGCAGTGAAATGGTTTGTAATAAGTATTAACGCGAAACTAAAAACGATGCACTTAGCTGCATACGAAGTGTACTGCGAGTGCCACGAAAGAAAGCACAAATTATAAATTTACGCCAATGATATATAGAGAATTATGCATGCGGTTAAAAAGCTGCTCTTTAGTTGCCAAGCCCCGCCGGGGTGGTGCAGTGGTAAGACGCCCGACCACTGTCCGTAGTTCCCGGGCTCGAACCCGACCTCGGCGGCTGCGTTTCGATGGAGGCGAAACGAAGCGGCGTTCGTGTGCTGTGCGATGTCAGCGCACGTTAAAGATCCCCAGGTGGTCGTCGAAATTACTCCGTAGCCCTCCACTACCGGCTGCCCTTTCTCTCTTTCCACCTTCAGTCCCACCTTCCTTCCCTTATGGCGCGGTTCAGGTGTCCACAGAGCAAGTGTGACAGATTTACTGCGCCTTTCCATTCCTATGAACCAATTATTATTATTATTATTAGTTGCCAATGTTTATTTATTGGCTCGTTGCTTCAGCCATTGTATTTCGAAAGTAAAATAATGCAGTGAAAACTAAAGCCCCTCTATGTGAAAACTGCTCGCGAACCCTCCCAGCAGCTAGCGGAGGCAAGCGGAGAACGGGCAACTAGCGTGACGTCACGGAGCTAGCGGAGAGGCCTTGAGTAGTCTCTAGGTGGCTTTGGCGGTGGGCACAATTAGTGGTGTACGCCCATCCTTCTCCCGTCAGTCAGCGAGGCGGACCAATGGACGTCGTTTTCGACAAGTACGTCATTGCTGCGGCTCGACGGGCCAGAGCAGGGAACAGGGAAGCTGGCTTCCCGAAGGAGAGCATGAGAGAGCTTTGATTTGTATTTTCGTTGCTTTGCGGCGCGCGTGTCACTGTAGTATTTTGCGCAGACTATCTCCGGTACACGATAGACGCATTGAGTTCATCTGCTTAATACGTCACACCCTAGCTGGGCAGTGGCCCTTTAAAAATATAGCTCGTCAGCACAGTCATCTGTCGAGGTGTGTTGAGTGGTGGCTTTGCAAGCTCCGAGGCGCTCGGAGCTCGCAGTGTTCAACTGTTGAGCTGCAGGTGTTTCGGGTGCGAACGCCAGCCTTGAACGCCTCTGAACGGACCGTTTTTGTGTGCGTGGTTACGGTGGCGTGGTGGTTGGATGGCAAGAAAGGTATGGGCACCGTGCAGGAGTAACTCGCGGCGCAACGCCCGCGCCTCTCGCGGCGGGAAGGAGATTTTTGCAGTGGCCCGTGCGCTTGGCCGTGCAGCGGAGACGCGGCGGATCTGCTGCGTGTAAGGCGAATTCGCCGTTCGTTCTTTCGATTCGCGGCATTCTACTGTCACAAATGAATTGCTAGGTTGAAGTCCCTGGGTTGCTGCTGTTACACACGTTTTCACTGGTCTGATAAAATATTTTCACGTCCCCGAATAAGCTTTACGAAGCGAACCGATGTTAAGTTTGGATCGCTGCCGTCCAACGAGTAGTGAGCTGGCAATCATGCCCGGGGTTGCTGCGTCCAGATTTTCCGCGAAGCATTTTTCCCGAAAGAGGACACATACCTTCACCAGAATTAGCATCCTTTCTCAACCCGCAAACAAAATTATTTAAATAAATTCTGAACTCATAGGCAGCAGCGCAATCTGCATGGTGCCAATTGGCATGCCTGACATATGGAATACATGTCTACTCGAACCGCCGTGCGCGCACAGTGGGCCGCGCTCGTGGATGCGGTTGTTCACTGCATAATTTTTATTTAAGCTGTCCTGTGGCTTATATTTTCCTGTCTACGATAGCTTGCATGAGCACCAAACAATGCAGAGTAATCAACGGGAATGGAGCGTTTTAATTGCGCATTTTCAATGTCTTGCGCTTAGTTTCTCGAATTTGGCTTGACAACTTTTTTTTTTTTTTTTTTGCTTGCTTACTTGCTTGCATTATTTTTTTCTCCCTCTCAGCTCGTTTCTTTTTTTCCTTGCACGCTTATGCCGCTACTTTCGTTCTCCTCTTGGACGGTTTTCTTTGTCCGTCCCCAAGCCTGACGGTTTTTTTCCTCACCATCCTTCGCTCCCCCCCCCCCCCCCCCCCCCCCCTCTACTCAAGTCCGCCCTTTTAACTGTAAACTTTTCTCTGCCTGCCCTGCATCCTGCAACCTACATCGGACGATTGGCCGATGTGTGACCCGCTTTAATCATTTCCTCAAGTATTCGCTAAAACTCACCTACGTAGATGAGCACCTTGTCTTCCTGGAATGTAATGCAAGCCAAACGAAAATATGTAAAAAAAACTTCCCTACCTGACGTCGAAGTACCAGCTGTCCGCTTCGCCCTCCTCTGTAGATGTAATTCATAAAGCGCCTGTCTGCATTCCATACGCTTTATTCATTTAGTTCTGTTAATGACATTTCGATGTCTACTGAGCTGTTGAACCTCGAATGATGAGCTGTTTCTCATGCCACACAGCTCATTCGAGACTGTGGTAAAAAATAATTAAAAATAAACAAACGTTTTTTTTTTTACTTATTCGTGGACGCTCTGATCACATATTGCATTCATTACACGTCATCCTGCTCCAAACAAGGGGTCGAGCGGCTTGCTCCCTTCTCCTGTCAGAACTTAAAGGGCAACTCCGAAGGTTTTTTGACATTCGAATATTCTAATAAAAATTTTACTGTATATTCTCCTCTCCGTCCTGACGCATTCTGCAAAATTTGGTCGCCGTATGATAATCCGTTCGCGCGCAACACGACTTTAAAGTATGCTGTTTTCATGGCTTAAGTTGAGACTATTTCTGCCGGCAACACTGAGTTTCTGACGTCGCAAACAGTATACGCGAGGACCCTGCGATCCAGCACCGCACCGTCCATCTGGCGGAAGAGGCCGCAGCAAGCCAAGGGCCACTTGCCAGCCTCTAATCCGCGGGCGCACAACTCCCCGTTTCCGATGGAATTAAAAGTTGTACAACCAACCGGAGTTACTGTCCACTTCCCGCATGATTATGAAATTGTGAGGCTTATATTGAACTACCTCAGACATTTTATGCAATGCTTCATGATTTCCATACGTTATTTTCACCATCCAATGCATGTACGAGTGTTTTTCTAATACTGAGTGTGACGTCACCATTTCGTCACCTGGGACGTCGTTTCTGACCGTGAAAGCAGTTCCGGTTTCGATTTGCTGTTTTTTCTTTTTCTAAAAATACTTCTAATTGGAATTTTGAAAAACGGTTTTTTTGTGTTAGAGCCAGGACGTGCCGAGGAATGCTATTGGGGGCAATTAAATAGGAGCTCCCGGGCTCCTGCCTATAGGCTACAACACTGCACGAGATGGAGGAGGACGAACACTCTACTAGAGTAGCGCGTCGGAACGCGAAGAAGGCACGTCTGAATGAGGCTCTTAAAAGGCGGCGTGCCGAAGACCGATGAAGAAAGGCCTTTACGTTTGGAGAAACGAATCATGTGTTTAATCGATGCTTGGCAATGGGCGTAACATGTTACATAAAGCTTTCGCTTCCCTGCAGGGTAAATCAAAGTTGAACCACCAGCTTTCTTTATTCAGCACCATAACTGATTTTGATCGTAGAAGTTAAGTTTACCATCGTCGTCAGACCCTCGCACATTGAAGAACGTCTATCAGTGCCTATTATTCCTTATATGTTTGACGACCATGTTCAAAACACGTTTCATTGCACCATTCGCTCTAAATAGAATATTCTTCACCTCCTGGTGGATTACAAGAAGCAGTGTGCACGTGGAGGGGGAATGGCGAAGGTATTGAATCCAAATACTCTTCGTCCGTAATTCATCTCTTGTGGGGTGGTAACATTATTATTGTGTATAATTCGTCCCTTGCAAGGTGGTAACATTCTTATCGTGATAGCGAAGGCCCCGTTGACTGAAATTCCGGCGTAGGCACGCCAGCGTTGTTGTGAGCGAAAAATCACGAGCAAGTCGCTGGCAGGAGGCAGTTCGCAGCTGACATGGTCGCGCACTGCTGACTTCTTGACGTTACACTTGGCAGGAGTTACATACCTTGAGAACCGATCTTGTCAAGGACAGCTAGTCTGAGCCAGGGTGGTCTTTTCGATCAAACTATACCC
The DNA here is from genome assembly GCF_055883805.1 of Amblyomma maculatum. NCBI lineage: Eukaryota > Metazoa > Arthropoda > Arachnida > Ixodida > Ixodidae > Amblyomma > Amblyomma maculatum. The sequence goes on from NC_139344.1 coordinate 208,629,177, forward strand.
TTGCTTGATCTCCCGAACTATGGAGTGTGCAACTACAGGAAACTTCGCAAATGTTTTGTGAAATATAAGCAAATCTGGCAAAAAGGAAGGCGCTGTAATAAAACTGAGCATATTGAAATCACACCTAGGTTGTTTAAGAGGCTTAAATTGGAATAGAAAATAAGAATATTTGCAGATAGTCTCTAGTGGCCCAGAAGAAAGTTCGATGTGCGAGTGAAAGCCGTAGTGGTGCTCTCTTCATAAATCCAGACTTGAAGCCATTGGGGAAACAAAGAAGTCAGTTGAAGAGCCCAGCGGTCCAAGGATAATTGCAAGTGCACCTTAATTTTGTTGTCTAGAATATATGCTTTCGTTTCCAATACATCTCAAATACCCAGCTACGGAATGTTACACCAACAAGATTCCGGATGGCCATCACTAATCAATTAGTCACCATGTCCCTCTATCCAGCTTTATCGGGAAAATTTTCATTCATTCATTCATTCATTCATTCATTCATTCATTCATTCATTTAATCTGTTAAGTCTTTAGACTCGCTCTTCTTACCAAGCCAGCGAGGAGGAAAAAGATGCCGAACCAGCGGGAGGAAGAAGAGAAGAAAGCGCGAGCTGGTGAGCGAGGACTTGGGCGGGTCGTCATCTTGAGCCACGGTGCAAGATATGTGCTGTGCGATGTCAGCGCACGTTAAAGATCCCCAGGTGGTCGAAATTACTCCGTAGCCCTGCACTACGGCTCCTCTTTCTCTCTTTCCACTTTCACTCCCATCTTCCCTTCCCTTACGGCGCGGTTGCGGTGTCCACAGAAAACAAGTGAGACAGTTACCGCGCCTTTCCTTTCCTATAAATAAATGTTTGTTTTTATATATATATATATATATATATATATATATATATATATATATATATATATATATATATATATATATATAGGTGGGGACACAGCGGGCCGCGCTGGTTCCAGACAAAGTCCCCTAGTTCGTCTAAGCCGTACGAGATGGCAGCTCGCTCAGCGGCCCGTGACGTAGTGGGAGGCAATGCTTTCCTATGGAGAATACGCACTTTTTGAGGGCCATTTTGTCGTAAACTGTAGCCGATGATGACAGAAAAATATTTTTGCCGCACTGTTTTTGTCTAGGTCCATTATTAAGTGCAGTTTTGTGAATCTGCGGCTTCATGCATGCTTAAATAAAAGCGCAGAATGTGAAGAAGTTTTCGCGCGGAATTTGAACCTGCTGCACGAATAAGCGGCGGCACTTTTACAACAAAGCATTAACCATTGGTCGTTTCGTTTGTTCTTTGATTTTGCTTCTTTCGTTCGCTTCTCGTTTGACCCTCAGTTGGGTTCTTACTTTATTCCTTCCTTAAATTAGAGGTCCTTAACTGCGTTCTGCTAGCTCCCACTGAACACCCCCTCCCCCTCACTTTCTCTTTACCATTACTTCTCTTTTTTGCTACTTTTTTCCTTTCTCTCTTCCTTTTATCCTAAGGGTACAGGGTACAGTAAAGAGGAGAAGAAAATTTCACAACAATGGAGAAAGGACACCAAGCATAACCTATACAATACAAAGCAAGAGGTAAAATTATGGTTACTTTTTCTCGAATCTACACTAGAGATTGACAAACAAAAATGTGATGTGGTGCGCCAAAGCAGCATATAAGTCAGTTGATGAACACAGACAGATTACTTAGCGCGGTAAGGAACGTTTTGAGCTGGATGGGATCACTGACGCTCGTTAAAAATGTGGGCAAGAAATTCTATTTATCACTAGGTTGTTAGAAAATATGGTTGTACACATGTCACCGTACTGCAATGGCGCCCTGAGACTTTTCGTGGTTACGACGATAAGAAATGAAGGGTGGTGTACGGACCATGCATAGGGACTAGTTCATTGAAACCTATTTTAGAGCATAAATATTTCATTACCTAACTAGTCCCTCGCTTGATCGCCGTTGGCGCCGGCCGAGATGCTGTGCGCCGACGGCTTGTTATGTTAACGGAAGCACCGGCAGCCCGCCCGGTGATCTAAAACCCGGACAGGATGTGCAAAAGGGGCATGGCGGGAGCAAATGTTTACGCGTTTTGGGGATATGTAGTGGTTCGTGCAGGCGAGGTTCGTGCAAATGTTGATGGCGATGGGGCTTGTTTGAGACAAAAAGGCCTTAAATCACGGTAGCATTTGTTATGGTTTTCGTACACGTGAATCGTCCGTACTTTTGTTCGCTTGCTTATCCCATTCGTCCATTCAGTCGATTGTACGTTAGCTATTTGTTTGATATATAAGCAGTACGAGACGCTGTTGGATTTCCTTCTTCAAGTGGTTAATAATATCCTACAAAATTATTTCATTTTTCTCCCGTTCACACGAGGGACCCTATTTACGCTATCCAAAGTGAGAAAACTGTGCTTCCAGAGCGCATTGGAATGAATGACCATGACTTAATGGCTGACTGATGTGCTGCTCATTCCACAATATTTTTTTTTCAATATTATATTGACAAGCCAATAAATTATTCTGGGCTTCGCTTCTGCAGTGATGCAATATGCATGGCTTAAGAATAAAGTGCTATGCTGATGCTCCTGGCGACGACGGAGAAGCAGTTCGGGCCACGTGAACGGCTCGCGCAGGAGATACGCGCATTGCAATATCAGCTGGTTGCTATCGCAACGGCGCCGTTGATGTATGTGTTTTTCTTTTTTTTTTTTTTTTTTCTGGCGACGATTCGCCGCTACATCGGCGCTGACGCTGCGATCAGCGGTCCGGTTCGGAGGAGCGCGGCTGGTACTTTATCTGGAAACTTGCGTTCAGTACCTCGCCCGTGCTGTGTCCCCACCTAAATACTCTTACACCGTGTCTTGAGCTAAAGCGAACACAATAAAGGGACTCTTTCTGGACACCGTCCCAGACTTCAAACTTTGGGAACGTACTCGTGGCCCATCCTTAAACACAATCAATGAAGTCAGTCAGTCTGTCACTTGTGCCTCTATCCAGCTTTGTCGGAAAAAACTTCATTCATCTTGCCTCCATCCATCCATCCATCCATCCATCCATCCATCCATCCATCCATCCATCCATCCATCCATCCATCCATCCATCCATCCATCCATCCATCCATCCATCCATCCATCCATCCATCCATCCATCCATCCATCCATCCATCCATCCATCCATCCATCCATCCATCCATCCATCCATCCATCCATCCATCCATCCATCCATCCATCCATCCATCCATCCATCCATCCATCCATCCATCCATCCATCCATCCATCCATCCATCCATCCATCCATCCATCCATCCATCCATCCATCCATCCATCCATCCATCCATCCATCCATCCATCCATCCATCCATCCATCCATCCATCCATCCATCCATCCATCCATCCATCCATCCATCCATCCATCCATCCATCCATCCATCCATCCATCCATCCATCCATCCATCCATCCATCCATCCATCCATCCATCCATCCATCCATCCATCCATCCATCCATCCATCCATCCATCCATCCATCCATCCATCCATCCATCCATCCATCCATCCATCCATCCATCCATCCATCCATCCATCCATCCATCCATCCATCCATCCATCCATCCATCCATCCATCCATCCATCCATCCATCCATCCATCCATCCATCCATCCATCCATCCATCCATCCATCCATCCATCCATCCATCCATCCATCCATCCATCCATCCATCCATCCATCCATCCATCCATCCATCCATCCATCCATCCATCCATCCATCCATCCATCCATCCATCCATCCATCCATCCATCCATCCATCCATCCATCCATCCATCCATCCATCCATCCATCCATCCATCCATCCATCCATCCATCCATCCATCCATCCATCCATCCATCCATCCATCCATCCATCCATCCATCCATCCATCCATCCATCCATCCATCCATCCATCCATCCATCCATCCATCCATCCATCCATCCATCCATCCATCCATCCATCCATCCATCCATCCATCCATCCATCCATCCATCCATCCATCCATCCATCCATCCATCCATCCATCCATCCATCCATCCATCCATCCATCCATCCATCCATCCATCCATCCATCCATCCATCCATCCATCCATCCATCCATCCATCCATCCATCCATCCATCCATCCATCCATCCATCCATCCATCCATCCATCCATCCATCCATCCATCCATCCATCCATCCATCCATCCATCCATCCATCCATCCATCCATCCATCCATCCATCCATCCATCCATCCATCCATCCATCCATCCATCCATCCATCCATCCATCCATCCATCCATCCATCCATCCATCCATCCATCCATCCATCCATCCATCCATCCATCCATCCATCCATCCATCCATCCATCCATCCATCCATCCATCCATCCATCCATCCATCCATCCATCCATCCATCCATCCATCCATCCATCCATCCATCCATCCATCCATCCATCCATCCATCCATCCATCCATCCATCCATCCATCCATCCATCCATCCATCCATCCATCCATCCATCCATCCATCCATCCATCCATCCATCCATCCATCCATCCATCCATCCATCCATCCATCCATCCATCCATCCATCCATCCATCCATCCATCCATCCATCCATCCATCCATCCATCCATCCATCCATCCATCCATCCATCCATCCATCCATCCATCCATCCATCCATCCATCCATCCATCCATCCATCCATCCATCCATCCATCCATCCATCCATCCATCCATCCATCCATCCATCCATCCATCCATCCATCCATCCATCCATCCATCCATCCATCCATCCATCCATCCATCCATCCATCCATCCATCCATCCATCCATCCATCCATCCATCCATCCATCCATCCATCCATCCATCCATCCATCCATCCATCCATCCATCCATCCATCCATCCATCCATCCATCCATCCATCCATCCATCCATCCATCCATCCATCCATCCATCCATCCATCCATCCATCCATCCATCCATCCATCCATCCATCCATCCATCCATCCATCCATCCATCCATCCATCCATCCATCCATCCATCCATCCATCCATCCCTCCGTCCGTCCGTCCGTCCGTCCGTCCGTCCGTCCGTCCGTTTTGAGAATTTGGCGAAGACTACTCGTTTACCGAGCTCTGTTATGGTACCGCGCTGCTGTAGGTCGTTGATTCTTCAGCAGTGCTCGCCACGTCACCAAACCGTCGATCCTAAGTGCTCAAGCCGTCCGTGGAGAAAAATTAAGCAGCGGTATACAGAACAACGAGACAGAGCCGGTGAAGCAGTCATCGAAGGAACACTCGGCGCCATCTGAAAGAAAAGCAGCGCGCGTGGAAACGGAAGCTTCCTCTGGAGACTTAGTCCAAGTAGTTACCACTAGCCGCGCCGCCGCACCTCGAAGGCGAGCGCCGAAGAAAGCAAAAGCCCCGTCTGGTGTCAATATCACCGACGTGAACTATAATGCGAGTGCGAGACGCGCTTATACAAGGGTGCACGCGTCTGATGCAGAGCCGTAGGAAATCGTGAGACTAGGGATCTTGTCGCTGCACCTTCAGCCACGCCTCCTTTGCTGAAACTGGCAACCGAAAACCGCTACACATCTCCCTAGCGGAGTCGACAGCAGGAACTCCAGGGGTCACGTCAAGGCGGTGACCACCCGCCGAAATATATTACGCAGCGCAAAACGTGTGATGATGCAGCTTACGATCTCGCCGGGCGAAAATATGCTTAGCGGGAGCTGATGATGTATCTTCCGAAATGGGATACCAGTATTGAAAAAATAAAGGTCCGAGATAGGTAGAACGTTTAAATGTGTGAACAAAATGCGTGAGGTTATGATGCACATGGCTTGCTTTTGCAGTTTTAAAAACAGCGCGAACATACCGGGACGAAAGGAAGAAACCACTGTGGTTTCTTCCTTTCGTCCCCGTTTGTTCGCGCTGTTTTTTTGGACAATGTATCACCAACTCGGCCGCTTAACTATCCTGTTGACGCCTCTTTCGCTCATGCATCCAGAGCGATCTCAGAAGTCGCTTGTTTAGCGCGTCTCTATAAAATTGAACATCATAGTAAAAAGGGGGCCATTTTCTCTTATCACTGCCCAACGATGCTATATGAAAGAACGGACAAAATTATGAAGATAACAGCTTAGTCGGAGAAGAGGCCAACAATCCAACGACGATAATCAGAAACGGGGAGGAGGTTAATATTTACTCAAATGGGGGTTCGTGACTTTCGTAAGAAATGCCGCAAGAAATGCCAATGCCGATCAGGGAGGCAACCGCTAACCTCGACGGCGTGCATTGAAGAAATCAAAATCCCAGCCCACACGCGCTTTCATGATCTCACCCAGGGCAAGAGGTGGACAACCTCATGAGAGTGAGGTGAGGTTGAGGTGAGTTTTTTTTTTTTATAAAAAAAAATCCATTTACAAACATACGATGCGCACAATGCTCTAGGACCCATAGCCAGAGGCTAGTTTCGGGTCCAGGTTGGCGACAGCTCGAAATTTTTTGAGTGAGGTCACGAAATGGAACCTCAACCTCACGCGTGAGTTTGAGGTTGAGTGAGGTCACCATTGTGTGAGGCCGAAATTGTGACGTCCAGACTTTTTGCTGTTGCCGCGACTTACTTCGAAGAGCGACGCAGAGTTCGAGCGTACTGCCACGGTGTGCCCCCCGCGAAGAATCTTGGTGTTCGATTACACCCGTTTGGACGAGCTGATGCCGCAGACCCTTCCCAACTTTCGGTATACGCCCGTAATGTCTACAGCTCGAGGACGCTTCCCTCTGAATTTCTTGGAAGGAGTGCTTTTTTTTTTCTTTTTACAGCACGAACTCCTCGTGCGCCCCGCCCCCACCCCCGCTCCCTCTGCTTATTTGTGCCGATGCTTGCCACCGGCTCAAACACCCAGGAGCGCGCAAAGCACGTAACTCACAGTGACCCGCGATGCTTTTGTCGGATGCTGCAAACAAACAAGCAAACTAAAAAGTGAAGAAGATTGTCTTTGCGCAGACGGCGCGGAGGAGTACTGTGTGTTGTGTGTATGCCCGTTTCCATGCGCTGACGTCACGGCTGTTGCCTTACATTCGATGAAGGATCCCGCTGTACATTACACGGAAACTTAACAGAAACTGGTGCAGCAAAATTGTAAGAGAACGTGATACTGACAGATTAAAAGAAATAAAAACGAACAAACCAGGAAAGCCGGCACAGGACCGTCTGAGATTTATCGACGTTCTCCCTTTCGAATCGTACGCTATCTTTCCATATTCCGGTCCTGTAAATTTATATTCTCATATTCTCCAGAATAACCTCTCTTTGGTCTTGTGCTCCTTGCTCCTTCTCATAGATTCACAGGTGGCCCCGAACAACTGCAACGCCGAATCACTGCAGCATGGGATGAAGGTGCTAGTGTTTCTTACATATTCAATATAGCGGTAAAACATGCAAGATGGAAAAGACAGAAAATTATTTCTGGCCTATATACAGTAAAGCCCATTGAAAAAAAAAAAGTTTTGCTCCGCTAAGGCGCTTTGTTCATCTCCTGAATTGGAGTGAACCCATGCAATGAAGAAGGATGGGGGAGGGCAAGAGATTCTTAACTTCATAATATCAGGTCTCTCTTAAAATCTCTTATTTAAGCGCAGGAAAAAAAAAAAAAAAGAGAAAAGCGTTCTCGTACATGTTTTTATGAGCTAAAAATATTGAGATAGTTTCTGGCTCGACATTTTGGTGTCTAGAATTGGTATGGCAAGCCGATCGTGTCTCGTTTGTGCTGTCGTCTGCTCGAGATAGACAAATCAATCGGATGAAAATTTTTGTGGTCAGATGTAGGAGTAATATATTCAGACATTCTTTTTTTTTTTTTTTTTTTGATCAATTGAGATATATGTTATTGAAACCGATTACATGCTAGCACTGAAAAATGCAGCACTAAGCCGATGTCTCAAGCCTTCTATACGCTCTGGCAAGAGCAGTTCTCTTCTGTTTTAGTGTGCGACATTTGTCAATACTTTCGCCTACATGGTATTTCTTTTTATATATTTTCTTATATGTCATTTACGTTCGCGCATTGCCCAACAGAGAACAGGCTCCTTCCCTCACAGGTGGCTCTTTCTTTCGCATCTTTCCAGAGGCCCATACCACAACTCTCCTTTCGACTTACCGGCACGGTCATTTTTTCTCTCTTTTTTTTTTTTTTTGTTGTTGCAAGTATTGAAAAGCGCGATGTGGTCTTAGAAAGCGGAGCTGACATACATACATCACTGCCTTTGGTGTGTATTGGTGACGGTTCGGTATTCACCGCATGAGCAAAACCAGATGCCTAGCGAGACTAACGGCGAAGGGAGCAGCGTGTGCACAGCATGGAGCGCGGTCCCTTCGGGCTACGTGCTCGCCTCCTTTCTGTTGTTCTTGTCTTTATTTTACGTTTATGTGCTGTAACTATACGACCCTAAGAGGGCTACGTGCTCGCCTCCTTTCTGTTGTTCTTGTCTTTATTTTACGTTTATGTGCTGCAACTATACGACCCTAAGAGGGAAACGGCTTCTCTGGATGCACGTGCGGTGAATGCGGTGAAGCAGCTTCGAAGACACCACCGTGCAATTTATTAGTTCAGTCTTCAAAAGAAAACAAGTGAATACCACAAAGAAGCTCATCTCAGACTGGTTGGCGAAATGGTATCCATATTCGGTTCGAACGTACAAGTATTTATACCTTTTTTTTTTCTGACACGGGTGACAGTTGGGCATTTTTCTCCGGCGAAATTTTATCGGCGAGCCAATGTTCGCGACAAAAAAGAAGTTCACGTTTAACCCTCTTTCCCAGCAGTTCGGACCCCTGTAATGTTTTAATAAGCGAGTTCGAAGAAGCAATTTATTCTCTCGCAATACGCCACGGGATCACAGAGTTATCGACAAACACCTAAGGATTGGCCGGTTGAGACCTGATAACATCAACAGCATTCCACTTCGACATTTTCTTAAGGTATTCTTTTTTTTTTCTAATTTAATATAGTCGATCGCAAGATAATGTACAATTTACTAAAACAAACCTTTGCAACCATGCTTTCTTTTTCTAATTAAGAAAAACAGCATATCATCATTGTGGTCGTCGCCACTAGGGTCAGCAGCATTTGTCTCTTCAGTATATAGTAAGAACTGGGTTGGTCTTATTCCTAATACGAATCTATTCACGTGGAATAGATTGGATAAACTCTTCGTCATCATGTAGGCGTGCTGAACTTTAACTCGAGAGAATTCACTAACACAGGACAAGACTGGTACGTGCGCGGACTTTCAACTGTTTCAACTGTTAGGGAATTGTCTCGAGTTAAAGTTCAGCGCGCCTACATGATGATGGAAAACCAACTAGCCGCCATTACAGCATTGTTTGCCATAAATTCTTTGTATTGCATTGTGGGCCTATGCGTAGTAATGTGGCGCCCATGTAAGCCTTAAAATGAAACCGACCAGAAAAGGGTAGGCGAGGAGGAAGAGAGGATTGCCACTTTATTGCTGACTTGGACATGAAGTCTCGAAAGTTTTTCTGCTTTTATCCGCGGATATTATTTGTTGTATAAAATTAAGAATAATATACAGCCTTCATGCCACAAAATTCTGGCTTGCCTATATATCCGAGGATTACCCAGAAATGTATATTTGTTTAAGTTAGGGTTAATTTGAATGATTCAATTTTATTGTTACTTTTTTTTTTTTTTTTTTGAGGTCGAGCGCCCGAACTCAACCTCACATTTTGAGTTTGAGGAGAGGTTGAATGAGGTCGCCAATGGTCATCTGAAAAGTGAGGTGAGGTCGCCTGGGGGACCTCGACCTCAATTGCTGAGCTTAAGGTTGAGTGAGGTCGTCAAATATTTTTTGAGTTTGAGGTAAGGTCAAGGTCTTTGAGGTCAGATAACCACCTCTACCCAGGGCACGACCGCGAGTCGTGAAGATACTCAGCGCATGCGTGCATCTAAGAAAGCATGCAGAAACCCCGCCAACAGGCATGGTCACCCACTGCACACAAAAAGTGACCATGCACGGCTTGTGATGATAACACACGGTAGGCGGTCTTTAAATAAAGCGGAAGACCTGCCTCCTGAATCGATCACATTCGTCTCCCGGGAAGCAATCACATGTACCAACACAAGTGCGACACGTTGCATATGTTTCAATACTTCACGCACCGTGAGCCAGCAAGCTTAGAGAAAATTCACGCAATATACCCACGAAATACCGCGGGAGATCACGAAATGTGGTGCAAAATGTAACTACACTGAATTTCTACATCAGCAGTGTCTTCAGCGAAGCGAAGGTCTGTCATTCAAAATTTTCAGGTCATTTACGCTACTCAGTGCCGCTACTCGGTGCCGCACGACAAACTCCTTCTTGCAGTCCGGGAGAGCATTGATATGTCTGGTAGTGTCGCCTTTCAGAACGAGTGCGGCCTCACCGTGGAGGCGTTTTTAGAATTACTGACGGTTTACCTCAATTCTACTATTGTTAGCTTCGAGGAAAAATGTTATGTCCAAAAACGCGGAATTTGTATCGGCTCTTGTGTAGCTTCTGCTTTGTGCGAAATTTTTCTAGCCAAATTTGACCGTGAGTTAAGCCAGAATGTGAGTAATGATTGTGTGGCGCATGTTTTTATATTTGTTGACGACTTCCTCGTCCTTTTACAACTAAGGGATGATAACATTGACTTTGTTGTTGACTCGGTCCTGGGGCGGTTTTTTGTCCGTTACCAGTTCCATGAATTTGCCTTTGAATTAGCACAAAATAATTCACTTCAGTTTTTAGATCTAAGACTGTGTTTTAACATGGCAAGCCACATTTGTTGGGCCTATATGCCACGCACAAAGAAGACCCCTCTACCTTATCATTCCTCACATTCTAAGCTCGTTAAACGTGGTATTGTCTCATTGTCTTTTAAATCCGCGCTGTCTAAGTCCTGTGTTCACCAAGTGGAAACAAGTTTCGCACTTCAGGCCGAACGCCTCAAGGATGCTGGCTATCCTGTTTCTCTGCTGACGGCAGTCGCGGAAAGCTTACTTAAGCCGCTACGGAAGTATAAAAAGAGCGAACCTGCACTCAGCACTGCCTCTGATATTAGACAGAAAAAGAAATACTTGGTGGTGCCTTACGTTCACCGCGTAACGCACAACCTAAAGAGAATAGCGGGAAAGTTCGATGTAGGCGTTGTTTCCACGGCACCTCGAAAACTGTCTAGTCTGTGCGCTCTGACGAGCCTAAGCCACCAGAAACCGGCATGCAGTGTAAAGCATGTAAATAAGTTCGTTGCCTGTAAGGTGGGTGTTGTGTATGAAGTCCCTCTAAGCTGTGGCCGCGCCTATATAGACCAGACTGGCCGATGTCTAAATGAGCGCTTAAGGGAACATGCTGCATCGTTTAAATCGTCCCAATCTAATAACCTGCCTAGGCATTGTTTAAGTTGCAAATGCCATCCACTTTTCGGGCAAACAAAAGTTCTTGGTCGGTCTAAGGTGCAATTAGCAAGAGAGCTTCTTGAGGCGTCATTCATCCATAGATTGGGAACCGATAAGTGCGTAAGTGAAACGTCGGTTGTTCTGTTGAAAAAGGAAGCATCGTTTTTAAATGCTGTGTAAGTTTTTTTGTATGCTTCCGGTATTTCTTCTCTATTTGTTCTGTTTTATCTGCCTTTGGGGGGCCCTAGATTATCTTGATTGATCTTTCCAGTCATGCAAAATCAGCGCTTTATAGAGCATGCGCACATATTTTTCCTCGCGTTCGTACACTTTCCCCTTCCAATTTTCAGTTGTAAGTTAGCGCTCGTCTTGTGTGCCTCTCTTAACCTTGTCTGCTCCGCGCTAAGCCTCCCAGCAATCATGTCAGTCCGGGTCTTTTTCTTCCAATTCCTCTCCTGTAAAAGTGTTTTTGCCTCAAGTATAGTGTTTTAGTGGCGAAACATCGGGAGCGTCGCAGGTGAAGCTGTAGACCGATTCACATAGACAATTCTCCCGTGTCGCCTTGACGTTACAGGCATGATTCGGTTAAAAACGCAACGATGCGGCTGGTTCCCAACACTCACAGTAATGCTTCACTAGGTAAACGCAATTATCGTGTCACGCCCTCACCCGCCCGCACACAGAGATACACGCAGGTACGCACGCACCAACACGCAGCATGAACTCTCACATACTCATAAAATCATATTCATTGTGTTTGCTCGCATTCTCATCAGTAAGCTGTGAATGTTGGCTAGCCTAGCTCTGCGAACCGGAAAACGAAGAAAAAGCGGTAAAATTGTACAGATCGACCAGTAGCTGTTCTTAGCCTCCAGCATAATATTAAGGCGAACGGAAGAGTGCTTCACACATCGGACCTTCGGTGACTTCGTGAGCTCACCGCAGGAGACGAAACAGTGCTGGATGCAGTGGGTCGTTGCAAGACACACATGAGAAGAGACGCGAGAGGCAAAGGACCTAATGTTCCTTCCTTAATGTTCGGCAGACACAATCAGCGTGTGAATCGTCGCCGATATGATACGTTAGCTGATATGTTCACATGCCAACATAGCACCATCCGGGTGGCGTCGGCGTGTCGAGAAACCCGTGTCATGCATGGCGTCACGGGGTAGAATGAAACAAATACAAACAAAGGCTTGTACTGTGAACTGTAGGTGTGCACATATCTCAAAGAAATTACTTCGTAAATGAAATAATCCGACATAAAGAAACAGCTGCGTGATTTCAGATAGGATTCGAATTTACAACATTTGGCACGCCATTCACGCAGGCTATCGACTAGGCCACATCGGCAGTTCGACTTCGGACAATTACCAATAGGGATGACGTGCGTGTGGCCATATAAGTGAGCCATTAACGCTATCACGCCGTGCCCTAAAAGTGGGGCTTTATTGTCGCAGTGAATCTTAACTCGAGAGCGTTAACAAAGGAAGATTGGCGAATGTTACGTGGAAGATACGTAAAGCTGGCAGAAAAAAAGGTGCTGTAATCAGAATTGAGCATCCCCAAATTGGCATACAGGATATGTCGGAGGCTTCCATCGCAAGAGAAAAATGAAAATATTTGCAGATGCAGTCGTTTGTCCTCTAACCATATGTGAAGCCAATAGTGCTTTAACCACGATATCTGCACCGTTCTTAAACACATCTTCGCAATGACATGAATAGAAAACGTGGAGGAAAACAGCGCGGCTCTAATGCCACGTGCAGTAGCGCCCTGGCGGCTAGCGCGTTTGCACGGCCGCCCGAGTCTTTGCCGGCCCAGCGGCTCTCTCGGAAACCCTTTTGGGTGTTCGGCGAGGTCCATCAGCATGGTACATCCGTCCATCGCAATCTGGTGCAGAGGCTCTCACGCCCAGGAAACCCACCGGCCTTGACAGCCAGGTGAAGGCTGAGCATCCGTCGAGCCCTCTTCTAATACTTCGCTGAATTAGAGCCCAAAGCGTCGCTCGTAAGTGTCCAAGATACCCGTGGTGGAAAACTAATCAGTGATATGTCGAGCGGCGAGACCACGCCGGCAAAGAACCGATCGAAGGAACGCTCGGCACCCTCTGAACGAGAAGCAACGCTCGCGGACACAGAAGCTTCCCATCGAAACCAGATGGTCAATACCACCCAAGAAGCCACCCGAGCTTCGCTGCGGCACCTCGGAGGCAGGCAGTGAAGAAACAAAACGCTCCGCCTGCAGTCGACGTCAGCGATGTATACCAAAAAGCGAGTACAAGTCGCGCTCAGAGCGTGGTCCGCGCATCTGATGTAGCCCCCGTAGGGAAGCTGGAGGCTAGGTATCCTGTGTCCAGAACCTAGACAACTTCCCAAAAGGTCGCCCAAGCTTTCTCTAGTGACATAGACTGCGAAAGCAGTGCAGCGGTGGCGTAGCGGTAGAACATCCGCCTCGCATGCAAGAGGACCGGTGTTCAAATCCCGGTGCCGCGCAATTCTCCACCGGATGAGAAAAAAAAAAGAAAAGAAGTCCGCGTGTCGATGGAATTGCATAAACAGGTTTGGGGTGCGACCTGATGCCGGTGAACACCTCCAGCAACGCACTCCCTCACCAGAACAGGAGTTGGCCACCCTGGTGCAGTAATTGGCCGCAACCTCCTATGATAGGCTCCATAAAACCCCGGCCCTCAGTCACCAGCAGCTGCGGAACAACTGACCGCGGCGGCGGTCAGACCTGTGACGCAGCAGGGGGTGCTAAGAAAGCCTGGCTCCGCTGGACAGGCCGCCATTGGAAACTGACCCTGGCAACGTTTAATGCTAGAACCTATAGCTAGTAAAGCTAGCTTAGCAGTGCTGTTAGAGGAACTAGAGGGCATGAAATGGGATGTCATAGGGCTTAGTGAGGTTAGGAGGCCGAATTAGGCATATACTGTACTGAAGGATGGGTATGTACTGTGTTATCGAGGCTTACCATGAGAGGCGACAACTAGGAGCAGGTTCCCTTGTCAATAAGTATATAGCGGGTAATATAGATGAATTCTATAGTATTAATGAGAGGGTTACAGGCATCGCAATTAGGCTTAATAAGCGATATAAACTGAAGGTTGTACAGGCCTATGCACCTACATGTAGTTATGATGACCAGGCAGTTGAAAGCTTCTATGAAGATGTAGAATCGGCAATGCGAAAAGTGAAAACGCAGTATACTGTACTAATGGGCGATTTCAATGTCAAGGTAGGGAAAAAACAGGCAGGAGACAAGGCAGTAGGCGACTATGGCATTGATTCTAGGAATAGCAGGGGGGAGTTACTAGTTGAGTTTGCAGAGCGCAATAACTTACGAATCATGAATACCTTCTTCAGCAAACGGAAGAACCGGAAATGGACATGGAAAAGTCCTAACGGAGAGACTAAAAATGAAATAGACTTTATAATGTGTTCAACCCCCGCCATTATGCAAGATGTAGAGGTAATCGGGAAAGTGCGCTGCAGTGACCACAGGATGGTGAGGTCCCGAATCAGCCTAAATCTGAAGAAGGAACGCAACAGATTAGTAAGAAAGAAACCCATCAACGAATTAGCGGTGAGGGGGAGGGCAGAAGAGTTTGGGATCTCGCTACAGAATAGGTTTTCAGCTCTAACTGAGGATGGTGACATTATCCTAGAGGCAAGGATAAATAATTTCAGAGATATCATTACTGAGTGCGCGGTAGAAGTAGGCGGTAGGATAGTTAGAGAGGATACCGGCTTGCTGTCTAAGGAGACGAAAGATTTGAATTAGAAACGCCAGAGTATGAAAGCTTCCAATCCAACAGACCAGATCGAATTGGCCGAGATATCAAAGCTAATCAATAAGCGCAAGGTGGCCGATATAAGGAAGTATAACATGGAGAAAATTGAGCATGCTGTAAAGAACGGGGGAAGCCTTAAAGCGGTAAAGAAGAAATTGGGCATAGGCAAAAACCAGATGTATGCGATAAGGGACAAGGCGGGCAACGTCATCACTAATATGGAAAAGATAGTCAAAGTAGCCGAGGAGTTCTATACAGATCTCTACAGTAGCCAAAGTAGTCAGGACCGTAATGAGATTGGCGGTAGGGAAAAACAGTCAGACGTTCCACCAGTGACGAAAGACGAGGTTAAGAAAGCACTAGAAACTATGAAAAGGGGGAAATCAGCTGGAGAGGATCAGATAACTACAGATTTGCTGAAAGACGGGGGGGGGGGGGGGGGGGGGGGGCTATCGTGCTAGAAAAACTGGCCACCCTGTATACGCAGTGCCTGGTGTCATCGACGGTACCGGAACCATGGAAGAATGCAAACAATATCCTCATTCTCAAGAAAGGGGACTCTAAGGACCTTAAAAATTACAGACCAATCAGCTTACTGTCTGTTACGTATAAGGTATTTACTAAGGTAATCGCTAATAGAATCAGGACAACCTTAGACTGCAATCAAGCAAAGGATCAAGCAGGGTTTCGGAAACGGTACTCTACTATCGATCATATCCATACCATCAATCAGGTGATAGAAAAATGCTCGGAATATAACCAGCCCTTATACATAGCATTCATTGATTACGAAAAAGCATTTAGTCAGTTGAAACCTCGGCGGTGATGCAGGCATTGCGAAATCAGGGGGTAGACGGGCCGTACGTGAAAGTGCTGGAAGATATATATAGTGGCTGCACAGCAACCATAGTTCTGCATAAAGAAAGTAACAAAATTCCTATAAAGAAAGGTGTTAGGCAAGGAGACACAATCTCCCCAGTACTATTCACAGCTTGTTTAGAGGAAGTAATCAGAGACTTGGAATGGGAGCAGTTAGGGATAAGGGTAGATGGAGAATACCTCTGTAATCTGCGATTTGCTGATGACATTGCCTTTGCTAAGCAACTCGGGGGATAAACTGCAAATAATGATTGATGACCTGGACAGGAAAAGTAGAAAGGTAGGCTTGAAAATCAATATGCAGAAGACTAAGGTAATGTTCAACAGCCTCGGGAAGGAACAGCAGTTTACATTAGGTAGCGAAATACTGGAAATAGTAGGCGAATATGTCTACTTAGGACAGGTAGTAACCGCAGATCCGGACCACGAAAAGGAAATAACAAGAAGAATACGATTGGGATGGAGCGCATTTGGCAAGCACTCGCAGATTATGACTAGCAGCTTACCGGTGTCGCTCAAGAGGAAAGTATACAACAGTTGCATCTTGCCTGTACTCACCTATGGGGCTGAAACGTGGAGGCTAACCAAGAGAGTTCTACTTAAGTTGAGGACAACCCAGAGGGCTATGGAACGAAAAATTGTAGGGGTAACAATAAGAGATAGGAAGCGTGCAGAGTGGGTCAGAGAAATAACTCAAGTGACTGACATTCTAGTAGAAATTAAGAAGAAGAAATGGACATGGGCAGGACATGTAGTGCGAAGAGAGGATAACCGATGGTCGCTGAGGGTAACAAACTGGATTCCAAGGGAAGGAAAGCGTAGCAGGGGGCGGCAGAAAGTTAGGTGGGCGGATGAGATTAAGAAGTTCGCAGGGGTCAAGTGGATGCAGCTAGCACAGAACCGGGTGAAGTGGAGAAATATGGGAGAGGCCTTCACCCTGCAGTGGGTATAATCAGGCTGATGATGATGATGATAGACTGCGGGGGGTCCGAGGTCGCGTCACAGCAACGACCATCCGCCGAAAGGGCCGTCCGCCGAGCCAATCAGGAGCCAATAAAGGTGTGGATAAACAGAAGGCGAGCGGGAGACACCGCTCCAGGAGTGCCTCCTCAGCCGGCAGCAACGAAACTAAGCGACGTTCTCGTATCCGCCACCACTGGGGTAGCATTGCAAGTGGTAAAAGCACAGGGTGAGTGGTCGACGCAAATCGCACAGTCCCGCTGGAGGGAGCCGCCGCTCGAGATCGCGCCGTGTTGCGGCCTCGTCGTCATTCGGCAGCAGCCGTACTTCCAGACGTCGTGGCCTGAGGCGCCAATGGTCGGTAACTACAAGCTCTTCTACCGCCAGCAGCCACGGCAAGAGGGTGGGAAAGCGTAGCCGTCATTCGTCATGCGTATCATCGTGACGCAGTTCGGAACCCCACAGGAAGACCAAGCGTCCTGGGCCCCGTGCAAGAAGCCGCAGGAAGGGCAGGGCTGCCAAGAAGTAAAGAGAAAAAAAAACGTACTGCTGACAGGAAACCGGGTGACAATGACATGAACTATCCAAATCGAAAGAGTGAAACAACCTGAGTTCCGAAAAGATACAGAACAATTAGGCAGTAAGCTTTCTACTTATTTTGAAACTGATCACGTGGCGTACACGGCATGGTATCGCATTGCTCCCGGCGCAGCTCAAGGAACGAGCGAGAGGAGTGTTACGCACTAACTCGCTGGGATACAAGAGTGGCAACCAGGGGTCTGAGGACGTAAGTTTTGTGAAAAAGCCATCCTCTCTGGGTTGTCGGACAAATGTTGGTACAACAAATAATCAAAATTCTTCTGAATATACTCTGAAATATACTCCGAATTATCCCTTTGCTATGCACTCATCCACAGCCACTTAAACTACGGTATCTCCTCTTGGGGTAGCGCCAATCATATTCATATCTGGCCATTAAGACTGCGAGAGCAAGCCATGCGCATCATAACCTCTCCCATCGAATGTCACCCTCACGCATTTTGTTCACAGTTTTAAACGTTCTACCTATCTTGGACCTTTATTTTTTCAATATTAGTATGCCATTTCTGAAGAATCTTCATCATCAGCGCCCGCTACGCATATTTTCTCCCGGCGCGATCATAAGCAGCATCCTCACACGTTTTGGGCTGCGTAATATATTTTTACTCCCTAAGGTCAGAACTAACTACGGGAAACAAAGCCTTTGTTTTTCATTCATGTCATTATGGAATTGTTTCAACTTAAACATCAAACAAACCAATACGCTTTCTTTGTTCAAGGTCAAATAAAGCTTTTCCTCCGTAATGTGTGATTTTCATATTATTGATCCTATGTTTTGCGGCACCTATGAGTATTTTATTGTACCATCTCCTGCATTGCATTGTTTGCATTTAAATATTTCGGTAATTCATATTACACTATGCCTCTATCTATTTATTATCTGCCTTGCTTTGTAATGTGTTGTGTATTTCTTATTTAGGTATTCACTGAAACTTATTTTCATGGGAGGTCTAATTCGCCGTCTTGTACCATGAGGCCTCCCGCTTGTAACTTTGGATTCCCTAATAAACTTTCAACATTAACATAAATATGCCGGTTGCCTTAAATCATCAAGGCAGAATTTTTATTGAAATGTATTACCAAATTACTTTGCAATCACTTTCCTAAAACTGGCGACGACTTAGCTAAATTACGCGCGTTAGCCCACACATAGAGCAATGCATATAATTGTTCTAAATCATTTTAGGGCTGTAGTATACCAATACGGCAGCAGTTGCACGACTGCGTGCAGAGCGGCAACGCAACCTGAATGCCAAAATTAAATCTAATGACAAAGGCATCGATTCTAAATTTGTCAAAAAGCAGATACACTTGCCGTATCAAAACCGTGTGGTGAGAACATATTTTTCAATATATTGAAGTTCCAGAATGTAGCAAATTGCAGCTACCTTACAGGAATATAGGCGCGGCCGAGGAGCCTGTTGTTATTTACCAAATTACATACCCACGCAGGGGGACCGGTCAAGAATTCAGCAGCAGAGAAAGCTTTTGATATATACTTGTAAGTCTCACGTACGCATGATTCCTTTCTCTGAAAGGTACGGCCCAGAGTTACTACTTGGCGAAAAATAGCACAAATGTTAATTAAAAGCATACCAGTGCATTTAAACCCTAACATCCTTGTCATTTCGACGGAGCATTGAATTTTTTTTTTCGAAAAGTTTGCCACAAGGCATAAGAGCATTGAATTAACACTACATTCCTCGACGCGGAAACATGGGCTCAAAGACACATCGCACGACTAATTTTATACAAATCTTTTTTTTTTTTTTCATTTTACAATTCAAAACATTCAAATAAATTACTAACATATTCCTTGGGTGGGTTCTCATTTAGGTAGCATTATGCGACTGTTTTTATTCTAAATGGCCGGAAAACCAGCCATGAGGCGAGCCTGGAGGCGACATCAAACGATGGGTTATGACAACGCTTACACTATGCAGTTACCTTCACTGTAATCATTTTTTCCCTTACGTAGGTTGCGTTCAGAAACACGTCTCTGGGCAATAAGCCTTTAACTAGCTGACCGACAACCAGTGAGGAGAAAGAAGTTGCGGGGCCCAACCGTTGAGAGATTGGAATTACGCAGATACCGCAGCCCGGCAGTCCTTACTGAAACGGCCGCATGGCGGCCCACCAGCCGGCAGATTATGGCCCGGAAAATTCCAGAACAGACTGTGGAACTCGCAATGACACTAATTGAAGGAAAGCTAAGTGAATCACGCGCCCTCTTCATGCCTGTGATTCGTTTTTTGTTTTCTTCACTGCAACGTGCACGGCTAGAGTGGACAGCGCCTCCCCCCCCCCTCCCCCCTACCTCCTCCGCTCCCCGAAGGAAAGAGAAAACAGCCTTACAATCATCATTATAATTATCATATTGTGAGACAGCACTTCCACAAACGTGTTCTTTTTCAGAACCAGCTGGCACACAGCGCGCGACGCTCCGAGCAGCAGTCAGCGATGATGATGATGATGATGATGATGGATCTATACAGATGAAAGAGGTGAAAGTTCACGCGCTGCGCTCACAAAAATCCCCCCGACAAGAGAGCGGCCACCCTGGTCGCTGATTACAGGGATGAGGGACGACGGGCATAAGGTTTCATGCGCTAGACGTGGACGATCTCTTCGGAGCGACGACGTCGATCTGCGACGGTGTGCGAGGGAGTATAACGCGGTAGTTCACCGGAGGCGTTTGTTGGAGTACTGTTAATGGCTAATGTAACGATGGAGGAACTTCTCACACTGGCCAGGAATGCGGATTGGTGTCCACAGGAGAACTTCATCACCGGGGTAAAAGGAGGGAGTTCGATGGCGTTGATCATACAGGGCTTTGCGTTCTTGTTGAGCATCTTCAGTGTTCAAACGGGCAAGTTGGCGACACTGGGCCATACGAGTGGCAAATTCTTCGCCCAGAGATTCAGACGTAGAGGGAGCAGAGAAGAAAGTAGTGTCTAATACTGTCGATGGTTGACGGCCATAAACTAAAAAGAAAGGGCTATAACCAGTAGTGCGCTGAACAGCGGAATTGTAGGCGTAGGTGACGAAAGGTAAAACATTGTCCCAGTTCCGGTGATCAGGAGCAATATACATGGATATCATGTCGGACCAAGTGCGATGAAACCGCTCGATGAGTCCGTTGGTCTGAGGGTGGTAGCTAGAAGAAGTCTTATGGACGGTGTTGGCTGCGCGCAGTACTTCTTCAAGGACTTGAGAAAGAAATGTCTTTCCACGGTCGCTAATGAGAATACGAGGAGCATCATGACGCAAAACTATCGCACGCAGGAGAAACTCGGCGACCTCAGAGGTGGCACCGGAGCGAAGAGGTGTGGTTTCAGCGTACCGCGTTAGATGGTCAATGGCAGTGACAACAAAACGGTTGCCGTCTGACGTCAAAGGGAGAGGACCAAACAAGTCAATGGCGACCGTGTCAAAAGGCACAGATGGGAAAGGTAGAGGTTTTAGTAGGCCAGCAGGAGGGGATGTTGAACGCTTGCGATGCTGGCAAGACGGACATGATGAAATATATTTGGCGACGCTGGCCAAGTAGAAGACGACGTTGAGAAGTTTATGAGCGTCATCCCAGCGGTTAAACGTACTGACCCTGTTGTTGTCGAGCCAGTCGTCGACATCTTCACCATGAAGGCCAGCAAAGATTTGGGGATCGCGCTGGCGGCTGGTGACTGTCCAGGCAGGGGCAGCCGCAGTAGAAGCAGGAGACGCCGGGGGTGAGCGAGCACCGTCGCCCTCATCCATAGCACAGGACCGCGGACGCAAGCGAAGGCCTGAACGGAGCTCCAGGGAGAACGGTAAGTGGGTCTAAAGCGAGAGGTGGGGTATACGAATCGCACCTCCGCCACTTGTGAGACAGCACTTGCACAAACGTCTGTTCTTTTTCAGAACCAGCTGGCACACAGCGCGCGACGCTCCGAGCAGCAGTCAGCGATGATGATGATGATGATGATGATGATGATGGATGGATACAGATGAAAGAGGTGAAAGTTCACGCGCTGCGCTCACAATATCATCATCATCATCATCATCAAAAGCAGCGCACGAGGACGGCTAAAATATCAAGTTCATACAATATTCCAAGAATTTCGGGCCTCTTCACTTATATGTCCTCGGAAAACCGCATATGTCGCATCCTTGGAATAGAAAAGACTGGCTCCTGCGTACGCCGGCAGTATCGCATAGGCTTTTGCGTTGCCGTGTTCAACTGCTAGACTTCTGCCTTCACAGATCTGGTCACTTCGTCTCCCAATTGTGCTTATATTGCTCCGAACCTCGGACAAAAGATCACTTCCTCAGTTCTGCCGCCGCTTCTCAGGCGGCGCCTATAAGAAAATCCTTTCCGACACCTGGGTCTGCCTTTCTTCGGCGTTTAGTCCTTCCAATGCAGCTTCTGCGCTTGAATAAAGCAACAGGAGTGTCAGATAAGCGTTGTAAAATTATGTTCTACAAAAGCAGCTTCTCCCAGCGTGATAATTTTTAATAATTACTCAGTGCGAACTTCAAGGGAATATCTCAGAATTCCAACAAGCAGCTATTTCCCAGTATTCGATCTGGCACTTCGCAGGTCCTCGATAGTTACGCTATCCAGTCCATCAGCGAATCTAGAAATTAGTACAATTGTATATCACATATATATTTATTTTTTAGAAGTTTATGTCTGCTACAGTGGACCGCCTGTGCATTGGCCACTCCCCCATTGCATGAATGTGTCATAGCTTTTCAGGTCAATCAATTAGGCGATGTAGAGGAAGAGCGAAGCTACATGTTCATAACCACAATTCGTGTAGCTGCACTGTTATAATTCTTAATATTCTCGCTTTGCAGCATGCTTGTGCCTGTAACTGAGTTTGTGTACAACACCACAGCTTGGCCAATCCCCCAAGGTTACCACGTGCCATTTTTCAAGAGGCCAACATGAACAGCATCGACATCAACCTCGTAGAACAAAAACAACGCAGCGCACCTTTCGGGAGACGTCGCCGTCCACGTGGACTCCATCCGGCAATGCAGCATATCACCTGGAGTTCAAGTGCCTTTCTTGGAAAGAAAGGCAAGTTCTGTGACTCTATTACTTGAGTGACTGCCAGTTCTCGTGGCTTCGGAGAGCTGAGATGCACAGAAATACACGCAAGTTTTATTCCCGGCGCACTCGGTACACACGAATCTCGTCATATTTACGATCACTTTTCAGCGTACTACGCAAATGCCGCAGAAATGACGGAGGTCCTGTACTATCTGCATTGGCACCATGGGACCCGCATGCACTAAGAGGATACAGGAGTGGCGCAGCACAGAAAACGGTCTCGGAGCAGGGACTCCACTTGCGCGACAGCCGAACGGGCGAGAGAGAAGCGCGCAACGAGTGGCTCACATAGTTAGTGGTCTCCGCCCACCGTTCACCCGTCAGTCAGCGAGACGGACCAGTGGATGTCCTCTTCACTATTCACGTCCCCGTCGAGGATCGGCGGCCGGAGTAGAGACTTTCGAAGGGGAGCATGACAGAGCTTTGATTTGTATGTTTGCGGTTTTCCGGCGCGCGCAACGCTGTAGTATTTTGCAGACTATCTCCGATAGTTCATCGAAGCTTAGGGCTTGTTTTCTTCTCTTTTTTTAACGACCTGCCATGGTAAGTGGCTGTTTAAGGGAAACCACTTGGAACATGGGTGTACCGGGGAGCGTTCTGTATAGCTAACTAGGGATGGATAGCTATCGAGCCTCTTGAAAGTGCCAGTGGGCATTAAAGGCGTGCAGAATAGCCCCTTGCTTGTGGAAACCCGCTGCATCATATTCGGGGTGGCTTCCAGGTCTCTGGATACTTTTTGTCTATCTTGTCATAATAACACGCAATTAGTAGAAACTATCATCACTGCTTCCTCGATTCGGTACTGCATTTGGTACTTACGAGAGAACTTGATGTGTTTAAAAATTTCAAAAGGATCATTTTAAAATCAGTGGTTGCCACTAGCTCCTGCATCCAACTCAGGAAGCATCGGGGGATTAACATGTACTTTGTCCTCTTTGGTTTCCAGAATCTGCCACTGGGGATTGCGTAGAGAGCATTACAGTTCACTGTGGCGGGTATCTGCCGTGGTTTCCGCTGGTTCTTTCATAGGACAATCATGACAATGGACATCGGAATATTTGATGAAGGACGGGGCTCCACCTTCACAACATACCCACTGAAGCACCGCTCATATATGACGAGGTGCGTGACCGCTGAAGTGTGAAATATTTGGTCGCTAATAAGTGTGTCGCTTAAGAAAAACCAATATTTCAGGTTGAATCTTGCTCGGCATAAGGCTAGCCCCACCTCTTGTCAGTGTTGAAGAAGCACATGTTCCTCAGCGGTAGCTTCTGTGTGCTCTTGGCGTTTTTCTGCAATCTAGTTAGAGCTTGTTAAAGCGACAAAGTGTCTCTTGAGAAAAGCTGATTTTTCAGGGTAAAGCCTTCGAGCGGCAGATGCGGTGGAATTCGTGAGGAGGATGGAGAGAACGACTTTCGCGCCATCTGCAGCCAATGGGAGGTAAGTTGGCCACAAAGTGCAAAACAAAGCCAGATCAACACGAACAGAACTAAATCAACTTAAACGAAGCTAAACTTATGCTAAACGCGCTAGCGCACTCAAATTTCCTTTAGCTTGTATAGTAAATAGACAGCTGTTTTCGGTTTGTGTCGTCAGCGTAGATTTAGAAACAAAACACTTGAGGTATCGCACTTAAGTACCACTGCTACTCCGACCCACTACTTAGAAATACCGTACCCATACGCGCAAATTGTGTTTGGGAAGATAGGAATGACTAATTTCATTTGGAGTGAGACCTTTGACTAGGCGCTGCCTAGGATATGCGTTGAAAAATGCCGAGATTGTCGGAAACGTACATAATAACTCAGATATTTTTGGCATTTATTCTGCGAAGTCTACGCTGATCGATTGATGTAGGGTTGCCTGAGATTGCACGAGCCCTTACATAACGTTATTTGTGTCCTGCTTGTCTAATGCCCAGCTCATTACAGAGAAAACTCTTACACGCAGCGCAGTTGTGGTTTATACGGACCGTGAGCAACTGCTCTAAAAGGCATCATGAACACACCTCACAGCGTCGTGGTCGTTTCTCATCGTAGCTCACATACGCTGTGGTAAACATGGACTGTCGGGTCAGCCACTATCGTGGGAGTCTTTCTTTGCAGACTACATCCTTATATCCTCTTTACACGAGCAGAGTTAACCACGGTTAGTGTAACTGCGGTTACGCGAAACCGTGGTTAGCTCATTTACACGGCAGACCAAACCACAGTTACACCCCTAACCGTGGTTATCGCAAACCGAGTTTGGCGACATCGCTTTGCATCATTAACCGAGGTTATGGCGGCGTCTGTTGACGGAGGCTGCTCGTCGGCACCCGAATGCGCGAAGCATACGAGCGTGTCTGCTTCAGCAGTGTACTCGTTTGCCCGTACTGAATAGCCGGTGTCTACTGTTCCGCCCGGCGTCTTCGGTTACGGCCTACAGCCAAGCGTCTGCGTACTGAAGCCCCGTCCTGTGTCTGCAGTATCGTTTGTGCGGCTTGGTGCTGAGCGCGGAACGTCAAAAAATGCGCGGTCTTAGCTTTTAATGAAAGTGCACAAGTTCGCAACGCTTGCAGTGCGGGATGCTGCGAACAGGCTGAGGTACGTTAGACTTACTGCGGCGGTGAAGCGAGCGAGCGCGGCGAACTAAGGCGGGGTGCGTAACCCCCTTCGTCGATAGGCCTAAATTATAATTCTCTTCGAAGCCGCGCCGATCGGCGCTTTGGAACTGATCAACGCTGTCGAAATGGTGTACTCATAAAACTTCCTTATTGTGAATCCTATTCTGCCGCCGTAAAATAACGATATGATAAACTTTGACGATGCATTAATCGCAGAGCTAGTATAAGCACTGCAGAACGGTGAGCCGCAATGCACCGGCGGCAGCTGTCTTGAGCAGAAACTTGATAGTATCGCGGTTATCGGTCTTGCCAGCAATGTGCCGCTGGTCAGTGACCCTCAAGAGTGATTCAGTCCTGATATTCGTAACAGTATTCAAGATGCCAATAAATTTAGCACGCTTTGTTTCTGACGTCGGCGCTAGCGAGCCGCCGTGTCGTGGTCGTTCGCGTACGGTAAGCGGGAGGAGGGGCCAACGCGACGGTGTTTACGGTGGTCAATGAGGTGCTGCCATCGTGCGGGGCTTCACCGCGTTGTTGACGCCTTGTCGGACGGCACTCCGGAAACTACATAATAAATAAGATATTTGTAAATGCTGCTGCGTTCCGCAGATCACCGCGTCGCTTCGGTAGTACTTTATGGGCAATGGCGGCCGTAACCGAGAACGGCGGCGAGCTGTGTAAGCACAGCTAACCGCGATTGGCGGTTAACCGTGGTTAAGTTCGGTAACCTCGGTTAAGCGTAACAGTGGTTAAGCCGGCCGTGCAAAGAGGGTATTAGGGGCTCACGAAAAAGGTTCTCTGTGCGGTTTAGTTCAGATTTGTCTCATTGTGAAGTGGCAATCCTTGCGAGTGCTTTTAGCCAGATGAGCTTTTAAGTTTAGTATCGAAGATTTTTTTATTGACTGTAGCGCATCTTACCGCGATCGCCGCTCACAGAATTCGAAACATCCTGCATCCTTCATCACATACCCTGAGGCAATACATACATACATACATACATACATACATACATACATACATACATACATACATACATACATACATACATACATACATACATACATACATACATACATACATACATACATACATACATACATACATACATACATACATACATACATACATACATACATACATACATACATACATACATACATACTGTGGCGCTGTGGTTACGGCGCTCGACTACTGTTCCCAAGGACGCGGGATCGAATCCCGGCCTCGGCGGCCGCTTTTCGATGGAGGCGAAAAGCAAGGCGTCCGTGTGCTGTGCGATGTCAGTGCACGTTAAAGAACCCCAGGTGGTCGAAATTTCCGGAGTCCTCCACTACGGCGTCTCTCATAGCCTGAGTCGCTTTGGGACGTTAAACCCCACAAACCAACCAACAAACCATACATACATACATACATACATACATACATACATACATACATACATACATACATACATACATACATACATACATACATACATACATACATACATACATACATACATACATACATACATACATACATACATACATACATACATACATACATACATACATACATACATACATACATACATACATACATACATACATACATACATACATACATACATACATACATACATACATACATACATACATACATACATACATAATCAAGAGCCATGTGACTTTACACGAGATGGCCGCAAAGCGACGTCTAAAAAGTGCGTGCACCGATGTGACCCCGTTGTAAGCATCAAGGCCTCGCAAGACCGTTGCGAAGTCAGAACGCAGCACGTGGTCTTTCGGTGCGTTCAGCTACCAGAGCTCTATTTAGCGGCGGAGTGCTAACGAGCGCGTTCGTGCTCATCCCAGTCGTGACCACACTCAGTTCAGTTCA
Organism: Amblyomma maculatum; assembly: GCF_055883805.1. Lineage (NCBI taxonomy): Eukaryota > Metazoa > Arthropoda > Arachnida > Ixodida > Ixodidae > Amblyomma > Amblyomma maculatum. The sequence continues at coordinate 208,656,447 of NC_139344.1, forward strand.
ATCGTTTAGTCGTGTGCGACTCTTCGTGACCCTATGGACCATATCACGCCACGCTTTCTGGTCTCTCACTATCGTGACCACACTATTTGGAATTAATTTGCAGATTATGACCATACATTAAAGCTTTCATATGCCAGGGGTCTTAATGATTACACCTCAGTAAAATTAACTCTGGCTCCCGCAACAAGGCAGAGTCTGATCCAGTGTCAGTATACGTATTTGTGGATGCATAATTGCCAGTAGGATTTATGTGCAAGCTAGACATAGAGATGACTCGCATTGAACGGATTCCTAGGGCCATTTGGGCCTCTGTTTTTTTTATTTAAAGAGATTTTTTAGATATTTTTAAGTGCAGTCTTAGACTCCCGAGCTTCCCTTGCATATGGCCATCATGCAAAAATGTTAACTCTTCATCCTTTGTGAATCACGTGACCGTTTCTTGTGTTTCCCTTCTCTCTGCTGAAACTTAAGTGGTGCATGAACGCAGCAACATCACATGGCTTATTGTTTTATGAAACGTGAACTGCGCAACAGGAACTGATAAGTGAATGTCGTGTTCTTGCATCGCGGCTATGGACTGCCCCCCCCCCCCCCCTTTTTTTTTTCTCGGCGAAGCTATAGTCTTGACGATAACGTAGTGATAGGGTAGGGTTGCTTTGATTTGTGGGGCTTAGCATACCAAAGTGATTCTGCCTATGAAGGACTCTTGAGTAAGTGGTCCTGATAATTCCAACCGCCTGAGGTTCTTTAATATACAGCGACATCATTCAGTACAATTTCTCTTGTGTTTCGCCTTATCAATACGCCGCTGCTCCGGCCATGATCGCACCCCGAGTTGCCAGTCTTGGTCATCGAGGACCCTAATTACTCAGGCACCACGGTAGGGTGGTATATTGAGTGAACGGCAATATCTCCATGAAAACGCCTTTGTTCCTTGCTTTTGATCGCATCTCAAAGGCAGCGGGGAAACTATGGATACTTTCTACCTAACGTGTAACTATGAGTTCTGCTTTGGGAGTCCTCAACCACTGCGCATGTATTGATACGAACAAGGGACATGCCTGTGGCCTCAACTAGACTTATATAGCTTGAGTCTTCATAATTTTGCATAATAATGAGAATATTGTTGTATACGCGCATGTCGTTACGTTAATATCCAATTTATGCCCCTGTTCTTAACTCCTGCAAAATTATGCTGAGACCGCGTAACTGATTAGCGACATTAACCCCGATTTGCCTTTTTTATATCCGCACCAGCCTGCCACGTTGGCCTGTGGAACTCACCGCTGTTGCCGACTGCTGACATGAGGCGCTGCTTGCTCCAGGCCCGACGCCCGTAATCCAACGCCAAAGGGATGGAGACGTTGGCGCAATCCAGCTGGCGAAAAGACGCGTTCTCTGAACGAGGGGACATTGATACCAATGGATCACAGCCCACCTCCCTGGATATGCGACAACAGGTATCTGTACGTTATTGTCCGCTTTTTGAAGACACCGACTAGCGTCAGGCGCAAATACGACATCAGAGCATTTATTTAGTTAATAGATTGCAAAACAAATGCTGGGGTTTAACGCGGATAAAGGTAATCTCACAATCGAAAGCATTAGATTAGCGTCGTTTCGTTTGAAAAATGTTATATTCAGTTGATGCTCTCGCTGCCTTCTCGTCCTGTTGTCAGCCTCGGGAAAACTGCCGCGAATGACCAGGCCCGCAATCCAATTTGAAGCGGATTGAAATCGCACGGTTCGTAACGCGAGCTTACACGGTGTACCCACATGATACATACGTTACAGCTCACGTCCTATACAAGCTTAATGTAAGCAAACACGAAGGCAAGTAAGTTTAGGGCAGGTGACTGTCGTGTCTTGCGAGGGGAAACGACACTGTAGCCGAGGTGCAACAAGAACTCGGGTTTATTGTCATCCGGCCGTCAGACCGCGCGTCCCACTGGTCGACGACTCCCCATGCAAACCAACACGCATGTGCTTATATCGAGATACAGACAGGTACAAACACTACAGTGACGTCAATGAAAGCGCCATCCAGTCAATGCCTGGTCATGCCAACTGCCAACTATAGCACCGGTTAACAAAGTCTTACGAACGGGCCCGCGCTGTGGCCTAGTGTGTCTAAGTCGAGGTTCAACTGGACTGTAAGGCTTAATTTCTCCCATCTCAAAGGAGCTATATCCGAGTTGGCAGCGCCTTCCAGTTCGGTCATGACATGTTGCCTCGTGACGTCACAGAAACCGTAGACAAATAAGCGCCCGGCCGCATCACCTTCCAACTAAATTCTGACAGAGGCGCCTTTAAAGGTCAATTTTTAACGCATGCATCGCGTTTTTTTTTCTTCTTCTTTACCCATTGAAGCAATACTTCCGCACTGAAACTGTCAAAGGAATCCTCCATTAGGCCTCTATGCTGCGAAATAATAACTAAATAGCTCGATCTCGTTTCATTGACCACGATTGTGGCATATTGATGAAGTAGCTTAAAAGGGACGCATTTTATTTTATTTTGCACAGCAATTGATTTTGATCAGAAATGTTTACCGTGGTCGTCGGATTCTAGCACATTAGAGAACGTCCGTCAACGTCTATTGATCATTTTGGCAACCACGTTATCCACAACACGTTCCAATAAATCATTTGATCTTAGAAATAATATTCTTCGCCTCCTCATTGATTACAATTAAGAAGCAATATGTACGTGGAGGAGGCAGGCTGAAACTTTTCTGAACTTTAAGTTTAATATCTTCCTTCATTAATAACTCGCCACTTGTGAGGTGGTAACATTTTTCTTCACATTTGGCAGACTTTGTAAGGCTATTTGGCACATTCCTGAATGAGGTCGAGACCACCACCTGGCGGACGAAACCTGTCCCCCGACCTAACCGCGAGGCACACCCAACACCTAGCGCGGTGTAATTGCTGTTCCTACCTCAGATTGCACCTCAACAACAGAAGCCTGAGGGCTGTGTTCAGTTCAGCCCAAACACTCGATCACTGTTCACATTGAGCTCTGGCTCGATGCCTTCGACTATCTTCGATTGAGTGGTGCGCTGCTGCATAGTCCTTGACAGCGGTACATACGCGCTCTTCTGTCGCTGACCTGCTTCATGACTGTGGACGATGCCGACGCAGATTTTTGGCGGGAACGCTGAGCGTTTAGACGCGGTACCGTCTCCGTTGGAGCCTATACAGCCCGACGCTACGTGTGGTACGCAGCAGAGAAGCTGAGCGAGTTTCGCTTGTACTTTAGCTCTTTCTGCCGCACGCATCTTTATAAAAAAATGTATTCTGTTCAGTATCTGTAAAGATGTTTTTCGTGTCGCTGTGTGTTTTATGCCTTCAGATTCCTTGCTGCCCCTGTCCTTTGAATTAGGTTGCAACTTATCCTTTTTAGGAAAGCACTGGTCTTGAATCGCAATGAGAAATGGATATCAATACAGTTTAATTTCGTCTATTTTGACATTTTGCAGGGTTAGCGCGGAATTCCTCGCGTGTTCTTTGCTGGGTAAATTCAAAGGTGCGGCAGGCACCATAACATCATCACGTTTGTTTCACCATAATGAGACAAAGGATCCACTGTCGTATTTTGAAAGCACCTAATAGTAGTACACTCACTTCAGCGTGAACCGGGTATTCATTAGTGACAGTTAACTTCGATTTTCCTATTGCTTCTTTCGCGTTCTCAATTGCAAATAAGAACACGTAGATCAGGTCACAAGCATCCACGTGAGCAGGAGTGTTCCACATAGCCTGATATAATTTTAGAAAAAAGAACGAGATCACATCGATGGTCTACTTCGACTGGTTGCTTTAGGTAACAGAGCGTGGATAGTAACTGAAATGTTCGAAAAGAGAGCACAGTGATTTGTCAGGTGGAAAACGCCATACATTTTGTCATGTGGGAAAGGGAGCTGCGCGTATAAGGTATCAAACAGGAGTTACTGGCATCTGCGTCACACACACAAAAAAAAAAGGGGGGGGGGAGGGGGCAAATGGGCTTGGGTCTTACAGATAAAGAGAAAACCCATAGCTAATTGACTGTAAAGGTGGCGACAAGTATTATACCAGGGGTAGCGATCAGATCAAGGTATTGTTGCGACAGGGTCATAGCAGGCGCATGAGAGGGTGACGATGAAATTCGGTTTAGGTAATCGGCAGAGAGACAAGTTTTATTTGAAGGAGCGAAGAAAGAAATTGCTAGCCATGATCTCCTCGCCGACACCATGATTTCCTTCATTCATTTCATTTGTGCTTTTAACACTGCCTCGCCGCCCGTTAGGAAATACTTATTGATGCCTTCTGAGGGACAGAGGAAGATTTTTTTCTATTAAACCAATTCAAGTGCCACAGTGCACATAGCGATGGCCATCGGGATCCGCTCTATGTGCAACGATGACCACGCTATCACTAGATCGGGTAGCTAGTGCAGCTTTGGTGAAGTGAAAGTTGCAGTGCCGTTGTAGTGGTGTGGAGTTCAATGGATGCAGTTGAGTCGACATTAGAGAGAGGTCTCAGTCCAATGAACTGCATCCTAATGCGTTTCTTTTATTTTTATGCCAAAGCGTTGAAACTTTCCTGTCTTCTGAAAGCGAAATTATTCTGATTTATTTTTATCACAGCTATCACTCGTTTCTGTGTACACTTGTGGCGATAATTGTTCATAAGGCTGAATATGCGGAAGGGAAGCTTCTTCTAAAGCAGACATTGCGTGTCATACTCGTCGATTTGCACTTTTGTTTCAGCTGACTTCGAGGTAAAGAACAACTAACAAGCTCAGAAAACGAACCATTTTTCAGCTGTTTTTTAGTAGTCACCACTAAGAAAATGGTAGGTGCGCGAAAAAAAAACAGTATCAAGTTAGGCCCAAAACAGGTCAACCAACACACAGCTACTTGATAATGGTTTCATCGATCCCCCAGAGACTGAATATGCTATAGATACCGTATATGCCATATATTCCTGAAAACATCACTGGGAAGCACGTATGTGGTAACAACACTGCGCATGATACCTACAAGTTAAAATCGAGTGTACATCACAACAATATAATGTTGTTCGAGATGCGTAGGCATACATCAAATTGGGAACATTATTTAACGAGTTTGTGAGCCTGTACATTTGGCGCCTGTAGTAAGTTTGAATCTTAGACTGAAGCCGTAAGAAGACATTGCGGTCGGTGGACTTAGGTTCTTTACGTTTTTAAACCAAGAGGCGTGTCATAGATGAAATATTTTGTCCAACGCCTGCTTTATACCGTCAAAAGAGCGTAATTCTATTCAAATGTCGAAAGTAGGTGACGTGTAGTGGCCCCAAAATTGGATACGTTGAGATTGCAGTGCGTTAACAATATTTCGTAAGATTCTCATCTGAACTCGATCCATCTATTTGAAATAAGTACACGACAAGACGTCACATTAAAAAGATCAATGCAAACACAAATTTAAGCAGCTATTTTTATAAAACACTACACAAAAAAAATCGCTTTCAGGAGACGATAGCAACAAGCTTCGACGATTTATCCCCGACTGTTTCGAAGTATTCATCGCATAGTAAATTTTCATAAAAAGGCACCCCTATATTTTGGCCATATGAACTATTTGAATGACTCACAAACCCCTCCTGGCGGAAGTCGTAGGGCATAAATCATTTTTCAGAAACAGCCACGCAAAAAAGACGAGGACAAAAACAAGACGACAAGGCCGGGCGATTGTCGTCTCGTCTCCTCTCGTCATTGTTCTAGTCTTTTTTGCGCTGCATTTTCCGAAAAATATGTAACAACATGCCCAACTCGCCGCATAACTCATCTGGTTTCGGGGCCTAAAATGAAGCGCTTCAATTATTTAAGTGCTTCTGGCTACAGTCAGCAAGATTCAGACAATTCGTGAAGTAGGTAGAAATAATGTGCAGCTTGTTGCTCGAGATCTCGCACATGTGCCGTTCTGACAAACAGAGTGGTGTTATCTGCCTAAATGAGAAATGTTGGGATCTTATACAGGCATGCGATGTCATTAAGGAGAAAAAGCGATGGTCTCAAAACATCCGATTGTGGAACGCCAGATGGGAAGTTTCTCTAGTTTGATAACTTTTTGTTTATTCTTACTATCTTGGTTGGAGACCTAAGTTATTTTTAAAGCATTCGAAGACATTTTTCACGAAAGCTATGGTTATCGAGTTTTGCGTACGTGGTTTTCTGACTGTTGGTATCGAACGCTATTGAGAAGTCAATGAAGATGCCGAGAGTGAAAAGCATCTGCACATAAAAATGTAATGTAATTTCTGTTTAAGCGGCAATTGTAGTTTCTGTAGAAAAGGTCTTCCTAAAGCTTCGTTAACCAAATGTTTCATTTTTAAATTTACCGCAGAAACACGGGAATCGCCACGATGCGACTTTTTTCAAAACAAAACATATTGGGCGACAATTTGAGAAATCATTTTTAGCTCAACACGAAAATCTACATTCTTTGCTTTCGAGTGAACAATAAAAGATATATTCCAACGAAGGGTAATACTTATGTTTTATAATTTGTAATCAACTACATAATTTACTTACAGAATGGAACGACCATCTTCGTCCCGTGATCTGCTATTCACCAGAACCCGGAGAAAACGTTTGATTTCACTGGCATCTGTTGGCATCAGGAAGACATTGGAAGGAATCCGCAAATCTCTGCATTTAACATTCCGAGAATCATGATTGCCACCCACCAGAAAGACAAAGTAATCATTTAAATCCGCTGCTAATGTTCTGCCCCTGAATGGTTTCTTGTCAATAAAGATATCACGTATGCCGCAAGCATCTAAACCTCCATTAAAATGTAACATTTTGTTATGGAGACAAGGTCACTCCTTTTATTTAAAGCTCGATTATATAACTACTGTATAAACTTTTTTATATTTCTTGGCGAAGGAAAGGCGTCACTTTATTGGGACGCACAACGTTATCCAGAAAACCGATTTTGATGAAGCGGCAGTAAATATTCAGTTTCAATTTGTTATTTCAATCTATTACTCTATTATCCCGTGTTTAGGAACATTGGAAAGTTTTCACGCTTCAATGGAAAATGTTGCTCATGAGTATACTCAGCTATCGTAATAAGGGCATCTGAGTCTTCCTAATCATTTTCACTGAACACAACATTCAGCTGACCGCGTGCGGGTGCTTCCCTGAAGAAAGCCACTTCGGCCTGGTTTATACGCCGTTATAGTGTCTTAGTAAACATGAGTTTGTTTCGATAGGGTACAGAGCGCGAAAACACGAATATGGGCAGATGATCACATATCTGGGCCCAATGACTCCCGTGTGAGCATGGAAAACTGCATAGTTACAAATTTAAACATCGATTGCGGTTGCTGTCTACAGCCGTGTAGATTTTTATGCCTATCTTTTGCCCTGCAATATATAGGCTGCCTCGCGTTTGGCGCCGCCCTGGATTCGGCTAAGCTATTTTTTGCGTGCGTGATCTATTGCTGGAATTCATCAAAAAAGAAAACATAGTACCAAGCACAGCCTCTATAAGGCCGGTTGATAATCTAAACCCCGTGGCTTATAGATAATTCAGGGCATATTAATGTCTTTCATGACACCGCGTCGTCGCTGCTACTTTAAGACCAAGGTGCCGGTGAGCAATAATACTTTGAAACGGAAGTTCGGTGTGCAGAAAATCTCTTCCCGCTCTCATCACCCTCTCGTAACAAAGACTGCACGTTAAAATGAAAGAAGCACATGGCCCGCTTTTTGATAGGGCAGCGCATGGGAATTCAACCCTGAATGTCGCGTTTAGTTTGTGACACGCTGCATTACGTTTCAAAATTTTAGGCGAACTGATCGAGCCAGAATAGCGCAACTTCGCGCAATATCCGTGCAACACATAGCATCTCACGGGACAGCGCACAGTGGCGCTAAAAATGTCGCCACATTGTGTTTCTGCATCACTACTGTTCCCAGCGAAGTAAAAACCTGCCATAGTTTTAGGCTATTGGCGCGAGTCCGGCTAGTTTTCTCGATATTCCTCTCCTGTAAAGACGTTTTTGCCACAAGCAGACTTCTTCAGTGGCGAAGCATAAAGTTTGGTTGCTAGGCTGTTGTAACCGTTGTAACCGTATACACTAGTCTCAAGAACCAGTTTTCACGAATGGCTCAGTACACGCACTCACGCACGCACTTACACACACACACACACACACACACACACACACACACACACACACACACACACACACACACACACACACACACACACACACACACACACACACACACACACACACACACACACACACACACACACACACACACACACACACACACACACACACACACACACACACACACACACACACACACACACACACACACACACACACACACACACACACACACACACACACACACACACACACACACACACACACACACACACACACACACACACACACACACACACACACACACACACACACACACACACACACACACACACACACACACACACACACACACACACACACACACACACACACACACACACACACACACACACACACACACACACACACACACACACACACACACACACACACACACACACACACACACACACGCACGCACGCACGCACGCACGCACGCACGCACGCACACACACACACACACACACACACACACACACACACACACACACACACACACACACACACACACACACACGCACGCACGCACGCACGCACGCACGCACGCACGCACGCACGCACGCACGCACGCACGCACGCACGCACGCACGCACGCACGCACGCACGCACGCACGCACGCACGCACGCACGCACGCACGCACGCACGCACGCACGCACGCACGCACGCACGCACACACACACACACACACACACACACACACACACACACACACACACACACACACACACACACACACACACACACACACACACACAGACAGACAGAAAGTGATATACGTTATTTACTCGTATATCTCAAAACGTGCGGATTCTAAGCCCGCCTAATTTTTTGCGAAGCAGAAAACGAAGAAATATTTGCAATGTTTTACGGGTGTTCCAACCAAGGCTTCTTGCTACGAACGCGGAATTAAAGCGAGCGGAAGATCGCTTCAACAACCGGACCTGCGACGTATCCATGAGAACGCTATCGTAAACGTCAAGTACAGTGTGATGGCCACGTCCACATGTTAGTCACAGTTCGGCAGGGTGCAGCCTGGAACGGCAGAAATATAGCTGCCGCACGACTGTGATCTCCGATGGAGCAATTCGGTTGGTTGCTGCTGACGATTTGGATATTGTGGTCTGCCAGGAGATTGCGCTCCAGTATCCACATTTAAATAATTAAACAAAAGGAGTCCTCCTGTGTTGCTGCGATGGAGGCATGGTGGGCTTCCTGAATGTAAGATTTTTGGGGATTTCGTTACGCGTAGTAGTAGTATGTGGTTAATTATTATTATATATCAAAAAGGACGCTGAAGATGTTTGACAGGCTGATATCTCCTACCTGATATCTGAAGGACAAGAACTAGGGCGACAAAAATAAATGGATAGAGAGGAAGGGGTAAAGGAAATCATTAAGGTGAGCGATAGAGAGAAAGGACAGGGTAGGTAAAAAAAAAAAAAAGAGCACCCCGCTGGGATGGCGCAGTGGCCGCGTCACTACACTACTGTTCCCAAGGATGCGGGATCGGAGGCGGCCACTTTTCAATGAAGGCGAAAAGGAAGGCGCCCGTGTGCAGTGCGATGTCAATGCACGTAAAGAACCTCAGGTGGTCGAACTTTCCGGAGTCTTCCACTACGGCTTCTCTCATATCCTGAGTCGCTTTGTAACGTTAAATAAAAAAAAAATTAAATAAAGTGAAGAATTCACACTATGTTAACTCGTTACGCGTTCTAAGTTCACATTTTCTCAGCAAACAAAGTGCATGTCTGAAAGGAAACGCCGCTTTTAATTATCGAGGTATTAGAAAGACAGTCGTCCTGAATAACCGTGTCCAAGTGAAGATTTTTAGAGAACATCAGCTTACAGACAGACAACTAAATTTACAGTCGTGATTGCGAGAAGCGTCCAGCATATCTGAGGTAAAGGCTAGCTGTGGGCAGTATTGTCAGTAACGTGTTACAAGCGGTTTTACATCTGTACTCAGTAATTTTCTGTAAATTTATTGCTAATCGTTTACTTTTGGATAGTAACGTTCATTGTAATTCAATTATTTCGCTTTAATCAATTATTGTTAATAAGTTACATTTCTTTTTTTTAGAAGCTGACGAACGCCACCTCCTACGTCCGTTACAGGGTAAAAGCATGCGTTCGCTCAAAAAAAAAAAAAAAAAAAAAAAAAAAAAAAAAAAAAAAAAAAAAACCGTAAGACCCCGCTGCTCGCATTCCAGGCTCTATGTACTTGATTCCGCGACCGCGATAATTTTAATACTCTAAGATCTTAAAGAGGCATCTTTTTTGTTTACACCTGTAATAGATTTGGACACTGCTTCGGAAACGCGGACTTCGACCGGCATCCGTTGTGATTGCTCCATGCTAAATGGTCAACTATTGAGAGGCAATGGCCAAGACAAGAGTTCCCCCAGCTGTTGGCTTAATAACTGAACTGTCCATGCTTTTGTTTCAGGCCACAAGTTGTATCTAATGATGCGATGAGAAAACCAACAGACATTTTTTTTTTTTCAATGCTTCCTTGATCTTACCCACGGCACCTTATCAAAGCGATAACGGTAACGAAACCTGAAGCATCTTAGAGCAAATCGACGATACGATTGGCGTATCGCGAACACGGAGCCTGGTTCATACACAAGGCGTTCATACGGTATCATACTGCTCGTCCCTCCAGCGCTTGCCTACACTGACAGAGTGTTCAATGTTCCTCATCAGAAATCAGAAGACATGAGAGAATTAGCTACAACAACGTCGAACCACAACTCCTCTGCAAACGTAACGTGTAACTAAATACAAATCAAGGCGCACTAATCCTGCGTACTTGCACCAAATTAACATTATCACCATTAAATTTTTAAGGCACGTAACGAAGTAGTATTCAATTATTCCTCTGTAATTGTTCAGTTACTTTCGTGGTGGTTAATTTAGCACTGTAATCGGTTACATTTTCTCTAAAAGCGATTGTAAATGTAATAGCTTACTTTTTTTTTTTTTTTTTTTAACGTTTACACGGCCGGCTGCCTCTGCTGTTCATAGGCGTTGGTGACGCCTGAGAAGCAATATTAAAAGCATGTTTCAGGAAAGTTCCTCATGAAACTCTATAGAGTTTCACTCAGATAGAGTGAAAAAAGATATATAGTGGTTACTACCTAAGGGGTGATGGCTGCTCAGCCAGTTTGATTTTTCTGATTTTCCGGTTTAGAGAACAAAGAAAAAAAATTGATTTTATTAGAGCGTATTAAAAACGTTCAATCGCGCAGATCTCCATGCGTTTTAAACGTGCTGATGTAGTTTTGGTTATCCTCTGCACTCAAATTTGTTCTTTAAGGGTAATAATCTTTAGGGCGCAAGTATTCTTGGAGACAAAAACCATCAAAAATAAGATGCCCTACAGAAATTTAAGCTGTAAAAGCACCAATGAGATTGGTATCTATAACAGTAAGACTAGGCCACTGACTGTTAACAATGGCTTTCTCAAATGTAAGTACACAGTCACTCACTTCTTGTAGTGCGAACAATTTAGACGCGACGAACTTTGCGAAGGATATGCACGTGCCGGAGGCTCGCTCCCGTCACTCTGCATCAGCCTTCCGGCCTTCCATAGATTCAACAACATCGCCAAAGCAAGAAAAGCTATTCCAAAAGACGAGACAGCGCCAGCGATGGAACCACTGACGGGATGGTATAGTCGTCCCGCCTGAAGGAAGAGCTTCGCCTGCTTACTAACGGTGTTGCCAGTCAACGCGGTCGCCAATACCGACCAAGGAGGCAACCGCTAACCTCGACGGCATGCAGTGAAGAAATCGAAAGCACAGCCCGCATGTGCTTTCACAAACGTCACTCGGGGCATAACCGTGAGTCGTGAAGATACCCCGCGAATGTGAGCATCTCAGAAAGCATGCAGAAACTCCGCCAACAGACACAGTCACCCAAGTCAAACAAAAAATTAACACGGCTTATAATGATAACACCCATGAGGCGCTCTTTGAAGAAATCAGAACTCCTCCCTCATGGATTTATCCCATACGTCTCCCGAAGAGCAACCACGAGCAGCAAGCACGAGTCGCACCAACACAAGTGCCACACGTTGCCTAGTTTCATGCGCCGTGAGCCATCAAGCATAAACTCGCGTTACCCCTAGGCCACGCAGGCACGTTGATACGGCTTGGTTAAAGCAGGGCCTTATATGTGGGCTGGTAGGCTACACTATCGAGTCATAAGCTTAAAGACGGATATAATTGTCCTCCATAATTCGGGCACAGGCGTAGGCAGGCAAAAGAAGCTTCAGCTTCTATCCGGTTTTAACCAGAGCTAAACCAGAGCTAATTATTTTTTACGGTACACCTCAAAGACACAAGATATTGAGCATCACGTGAACTGAAAGAGAGAGTGAATAAACTTTAATTATATAAAGTAATTATGCGCATGATTCACCCAGGTCCGGGAAACCATTGGCAAATACGACCTTCCAAGCCCAAGGGTTCACGAAACTTTGACGAATTGATTAGTCACTAGTGCCGCCCTCAAGATTTGGTCAGATTATATTTATTGTTTCTAAACTTGCGCCGTACTTTCAGTGATTAGAAAATGGTTGTTATTAGTATTCAACAACTTTCTGTCGTAGCTCAGCTCACACTTTTCAGACCGTTGTCATTTTCGCTCGCATCAATTATTTGATTATTTTTTGCCTACATTGTCCTCACTGTCTTAACAGCGACAAAAGGAGAACAAAGATGGAAGCGAGCAACGCCAAAGGAACGCTGACAGTCGGGAGTGTTCTGTGTCTACACGCAGCTTACGGCACACCTATTTTTTTTTTATTCGCAGGCTTGCCCAGTGGCATAGAATTGGGCTGTCTTTTAACCTGAAGGAAGTCATGCAGTCTATTTTCTTTAAGGAACCACAGGAAACTCCGACTCCTAATATTGTCCATTAGCCATAAGTTTAAATGCTCCTCCTTTGTAGCCGACAGTGGAACTTCTTGTAGTCATCGTATTTTTTACGGCTGCATTCCTGGGCATGTCCTTAAAAGGTGGCGAAGATCCGCCTCAGCAGCTGGCCTTGGACACTTAGGGCATGTGCGCTGCACTGCATCCTCTTCAGCGCCCCATCGGCACGTCACTGAAGGAATATGGGTCGGCCCAGCCCTAATCCTAGCAAGGGACACCTCCTCCATTCTCGTTAGGTTAATAGGGAGGGGATAAGTGCACGGGGGTATAAGGGCACGTGCATTTTTCCTTACAACAATACTAAGATTGCGAAAGCGGAGCGAGGATCAAATGGGAGGCTTGTGGGAGAGGCACCCGTGTTAGGGGCTTGGTGTATAAGCGTATCTGTTTTGTTTTTTTATGATCTATGTTATTACTGTTTTCTTGTATCCCATGTACCTGAACGCGTTTTGTTGTTTTCTTATTTAAAACATGTATATCGTAGGTAACGCTCAGTGTTTTTTGTAACTCTCTTGAGCTGTTTAGTAGCCGCTAGAGAGTCGGTGTGAATGTGAGCTTCGATTATAGACGGTATGGCATTTATAGCCTGATACGTCGAATCTACGTTTTCGGTCACATGCTACTTATGCGTTGCCTGATACGTTGATAAATGCCTGATACGTTGAATCTATGTTTTCAATCAAATGCTACTGCAAAGCCAGAAAAAGAAGCACTCGTCCAGGGGCAGACATTACATGGACAAAAAGACATTGGTGCTCTTTCTATTTCATCAAAGATAAAATTGAGAAACTGAGGCTACAGAGCATCTGTTGTTGCACCATCTCGCTATGTGCACCATCTCTCCTAAGTTCAAGTTATGTTGGAGTATATCTGCATTCTTTTTTTTTTTGTGGAGCATTGGAACAAAAAAAAGTTAAGCTTTCTAATAAGCATTGATTCCTCCAGTCATATGTGAAGCCAATGCCTACTGTTTTACCCGCAATATCTGCGCCGTTCTTAAACATATCTTAGCATTGACCTCAGTAGAAGACGTGGAGGAAGACAGCTCGGCTCGCGTGCCACGTGCAGTAGCACCCTGGTGGTTCGCGTGTTCGCACGGCCGCCCGCGGTTGCGCCAGCCCAGCTGCTCTGTCCTGAACCTTCTTCGACGGTGGACGAGGCCTAGCAGCACGGCGCCTCCGGCCATGGCACGCTGACGCAGAGGTAGTCGCGCCCCGCAGACCCGTTGACCTGGAGAGTGGCGAAGGCAGGGCATCCGCCGAGCCGTCTTCAGATACCACGCCGAATCAATCCTCTGGTCCTATCGCGATTTCTGCAACGTTGCCAACGCGTCGCTCCTAGGTGTCCAAGTTGCCCGCGGTGGAAAACTAAGCAGCGATATGTCGAGCGACGAGACCAAACCGGAGAAGAACCAATCGAAGGAACATTCGGCACCGTCTGCAAGAGAAGCAACGCTCGGGGACACAGAAGCTTCCCCTAGAGACGAGGCGACCAATACCGCCCAAGGAGCCACCACGAGTCGCGCTACTGCACCTCGGAAGCGAGAAATGAAGAAACGAAACGCCCCGTCTGCAGTCAACATCGGCGATGCCCTCCAAGTAGCGAGTACAAGTCGAGCTCAGACCGTGGTGTTTTTATCTGGTGTAGGCCCAGTAGGAAAGCTGAAGCCTAAGGATCTTGTCGCTGGTCCCTCAACCACTCCTCCACTCACGAAACAGGCAGCTCTCCTAAAGACGAAGGGAGCTCAACATCTCCCTAGTGGCGTCGACTGCGGAGGGTCCAAGGGTCAAGCCAAAACAACGACCATCCGCCGAAAGGGCCGGTCGCCAAGCCAATCAGCAGCCAACAAAGGCGTGGACAAACAAAAGGCGAGCAGGAGATGCCGCTCCAGTGGTGCCTCCTCATCCAGCAGCTACGTTACCAAGCGACGTGCTCATATTCGTCACCGATCTCGTAGCAGTGCAGGTGGCAAACGGCGCAGGGGAAGAGGTCGACAGAAGTCGCGCAGCCACTCTGGAAGGAGCCGTCGCTCCAGTTCGCACAGTCGTGCGACCTCATCTTCCTCTGATAGCAGCCGTGCTGCAAAGCGCCGCGGCCACAGGCGCCACAGGTCGATAACTTCAGGATCATCCAGCAACAGCAGCAGCAGCCGCCACGGCAAAAGGGCGGCAAAACGACAACATTATTCGTCAAGCGCATCTTCGCGAAGCACTTCGGAGGCCAACAAGAAAACCATGCGTTCTCGGACCGGTGCAAACACCCGCAGGAAGGGCAGATCTACCAAGAAGTAAGAAAAACTGAACGCGCGGACAAAGGCATTAAATTAGAAGAAGAGAGACACGATGCGTGGCAAGATACAGAACCATTAGGAAGGGGCCTTGGGACATATTTTAAAATTCATCCTTTGGTGTACAAAGCGTGGCCTCGAATACTTCACGAGGAAAGAGGAGGAAGTGTGATATATGCGCCTGACTGCGATCCAACCATGCCGACAACCAGTGGTGAAAGGATATATAGTCTTTAGAAAAATTAACCCCCTTTGGGATATGAGACTGGCGTTTTTACACGAAAAAGAAAATCAATTCATTTTCTAAAATTCCTAATTAAGCCATGCCCGTGTGATTACTGCGTTTTTTCTTTCACATAAAAGGACACTTAAGAGAAGTCAAATTGGTTTGCATCGATATATTATCTAATGACAAAAACACCACTGTTACCGAAAACACTAGGAAATACCGAGAACAGGAATGCTCATGTCGCCACCACAGCCTATTTTCACAGATACAAGTCACGTGACGCGAAAGGTATTTCGGCGCTGTTTAATTGCAAATTAATGTGCATTACGATGTGCAAACAGCATGCGCACTTTTACCATGCAAAGAAGAGGACAAAAAGAAAACCTAAATGTTATAGAAGGAAAAGGAAACATATGCTTCGTGTCGTCACAGGCGGCCAGTTTTGGTGTGTTTCGGCTTAGGTTCTTCGCTATCACAGCTAAACATATTGCATGCTCCCGTAGTTTCGTTTTTAAAGTTCTTGGGTTTAAAAGCGCACAACAGCAGGATAAGTCCTATTTCTCGGACGAAGTTCATGCCTCGTCAAACGCTTTCCTATAGCGCAATCTGGCAAGAAATTTGTACGCATTGTGTGTATCGGTTTTGTTGTGCACCAGGAACTGACCGGAGTTGTCGTACGGGCTGGCTCTGCTTATTGGCTGGCGTTGGTTGAGTAGAAAGTGGAGGGAGACTGGCAAAAGAGAAATCAGATTTAAAATGAAGAAGTTTTCTAATAAAAAGAAACAAAACAAATATGCCACAATGAGCAGGATTTGAGCACCAGCCCTCTTTGGTCTCGTCAGAACACATTAACCATTGCCCCATGCGGCCTTTTCGGCTTCTCCATTGCGTGCTTACACGACATCACATAAATACAAATTAGTGTGTACAATGTATAAAAGAATACATGCTTATAATAAAATTTCATCCGACGTGTCAAGTCATCAAGAATACTTACCCACTCAGGGGGTTGACTTTAACCGCGATAACATTCCTCTATTAGACGAAAAACTTTCAGGGAAGTTGTCACGCGCAGTCCGCATGACAAACTGCCAACTCCGTCTTCTACAAACTCTGAAGGCCCAGGAACACAAACATATCAAACGGTATACCCTCATCGCTTTCAATCGGCATGTATCAAATTCCTGACACTGTTATGGGAAGTTCGTTTCTGAGAGTACACGTGTAGAATATGGCAATGAAAGGCGCCCTGCCAAAAATCATTGAAGGCATGTTCTACTCCTTCAAGTTTTTTACACATCAAGAAGTTAGTCGCACACGGTCCGAAGTTTCCATTCTATTCAAGCCATGTTTTAACTGGAAGGTTGTTAGCATGGAGGTGGAAGTAAAACTATCTTGACCGTAAATCTTACACGCATCTTTTTGGCTCGTTGCAGTACATGTTTTCTGGGCCTCTGCAGTGCATCATCCTATACGAAGGTATCGGCATCATGCTGTCGACTAAGTTTGCTTACAATTGTTTTTTGTCGCACATTCCAAATTTATCGTAACTGCGCTTTTTTACAGGTTTATTTTTTTTTTTCTTATGCGATTAAATTTAAAGCGTTGAACGAAGGGCAGCATAGCTGGCTCACATCAAGAAATACAATGGCGAGATGAACTGAATAAATTGCAAAAAAAAAAAAAAAGAAAACCCTGTGTTCCTCTTTTTTTTTATTCTCCACCCGAATGCATATTCCATACCTTGGTACTATTAAAAAACGCGCGTGCGTATCAGTCTGGTTGTCAGCGGCCGCAACTGTAGCTTCACTTGCTGCCGTCGTCGACCCTCGTGAATTCTGGATACCCCGCATGTCCAGCCGCATTAGCATTAAAAAGCATGATACCCTCTGTGGCTACTGATATCGCTGTAGTGCAGGGCCGCGACAGCTTCGCTTTCGAGCTTGGGAACAGGGACTGATGAAAACGAAGCAACGGCTCCGGCCAGCGGTATCTTAAATTTCGGCTGCTGCTAGAGCGCACCGCTCACCATGCTCCAGCAATCGCGGAGTCTACGTTTGCATCATGGATTGAGGAAAACAGTAAATCGCAGCGGCGGGGAACAAACTGTTCGACTTCAAATCTAAATATGTCAGCAATAAAGGCCTCTTTTGATGCCGTGCACGTGAGTACAAAGCCACGACGTGCCGAACTATTTCATTTTACTAATATAACACTTGTGACACAGCTGTCTTTAGTGTCCTTTTGAGGCTGTCACAGGGTTAACCTCAATGTTGTGGATAGTTGACCACTGCTTGCCGCTCGCTTCAAATCGCCGCGGTAGAATTACATGTGAAAAGCATAATGAAAATGCATTGTAATTACCTCCCTAGGAATCACGCGAGTGTAGTTAAACTACGTTACCAGTTGCTGTTCGGTAAACGCAACGCCATTGCAATTACTCTAAAAAGAGTGTCAATACTCGTAAATTACTTTTTGCTTGCATCTACACAAAACATGGCGGAAGTACACTGGTGGCGAATTGGCTCGATCCAAAAGTGATTTAGCGCGACTGCGGGGCAAAATTAAATACCTATGCACCAACAGAAGAATATTTTATCTTGTTTTATGAAAAAGTTAAGCTATAATTTTATTTTTAACTATGCAGCACTGTTGTTGCGCCCCATTTGATGCAGTATCGGCATTCGACACTTCGCAGGACTCGCTGGATGCTTGCGAAGGAGGAAACGAAGCAGTTTGCCATCTCCGTCAATGCAACAGCTAGCATCGCTAGAAACAAAACGCGTGCCGAACACCATTGCCAGCGGCATCAACTCTATGATGATGATGATGCTGATGAATGATTCAAAGGGCCTCTGCGAACTACGATGGCGAATATTAAAGCACTAAAAGAAGATTACACCAAACAACTACAAAGTAAATATGATATTCACGCGCGGAAATTATTGCAGTTTACGTTTTTTTTTTTTTTGCTTAAAAAAACAAGACGTCTCACACTCGTAACAATAATTTCACTCTCATCTCGCAGTCATTTAGTATCCGCTGCGTAGTGTTCATGCTTCAGAGCGAAACTTTTTTTCACGCGTGGTGGGTGAGTCAGCGGCTTCGGTTCAACGTTGCGTGCTGCCTTTTGCGAGCGTCTGCCTGCAAATGGGTTAATTGTACCAAATTGTCAGTATTTCTTTGTGTTGCTCATGGCATGGCTTTACAGCAAGCCGAAGACGGTGCGTGCTTGTTGAGAAAATAATTGCCGCTACGTGCGCCCATTCTCGGTCGATGCGACAATCCTGCGTCAGCTTTCGGCCTCCCGGACATGTCGCAAATGTGGCGGCTTGTGCGGATATACGTCTGCACGAGCGGCGTCTCGCTGCATCTCTATTTCATTGAACTGTGAAAGTGAGGTTTTATTGCCCTAAGACGCGTGAGAGAGAGAGAGAGATACCTATTTAATGAAAGGAAAGGCGGTGAGGTCGGCCTGTGGTAAAACCTGGCCTGCTACTTAGTACTGGATGAAAAGGGAAATAATGAAAAGTTAGGGCACGAATTACGCAAAGCCTTCTGTCCGCTCCCTTTGCTGCGTGTTTCGCTTACTGCGTCGCGTTAACACACCAACGTTAGCAGAATGTAATTTAGCAGCTATCACTGAAACGTTTTTATTGTCAGGGGGATATTTTTCATAGCTGTATTAAATGCTGAAGTTGCTATAAATTTGCAGCCTAGCATTAGTTCCTCTCAGCGACAAATGAAGCGCGAGCAATAGAACCGCATACAACCATCTAGGCGAGATTTTAGTTATAGGAACGGAGCTGTATCGCAGTTGACTTTCATTTCGTAGACGCGTTAATTTTTTAGTAGTAGCGATGCCCGTTTGAGTGCCTTACCTTAGCTCTTATATAGCTGTATGCTTTAACGCTAGCATTATAGTTATCCCGTTCGCCTTTCTTTGACATTAGTGGCGCTTTGCTCCAAGTGTTTTGCCCTTTAATAAGCGTGTAGCATCTCGTTCGCATACGCTATGCTCAGGTCATTATGTTATCACGAGGACTGCGTCAAGACAATGACAGACAAATGAAAGGTATTCAATTTTTTACAGTTCTAGACTTGCGCTGGCGTGACAGATGTATGTATGTAATCGCGGGGTAATAAAGTTTGGCTTTCGATGTAACCCAGCTGCACTCATTTATGCCCTTTGTGAACTCCCTCAGGCCATGTGATCGATATTCATGTGCTCGCAGAATTAACTTGAAAGCCCCTTATATTCCGGTAGGTGCCCACAGAATGCGCTAACGTGACGCACGACGAAAGATTAGGCAAACGACGACAGTGCCAGAACGATGCTGTGCTGATGCGGTTGAGGATGCCGTAGCATTTCAGTTAAAGTAAAACTTGACAGTCGAAATTCATGTCAAGTAAAGTTGGCCAACAGTTAAGGTGTCCCTTTTTCCACCTTGTCTGGGCATTGTTCTGCCTCCACCGTCGATGGCCTTGTTTTTCGTCCAAAATTATATATATATATATCAAATTCTCCGTGAACTGTACGTCACCGCGACGCTACGTGTGTTCGTGACGTGTGGTTGTTTTTCATCCCAGTCCGATTTCCGAAGGCAAAAAAAGTGCAACCAACCAACCATCACAGTTCGCAGGGGGCGCCACGAGACTAAATATTCCCTCATTCGTCATGCAGGATTCTATGGCATAGTATTCATACAGCCAATATAGACTGTTTGCCCACGAGTCGGCAAATACCAAAAACATCCAAAAAACGCCAAAACAGACTGTGGAATTTGCAGTGACCTAACATCATTAAAGCTAAGTGACTCACGCACCCTCTGCATGGCTGTGAATCGTTTTTGTTTTCTTCACTTCAATGTGCACGGCTAGAGTGGACAGCGCCTCCCACCCCCCCTCCACTCCCCCGAAGGAAAGGGAGAACAACCTTACAATAATGATGATAATAATTGCTGCTGACAACAATGCTGCAGATAACAGCGCATGCGTAGCTAGTCCCTCTTTCCTTCTTCCCCTCCTTTCTTTCCTTCTCTATATATTTCCGAGCCGGAAATAAAGCGTCGTCTTTTCGCTCTGTAAATCTGCCTGGTTTTCATCGCGTAGCTGCCGGCCTTTGGCCGGTAGAACGCAACAATAATCATGATTATTATCATCATCATCATCATCATCATCAAAATCAGCGCCCAAGAACGGCTAAAATATCAAGTTCATACAATGTTCCAGGAATTTCCGGCCTCATCACTTATACGACGTCGGAAAACGGGATATGTCGCATCCTTGGAATAGAAAAGACTGGCTCTTGCATACGCTGGCAGTATCGCATAGGCTTTTGCGTTGCCGTTTACCACTGCTAGACTTCTGCCTTCACAGATCTTGTCACTTCGTCTCCCAATTGTGCTTATATTGCTCCGAACCTCGGACAAAAGATCACTTCCTCAGTTCTGCCGCCGCTTCTCAGGCGGCGCCTATAAGAAAATCCTTTCCGACACCTGGGTCTGCCTTTCTTCGGCGTTTAGTCCTTCCAATGCAGCTTCTGCGCTTGAATAAAGCAACAGGAGTGTCAATTAAGCTGTGCAAAATTATGTTCTGCAAAAGAAGCTTCTCCCAATGTGATAATGTTTAATGATTACTCTGTCTGAGTGTGAAGGCAATATCTAGGAATTCGAACAAGCAGCTATTTCCCAGTATTCGATCTGGCACTTCACAGGTCCTCGATAGTTACGCTATCCAGTCCATCAGCGAATCTGGAAATTAGTAAAATTGTATATCACATTTATATTTATTTTTAGAGGGTTATGTCTGTTACAGTGGACCGCCTGTGCCTTGGCCGCTCCCCCATTGCATGAATGTGCCATAGCTTTTCAGGTCAACCACCTAGACGAGGTAGAGGAAGAGCGAAGCTACATGTTCATAACCACAATTCGTGTAGCTGCACTGTTATAATTCTTAATATTCTCGCTTTGCAGCATGCTTGTGCCTGTAACTGAGTTTGTGTACAACACCACAGCTTGGCCAATCCCCCAAGGTCATCACGTGTGATTTTCCAAGAGGCCAACATCAACAACATCGACATCAACCTCGTAGAACAAAAACAACGCAGCGCACCTTTCGAGAGACGTCGCTGTCCACGTGGGCTCCATCCGGCAATGCAGCATATCACCTGGAGTTCAGGTGCCTTTCTTGGAAAGGAAGGCAAGTTCCTTGACTCTGTTACTTGAGTGACTGCCAGATCTCGTCGCTTCGGAGAGCTGAGATGCACTGAAACACGACCAAGGTTTATTCCCGGCGCACTCGGTACACACGAATGCAGTCATATTTACGATCACCGTTCAGCAAACTACGCAAATGCCGCAGAAATAACCGAGGTTCTGCACTATTTGCATTGGCACCGTGGGAACCGTATGCGCTAATAGGCTCAAGGAACGGCGCGGCTCAAAACACTGTCTCGGAGCAGGGAAACCTCATGTGCGAAAACAGAACGGGGGAGAGAGAGCGCGCAACGAGCGGCTCACACAGTTAGTGGTCTCCGGCCACCCTTCACCCGTCAGTGAGCGAGACGGACCAGTGGATGTCGTCTTAACTATTCACTCCCCGTCGAGGATCGGTGGCCGGAGTAGAAGCTTTCGAAGGGGAGCATGACAGAGCTTTAATTTGTATTTTTGCTGTTTTCTGGCGCGCGCAGCGCTGTAGTATTTTGCAGACTATCTCCGATAGCTCATCGAAGCTTTGGGCTTGTTTTCTTTTTTTCTTTAATTACCTGCCCTGGTCAGTGGCCTTTAAGGGAAACCACTTGGAACATGGGTGGACTGGGGAGCGTTCTGTATAGCTAACTAGGGATGGATATCTATCGCTCCTCTTGAAAGTGCCAGCGGAGGCGTGCAAAATAACTACTTGCTTGTGGAAACCCGCGGTATCATATTCGAGGTAGTTTCGAGGTCTCTGGATACTTTTTGTCTATCTTGTCATAATAACACGCAATTAGTAGAACCTATCCTCACTGATTTCTCGATTCGGTACTGCATTTGATACTTACGAGAGAACTTTTTGTGTTTAAAATTTTCAAAAGGATCATTTTAAAATCAGTGGTTGCCACTTGCACCTACATCCGACTCAGGAAGCATCGGGGGATTAACATATACTTTGTCCTCTTTGGTTTCCAGAATCTGCCACTGCGTGGAGAGCATGACAGTTCACTGTGGCGGGTTTCTGCCGTGGTTTCCGCTGGTTGTTTCATAGGACAATCATGACAATGGACATCGGAATATTTGATGAAGGACGGAGTTCCACCATCCCGACATACCCACAGAAGCACCGCACACGTATGACGAGGTGTGTGGCCGCTGCAGTGTGAAATTTTTGGTTGGTAAGTGAGTCGCTTGAACAAAACCTATATGTCAGGTTGAATCTTGCTCGGCATAAGGCTAGCCCCACCTCTTGTCTGTGTTGATGAAGCACGCGTTCCTCTGCGGTAGCTTCTGGGTGCCCTTGGCGTTTTTCTGCAATCTAGTTAGAACCTTTTAAAGCGACAAAGTGTCTCTTGAGAAAAGCTGATTTTTCAGGATAAGCCTTCGAGCGGCAGATGCGGTGGAATTCGTGAGGAGGATGGAGAGAACGACTTTCGCGCCATCTGCAGCCAATGGGACGCAAGTTGCCCACTAAGTGCCAAACAAAGCCAGACCAACAAGAACAGAACTAAACCAACCTAAACGAAGCTAAACTTATGCTAAACGCGCTGGCGCACTCGAATTTCCTTTAGCTTGGCCAGTAAATAGACAGCTATTTTTGGTTTGCGCCGTCAGCGTAGATTTTGAAACGAAAACCTTCTAGATATCGCTCCTAACTACCACTGCTTCTCCGACGCACTACTTAGAAATACCGTACCCAGACGCACAAATTGTATTTTGGAAGGTAGGAATGAGTAATTTCGTTAGGAGTGAGACCTTCGACTAGGCGCTGTCTAAGATATGAGTTGAAACACGCCGAGATTGTTGGAAACGGATATAATCACTCATATATTTTTGGCCTTTTTTAAACCAGTGGATCTTCGCAGAAGTCTATGCTGATCAATTGATTTAGGGTGGCCGCAGATTGCACGAGCCTTTGCATAACGTTATCTGTGCCCTGCTTGTCTAATGCGCAGCTCATTACAGAGAAATTGTTTACACGCAGCGCAGTCGTGGTTGGTTTATACGGCTCGTGAACAACTGCCCGTCTGAAAGGCATCATGAGCACACCTCACAGCGCCGTGGTCGTCTCTCGTTGCGGCTCAGAGGCCTAGCTTCACGGGGCGTGCAATTCGCATACGCCATGGTAAACACGGCATATCTGATCAGCCGCTATCGTGGGCGTCTTTCGTGTCAAACTACATCCTTAGAACTCAAGAAAAAGGTTATTCTCTCTGCGTCTTAGTTTAGATTTGTCTCATTGTGAAGTGGCAATCCTTGCGTGTGGGTTTCGCCAGATGAGCTTAGAAGCTTAGTGCTGAATTTTTTTTTATCGACTGTAGCGCACCTTTTCGCGATCCCCGCTCGCAGAATGCGAATCATCCTGCATCCTTCATCACATACCCCGATGCAATTCATACATACATACATACATACATACATACATACATACATACATACATACATACATACATACATACATACATACATACATACATACATACATACATACATACATACATACATACATACATACATACATACATACATACATACATACATACATACATACATACATACATACATACATACATACATACATACATACATACATACATACATACATACATACATACATACATACATACATACATACATTGTTACGACCGTGCATCATCCGCAGGGAGCACGAACGTGAGAAGCTTGAAAGAGAAGCAAAAAGGCTGTTACGACCGTGCATCATCCGCACTTGCGCGCTCTATTGTTCGCCTGTGAGCATGGATAAGTGCTGTGGATATGTGGTGATGGTCCAATGGCTCTAAGTGAGCCTGTTTCCATAAATCCTTTTTGTAAGCCTGTTTTGCTTTGTGGACACCCTGCAAATGCCAAATTGACCCTGTCAAGAGAACGTCTAGAAAAACACAAAGAAATGTCCCCCTGCGGGAAATAGCCGGAAGTGCTTTCTTTCTTTTGTTCACCCTTCCAGTCGAGAAGCGCCATCGTCCAGTGAGGAATGCCTACTATCTAAAGGAGACGACAGAGTGACATGTCCGCTGACTTGCAGGACAAGAAAGGAGCATGACGCATACGGCCATTAAATGATTTCCCGGGAATGCAGGAAAGATTTGCAATTGTCGAAAACGGACAATGCTGGGAGCGTATGCGGCGCCCACGTGCACTTGGGTTTCTGAGAAGTAAATCCACTTGCCGGAACCAGCTGCCTATCGATTCTTGGCTGAAGAATAGAAATGTACCTCCTCGCCGTTCCCAAGCTTTTCCCGCCAACAAGTGACCAGGCTCAACGAAACAATGCCGGGCCAGTCAGTGCTTCAGACCATCAGTGCAGTGATGTGTTCGATTGGATGCCGATATCTGAGGGGCGTGCCCTGGATTTGGTTGGTCAGCATCTTCAGAGAGGGGCTGGACATAGGAGGTTTTAAGGACGCTGCAGAGCACGAAATGTCGCTCTGAGCCCTGGGTAAACGGCTCATCCAGTCGCTTCTCGCTATGAACTCTTAACGCTTGCCATTTTGCTGATGTACCCTTCTTTTTCTTGTAAATAATCTTGTAAATAAGTTTTCACAATGTGCCATTAAACCTGCTTGTACATATTTCACCAACTTCGAAGATTCAATCCTTCTTCAACCCGGAGTCTCTGCACGCTACCAAGTGAAGGCCGGGTCGACAGCCCCAGCGTCACGACAACTGGTGACCAGCGTTGGGATCTGAATCTACAAGCCACAACATCTGATGACTGGAGGTGGGATCTGGATCTACAAGCTACAACATCTGGTGATTCGAGGTGGATCAGAATCTACAAGCCACATCTTGTGATCGGAGGTGGAATCTCAAGCAACAAGCAGGCGCAACAATCGGCCAACAAGAGAGCAGCTCGGAACATCGATCGCATGTGTGGGTGAGTGCTTGGCTTTTCTTCTGATGTGGACCAGGTTCTAGAACAGGGTTAGATTTTAGAACTGGTAAAGAGAGTGTGGAAACGCCTTTAGGTTTGGTAGTTTGCACAGTTGTTTTGGAAGTAGCCGACACTCGGAGCGATCATGGACCTACAAAAGCTGCAGAAACCGGACCTGTTGCTATTGTGTGAGGAATTGGGAATTGATACAAGTGGTTTGGCACGAAAACCCTTGATTATAAAGGCAATCACTGATCTGGGAACCGATGATGAGGAGCTCAGTGAAGCATGGAACCTCATCGGTCAAAAAAAGGAGCAGCTCAGACAGCAGAAAGAGCGGGAAAAAGAGGAAAAGGGGCGGGAAAAAGAGGAAAAGAAGCTAGAAATTGAGCTCCGGAAATTAGAACTAGAGTTGAGCAAGAGGTCGGGCGATTGTCCCCAGCTAGCGGTACCTCTTCTCAACAAGGAGACAGATTTCAAGATGTCAAAGTACATGCAGCCATATGTGATATCAGGGGATATCGGTCTGTATCTGGCTAACTTTGAGCGAACTTGCGAAAAACTGTCCTTCCAGCGAGACACTTGGTCTCAGAGATTATTGACGGTTCTGCCCTGCGAGGCAGCGGAGGTTGTCGCGCGGCTAAGCAAGGAGGACGCGGACAACTACGAGAAGGTCAAAGCTTGCCTTCTGAGAAAGTATAGGCTTAGCGCCGAGGCGTTCAGACAACGTTTTCGGAACGCTACTAAGTCCAGGGACGAGAGTTACCCTGAATTCCTGTACAATTTAAGAGTAAATTTGGGCGAGTGGCTAAAGAGCACAGATTCCTACAGTGATAGGGACGCTGTAGTCGAGCGAATTCTTTTGGAGCAGTTTTATAACTGCCTCCCAGAAAAAGAAAGAAATTGGTTACAGGACCGAGGCGAAATTAAGTCGGCAACTGAAGCTGCCGAACTTATTGAGGAGTATGCTTCGCGCCGACAATTCAGCAACCCAGCAGTGGATAGGCCCCGCAATCCCAAGTTCAGTGTGAAAAACCGTCAGGAAAGGCACTTTGCTAGAGTTGGAAACGAAGAAATGAAGGTTTCTTCAGGCAAATTCCCTAGAAAGGACGGCAGTGAGAAAAGTGGGGAAGTGACCAACGTGCAGAACACAAAGAATAAGCTTGAGGCTAGGAAGCCGCTCACATGCTTTAGGTGTAATGAGCAGGGTCACATTGCCGTCAACTGCCGGAAAGAAAAGATTGCTTTCTCGTATGTCAGGGACTGCGATGAAAATATGCAGCTTTTAGAACCCTACCTGCATGACCTAGTAGTCAACGGGAAGCCTTGCAAGGTACTGCGCGATTCGGCCGCAACGATGGATGTTGTCCATCCGGCGTATGTATCGCCTTCCGACTATACAGGACAGTGTGCATGGATCCGACAGATAGTTGAGGAACAGAGTGTGTGCTTGCCGATCGCGAACGTGGTCATCGAGGGCCCTTTCGGCGAATTAACAACCGAGGCTGCCGTTTCAGGAAAGCTTCCTAAGTGCTATCCGTATTTGTTCTCCAACAAATCGGACATGCCGCTGCGAAAGAGGGGCATCCTTTTCGGAGACAGTGTTGTGCAAGCATTAACACGTTCAAAGGCGCGAGAACCAGCTACACTGCTCATACCAGAAAAATCTACAGCGGAGGAAACGGCAGTTAAAACAGTGGTCGATGCGGAAGATAGCGGGTCGGAAAACTTTGAGAGCGAGGCATCTCAGATAAGTCAACTTGAAAGCGAGCTTGATGAGACGCGGAATGAGGACGTTATTGAGAGTAACCTCTTGCCGCCAGTCTCTAGTAATCTCACGAGACTACTAAGTGGAACCCGAGAGGACTTAGCTATGGAGCAAGCCAAGGTAAATCTAACGTTAAACCTTCCCGAGGAGATTGGGGATAACTTGATTTGCCTCAGCGGAAAAGGAAGCAACGCTCAGGAGCTTCTCAGAAAGACGGAGCAGAGAGGAGAACTAAAGAAATCCCAGCTGTCCGATCTGGGCGAAATAATAACAGAGTTTGAGGCCTGCTTCGTGGACAGGCCAGGCAGGACTGATTTGACTGAGCACGATATTGAGCTGACTTCAGACGTGCCAGTGCAATCAAGGTGCTACCGATTTTCTCCAAGGCAAAGAGAAATTCTGGATAGGGAAGTAACTCGCATGCTGGAATTGGGAGTAATAAAACCCTCGGAAAGCGATTATGCTTCGCCTATGATCTTAGTAGAAGCTCCAGGTAAAGACCCTAGGCCTGTGGTAGACTACCGAAAGCTAAATTCTCTCACCAGGGATCAAGTGTATCCTATTCCGAATATTGAAGAGAGAGTAGAACAGGTCAGTAGAGCGGCATATGTGACTACGCTGGACCTTACTCGAGGATACTGGCGAGTACCGCTCACTGAACGCGCCAGCAGATACGCGGCTTTCGTCACTCCGACGGGCAGCTACCAGCCAACAATGATGAGTTTCGGGCTCAAAAATGCTCCATTTTGTTTTTCCCGACTCATGGATAGGGTTTTAAAGGGGTGTGAAACATTCGCGGTGCCTTATTTAGATGACATTGCGGTTTTTTCCGACTCATGGGCGGACCATATGGTACATCTAAGAGCTGTACTGAGCCTTTTGCGTCAAGCTGGACTAACCGTAAAGGCCGAGAAATGTTGCCTGGCAAGGGCGACCGTGGACTACTTGGGTCACAATGTAGGTCAAGGTTTCAGGAAACCCAGCGAGATTAAGATTTCTGCGGTAGCAGACTACCCGCGGCCGAGCACGAAGACGGAAATTCGAGCATTCCTGGGTCTGACTGGGTACTACAATCACTACATCCCTCACTATTCATCTTTGGCTAGCCCTCTGACCGACGCTCTCCGCAGGACAGAACCGACAAATGTAGTCTGGGACGAACAAAAGGAAGCCTCCTTCGTAAACCTGAAGGCTGTGCTGATTAGCCGTCCGGTATTGCGAGCTCCAGACTATGACCGAGAATTCACGGTCCAGTGTGATGCAAGTGATCGAGGGTTAGGTGCTGTTCTCTGCCAGAGAGATGACGACGGTAATGAGCACCCCGTGCTCTACCTGAGCAGAAAACTGAGTTCTAGAGAGAGGGCTTATTGCACGTCAGAGAAATAGTGCGCTTGCATTGTATGGGCCATTCAAAAATTGCAGTGCTATCTTGGAGGGGCCAAATTCACCGTAGAGACGGACCATTGTCCCCTGGCTTGGCTGCAAACTGCGACATCGAAGAACAGTCGCCTTCTTAGGTGGAGCTTGATTTTACAGCAGTAAAATTTTGAAATAAGATACAAAAAGGGGAAGTTAAATGGGAATGCGGACGCGCTTAGCCGCTCTTTCTAAGCGGTCCGAGGTGTTCCTCACCATGTATCCAAATTGATAATCAGGTTCTTTTTTTTTGTGTGTCTGCGCTTGTACATGTGCGACTATGTAAAGCAGCACGTTTGGTTTTCTAGGCATACGTGGGTCCTGAACGTCTTGAGAGTGGGCTTTTCTCGAACAACAATGGCAGTTTTCTTTTAACCTGGTCTCTTCAGACGGGAGCCGAGTGCTTGCTTCGACATGTGGTTGAGTTTCAGACAGCTCGAGCAATTTGACCTACGACAATCAAGACAACGCGACAAGCAACAGCGAGCTTCAAGCGTTCATGTGCAGGCCATTAAGTCGTCTCTTCATGCAGCAGCTGCGACTGCTGCCCTCCGAGACTCTTCTGGCGGGGGAGGAGGCTGTTACGACCGTGCATCATCCGCACTTGCGCGCTCTATTGTTCGCCTGTGAGCATGGATAAGTGCTGTGGATATGTGGTGATGGTCCAATGGCTCTAAGTGAGCCTGTTTCCAGAAATCCTTTTTGTAAGCCTGTTTTGCTTTGTGGACACCCTGCAAATGCCAAATTGACCCTGTCAAGAGAACGTCTAGAAAAACACAAAGAAATGTCCCCCTGCGGGAAATAGCCGGAAGTGCTTTCTTTCTTTTGTTCACCCTTCCAGTCGAGAAGCGCCATCGTCCAGTGAGGAATGCCTACTATCTAAAGGAGACGACAGAGTGACATGTCCGCTGACTTGCAGGACAAGAAAGGAGCATGACGCATACGGCCATTAAATGATTTCCCGGGAATGCAGGAAAGATTTGCAATTGTCGAAAACGGACAATGCTGGGAGCGTATGCGGCGCCCACGTGCACTTGGGTTTCTGAGAAGTAAATCCACTTGCCGGAACCAGCTGCCTATCGATTCTTGGCTGAAGAATAGAAATGTACCTCCTCGCCGTTCCCAAGCTTTTCCCGCCAACAAGTGACCAGGCTCAACGAAACAATGCCGGGCCAGTCAGTGCTTCAGACCATCAGTGCAGTGATGTGTTCGATTGGATGCCGATATCTGAGGGGCGTGCCCTGGATTTGGTTGGTCAGCATCTTCAGAGAGGGGCTGGACATAGGAGGTTTTAAGGACGCTGCAGAGCACGAAATGTCGCTCTGAGCCCTGGGTAAACGGCTCATCCAGTCGCTTCTCGCTATGAACTCTTAACGCTTGCCATTTTGCTGATGTACCCTTCTTTTTCTTGTAAATAATCTTGTAAATAAGTTTTCTCAATGTTCCATTAAACCTGCTTGTACATATTTCACCAACTTCGAAGATTCAATCCTTCTT
The DNA here is from genome assembly GCF_055883805.1 of Amblyomma maculatum. Lineage (NCBI taxonomy): Eukaryota > Metazoa > Arthropoda > Arachnida > Ixodida > Ixodidae > Amblyomma > Amblyomma maculatum. Next base: position 208,686,869 of record NC_139344.1, read on the forward strand.
CAACCCGGAGTCTCTGCACGCTACCAAGTGAAGGCCGGGTCGACAGCCCCAGCGTCACGACAACATACATACATACATACATACATACATACATACATACATACATACATACATACATACATACATACATACATACATACATACATACATACATACATACATACATACATACATACATACATACATACATACATACATACGTACATACATACATCAGTTCAGGCGTTCAGTCGAGTCCGACTCTTCGTGACCCTATGGACCATGTCACGCCACGCTTTCCGGTCTCTCACTATCTTCTTAACATCACATAGCTTCATCTGCAATGCCTCGAGAATGCCATCTAACCATCGCGTTCGCTGCCTACCCCTTCTCCGGCGACCCTCAACCTTTCCCAACATCAAATCTTTCTCCAGCGACTCCTCTCTTCTCATCAGATGACCAAAGTAGCTGAGCTTTAACTTTAGAATTTGACCCTCCAATGAGCAGTCAGGGTTTATGGTCGACAATATCGACTGATTTGATCTTCTGGCCGTCCAAGGAACTCTCAACAGTCTCCGCCAGCACCACAATTCAAACGCGTCAATTCTTCGGCGGTCAGCCTTTTTTTACAGTCCAACTCTCGCATCCATACATCACAACTGGAAAGACCATAGCACGAGTTATACGGATCTTGGTTGGCAGACTAATGTCTCTGCTCTTTACTAGGCGGTCAAGGCTAACCATTGCTCTCTTTCCCAGAAGCAGGCGTCTCCTAATTTCATGGCTGCAGTCTCCTTCCGAGGTAATCTTGGCGCCCAAGAACAGAAAATCTGTCACAGCTTCCACTTCTTGTCCATTGATGCTCCAGGACTTGATAGGGCAAGACGCCATGATCTTCGTCTTTTTAATGTTCAGTTTAAGCCCAAACTTCTCACTCTCTTCTTGTACGCGCATCAGAAGTCTCTTGAGTTCCACTTCACTTTCTGCCATTAAAGTGGTATCATCCGCATATCTAAGGTTGTTGATACGTTTTCCAGCAATCTTCACTCCAGCTGAAGACTCGTCCAGACCGGCCTTCCTCATGATGCACTCTGCATATAGGTTAAATAGGCAGGGCGACAGTATGCAGCCTTGTCTCACCTCTTTCTCAATCGGAAACCAATCAGTAAGACCATGCCCAGTTCTGACTGTGGCCTCTTGCCCTTCATAAAGGTTCCTGAGGAGACAGATGAGGTGAATTGGAACTCCCATCTCTTGGAGAGCTTGCCACAATCTGCTGTGATCTACGCAGTCAAACGCTTTCGCATAATCAATAAAGCAGAAGTAAATGGGTTTCTGGAACTCTCTTGCTTTTTCCATGATCCAGCGAAGGTTGGCTATTTGGTCTCTAGTTCCTCTGCCCTTGCGAAACCCAGCTTGCACGTCCGGAAGCTCCCGATCCACATACTGCTGCACCCTACCTTGCAGGATTTTTAACATCACCTTGCTAGCATGCGAAATAAGCGCGATCGTGTGGTAGTTGGAACAATCTTTGGCACTGCCTTTCTTTGGAATGGGGATGTAAACTGACCTCCTCCAATCCTGTGGCCACTGCAGGGTTGTCCAAATCTTTTGACATAATGTATGCAGTGTGTTAACAGCGTCGTGGTTGAGGTTTTGAAGCAACTCAGATGGAATACCATCAATTCCGCTAGCTTTGTTCTTAGCAAGGCTTTCTAAGGCCCATTCAACTTCACTCTTCAGGATGCCCGGCTCGAGATCAGTAATCACAACCGTCCTATGTTGGGTTTGCACATCCGGGTCCTTCTTGTACAGTTCTTCTGTGTATTCCTGCCACCTCTTCTTTATCTCTGAGGCTTCAGTGAGGTCCTTGCCTCGTTTGTCCTTTATCACGCCCAGCTTAGCACAGAAGCTTCCTTTGATATCTTTGATTGTCTTATACAGAGCTCTTGTGTTCCTTAATTGGCTGTTGTCCTCAACTGCTTGACACTGTATGTTCAGGAAGGCATTCTTATCTCTCCTTGCTATTTTCTGAAAATCCGCATTGAGAACCTTGTATCTTTCTCTTTCCCCCATACCTTTTGCCATCCTCCTTTCCTCAGCTATTTGCAAAGCCTCTTCAGATAACCAGTTTGATTTTTTGCATTTCTTTTGCTTTGGAACTATCTTAGTAGCAACTTCTTGTATTATATCACGAACATCAGTCCACATCTCTTCGGGCTCTTTGTCTTCTAGATCTAATTCTTGAAATCGATTGCTCACTTCCACAGCATATTCTAATGGAATCTGATCCAGATCATACCTGAAAGGCCTTCTAGTTTTCTGCGTTTTCCTCAATCGAAGCTTAATTTTGGCAACAAGAAGCTGATGATCGGTGCCACAATCGGCCCCAGGCCTTGTTTTTACTGCTTGTATAGCGCTTCTCCATCTCTGCCGGCAAATAATATAATCGATCTGATTCCTGTACAGACCGTCGGGTGAAATCCGTGTGTACAGGCGCCTCTTGTGCTGTTGAAAATGAGTATTCGCTATGGTCAGGTTGTTTTCTTGACAGAACTCTACTAGCCTCTTCCCAGCTTCATTTGGCTCACCAAGACCGAACTTGCCTGTAATTCCGGATATTTCTTCACTCCCGACCTTAGCATTCCAGTCTCCTATAAGAAAAACGACGTCTGATGATGGGGTGCGGTCTAAAAGGCATTGTAGGTCCGCATAAAATCTCTCAACGTCAGCTTCTTCAGCAGCAGTGGTCGGATAACTGTTATGTAGAAAGGGTGACCTTGGATCCGAAGTGAAATCATTCAGTCGTTTTTGGGGTTGTACCCTAGCACTGCTTTGCCCATTCTTCTGTTTACTATGAGAGCGACCCCATTCCTTCTCTTGGATTCGTGCCCACAATAAAAGACATAATGGTCGCCGGAGTTAAATTCTCCCATTCCGGTCCACTTGAGCTCGCTGATACCCAAGATTCAATGTTCAATCTGTCCATTTCTCGCTTGACGATATCCAGTTTACCTTGCGTCATAGATCTTACATTCCATGTTGCTATGTGATATATCTCCTTGCAACATCGGACTTTCCGGTCGCTTCCCGACACATCCACAACTGAGCGTCCTTTTGGCTTTAGCCCAGCCGCTTCATTCGTCCTGGAGCTACTAGGAATCGCCCTTTGTTCATCCCCAGTAACATGTGGGACGCCTTCCAACCTGGGGGGCTCATCTTCCGGCGCCATATCGATAATGGTATTGTGACTGGCCATAGGGTTTTCTTGGCAGGAAATACTGGAGTGGGTTGCCATTACCTTCTCCAGTGAATCACATTTTGTCAGAACTCTCTGCCGTGACCTGTCTATCTTGGGTGGCCCTACACAGCAGAGCTCACGACTTCATCGAGTTTCGCAGGCCCCTCCGCCACGACAAGGCAGTGATCCATGAAGGGGACATACATACATACATACATACATACATACATACATACATACATACATACATACATACATACATACATACATACATACATACATACATACATACATACATACATACATACATACATACATACGTACCGTCTTTGCAAAAAGTAACCAGGCTGCTCCGAAGGCTGCCGGAGCAAGCGCGCGGCCGTGTGGCGGCGTTGCGCTCGCTGTGGCTTACCGGTGCTCGTCAACTCCGAGGGTACAACAGCTGACGTAACTTCGCACCCTCACTCTCGCCCGTTGGATGATAAAAACTAGGCGCGTATGATGTGCGGGCTGCGGTTTCACGCGTGCAAAGCCTGGTTGTGCCCATCGAGGGCGCTCAGTATAGCGACAGGGCTATTATCTCTTCTCGGCAACTGCGGAAAACAAAAAAAGCAGGTGATAGCAGACACGGTGAGCTCTTGTTCGTTTCTAGGACGAATATGTGCTAGATTTGCCAGACAATGCTGCTCTGAAATAAGGGTTCCGCGAACGAGAAAGTAGTCATGTGCCTATAATGGCTAAGCGTGAGGAAGTTTTCATTATCGTTTGTTACCTATACCAAAACTTACCTACAAGCAAATGCAAGAATTTGTTAGAATCAAAACATTGATCTTATTTATACACAGCCTTCCCAAGGTACTAGCATAATTTTACAAGCCTAAAAGAGAGATAAGGTGGCTTGGAAGGGTTCACAAGCTTTCCCATAACTTTGTACCGGAGTTACGGCCCATAAAATTGCAGTACGCAAGGTATCTCGGAGAAAGCATGTTGAAATTTCAAGGTCCGTTATCTTTCTTTAATTACAGGCGCATCAAACACGCGGGAAAGCGCAATTCTGCTGGTGTGTTTCAGTAGCGGATTGCAGAACACAAGCACGTATAATTATATAGCGAGAAACACGACATCTGCTTCAGGGAAGTTGCCGAGAAGAGCGAATAGCCCCGTCGCTATACTGAGCGCCCTCGCTGGGCATAACCAAGCTTCGCACACGTGAAACCGCAGCCCGCACATCATACGCGCTTAATCATCCAACCAGCGAGAGTGAGGGTGCTGTTAGGTTTGGTGTCGCGTGCTCAACCCACCGCTGACGCCAGTTGTTAGGTTTGGGTCGCGAGTGCCGGGGTAAGCGTACCGCTGCGGCGCGCGGCCCCTCGGTAGCGTTGGCCTGGCGGCTCCGTGGACGGCGGACGGCATCAAAGGTGCCAGCAAAGACGAGGCGTCTTTTAACGAAACAACCTTTACTGCAACATCATGAAGAAACGGGCAGTGAAGCTGACCCGGAGAGAATACAGACACTCTCACACAGCTGGTGTCTAGCGTCGTCTCAACGGCGCGTCAATGTAGTCTCTGTCCCAGCGGAGTCGGCCGCTGCTTTTTATAGGTTTTCCCGTTCACAGGGAAAGGGTAAACCCTCACAGGAAAGGGAGAGTCAAACATGTTGGTTCACGACGAATGACTCAATCGCAGGTGTTCCGACCTCATCTCCTCCACCTCCTGCAGACAGGAGAGGGCGACGCACTTTCCCTCGATCTCCAGGCTTGGCCAGCTTGTGCACACACACGCACGCACACACATTTGGCGCGTGGCAGGAACACGCTGAGACTTGTCGGCGGGAGGAAGCGTTGCGCGGCCGATGAACGGCGTCGAAATGGCCGATCCGCTCGCGATTCTGCCTGTTGCTATGCGGTGGCCGCGTCAGCTGTCCCACTTCTTGGTGGAGAAACGTAACAGACTGCCCCGCCGGGGAAGGGAGATCCCGAAGGGCAGGGGACTGCATCCGCTGTCCGGAGGGATCGGGATGTTGCTGCTAGCCGGGATCGTCCGACTCAGCTTCTCTTGAGCTCAAACGGCCTGAAGAAGTCCTTGGCGAGTCCGGGATTCCAAGGCACTCTGCAACTTGTCTTCAGGAGAGATTTCGGACAACCTACAGCATCACAACCACGTTAAAAACTCAACTGGTCAGCCAGCAAGCACGGCACAAACTTCACTAAGTTTTGCCAGACTATTTTCCCTCTTATGCCCCCATCTACATTAAAGGGGCAGCTCAGCAGCACTTGGAACGCGTCCACAAATTTGAAAATCGCATTTTCAAAACAGCATTCCCAAACAAAAATAATACAATGCAATGGTTCAAAATCCTATGCCAGGAAGAAAAACACCAACAAGTGAAAACGGGCTGCTTCTCACGTTAGGAGCTTCGACTTAAGCCATCGGCGTTACCGTTGAGATCACCCTTTTCACTAAAGCTTCGGCTGTCCGTTTCACGGAACAACCGTACCTTCCTGTTTCTGTGCGAAGAAACACATGAGCATGAATCACTCACATTTCGGAACAACCTATCCCTCTCCTTACGTGTTGCAGCAATCTTTCTCGCGCCTGCCTTTCCGCGTTTTTCGTCGGCAGCACGGGAATACTAGCATTCTGCTTTCTTTCTGCAATCGTTTGCTCTCCTTACGATGGCAGCATTCTTTCTCGCGCCTGCCTTTCCGCGTTTTTCTGTGGCAGCACTTGAATACTCTAGTCCTACTTTCTCTCGGCGCGAGCTCTGGCAAGCTAGCGGTAACCGGAGCTAGTAGGACACCGGTGTCGTCAAAGTGGTCAAAGTGCGGCGCCGCGTCTACATCACGGCCAGCAGCGCATGACTCACTTTCAGTCAAATCCGAACAACAACGACTGACGTCAGTCACATCAGTCCTCCTCCTAGGCATTTGCTCTGGCGGCTCGCCACTCAGTGCGTTACACGGGTCCTCCGATGAGCCGCATTGCTCAGCGCTGACCGGCGCACGATCAAGCTCATTCGACAGCTGGGGCGCTTCGGATAGCGTGAGGGTCATGTGTGCTACGTCCGCGTTCGCACTGGGGTTGCTTTCGCGAATACAACCTAGCGTGGTATCAGGGCACGAACGATTCTCACTCTGCTCTGGTCGCTCGCTGTCGCCTTCGCAAATCTCGCTCTCTACAGCGGACGCGCACTCCTCGTCGGTCTGCCCTGGCTGATCACAACTCGCGGGCTGCGCTGTTTCCCTGATCGGCACTTCGTTTTTCGGTGTGCCCTGCTCTACGACACAGCTGATTTCGGAAACCGAAATTTTCTCATCTCCGTCGCGCTCTCCACAAGCTTCTGTTTTCGACTCGAGAGACGGTTCAGTTACTACCAATTCCCCACTCTCATTTGATGGAACTGTATCTCCTGCAGCTACTTGGGTCGGCATGCACTTCACCTCGCTTAACGGCGTCACTTCGGACTTCTCGCCGATTAAGCATGTGCTAACCGTCTCAGCTAGTGGCTCGACCAAGGTAACAGGATACCCTTCTGTTCCAGGCTCGGTCGGCTCGCTACTGCGGTCACATTGCTCGGCCGCTTCCCCAAGCTGTTTCTCACACTCCGGTGCAAGTTCGATTTGCTCCGGAACTTCCGCACTGTCTAGCCATTCGCTTACAGCGGCTTTCAACTGATAGGCCAAATCAAAGTATGCCTCGTTACAATGTTTCTCGCTCTCATATCTCTTCCGAAGATCCTGAGGCGTTATCTGATATCGTATCAGCAATGACTCTTTTAGTTCATCGTAATTTTTCAAGCGGTCGCCAACCAATCGCTTGATTTCTTCCGACGCTTCAGCGGAGAGAAGAGCTACCAACTTCTGCGCCCAACTATCTCGCTTGAAACGTTTACTTCTGCAGACATTCTCGAAGTCTGCCAAATACTCGGCCACATCCTCGGCAATGAGGAACGGTGGCGGACCATCTCGCGGTATTGAACCGTTACACTGAATGGCATTGCAAGCTTTAATCCTTTCCACGCTCATTCTATGTGCTGATATCTCCAGCTGCATCAGTTTCCTTACGCGGGCGTCCTCTTTCTCGAAACGTTCCCTACGTTCGCGCATCTCTTTCTCGTGACGTTCTCTACGTTCACGTTCCTCTTGACGTTCGTCAATGATCTCAAGGCATTCCAAAAGCTCGTCATCTTCAGCTTCCAACGCAAGAATAGCCTTTAACACTTCTGGTTTTCTGAGTTTGTCTGACAAATTCAGACCCAACTCCTCTGCAAGCTCCAGCAATTTCGGTTTGCGCAACGACTTCAAATCCAAATTCATGGCTGTTCCGAATGCTGCCTTCTCTACTGCCCACTATTGCCTTGCTGCAATTAACCCAGCAACAACGACAACACAATTACCAGCTCTGTTCTCTACTTAACAAAAGCCTGGCAAAACTCAGTAGAAGAAAGTCCCGCACTCACCAAACCTCGCAGCCAAGAATCCAACGCAGTCGTTCCGCTGCAAGCAACCAGTCATCACACAGGGCTCGTTGCACTGCTCCCGCTTTTCCGCTGAGCTGCTTTGATTCACGAGTCACGCCTCGGACATCTCCGCTCTTCCCACCAGATGTTGCACCTCGGTCAGGCCTGTCTCGTTTCACCGACCACGGTCACTGCTTGGTCGTCCTCGTTTCTCCGCTGTTCACGTTGGACGACGGTATCGCCTGGCTCCTCCGACCACGGTTACGGCTTGGTCGTCGTCATCCCACCGCTGTTCACCAATTGTTGGACGACGGTATCGCCTGGCTCGTCCCTCCAACCACGGTTACGGCTTGGTCATCGTCGTCCCACCGCTGCCTACCAATTGTTACATGTGGGGATCGCGAGCGCCTGGGGTAGCGTACCGCTGCGGCGCGCGGCCCCTCGGTAGCGTTGGCCTGGCGGCTCCGTGGACGGCGGACGGCATCAAAGGTGCCAGCAAAGACGAGGCGTCTTTTAACGAAACAACCTTTACTGCAACATCATGAAGAAACGGGCAGTGAAGCTGACCCGGAGAGAATACAGACACTCTCACACAGCTGGTGTCTAGCGTCGTCTCAACGGCGCGTCAATGTAGTCTCTGTCCCAGCGGAGTCGGCCGCTGCTTTTTATAGGTTTTCCCGTTCACAGGGAAAGGGTAAACCCTCACAGGAAAGGGAGAGTCAAACATGTTGGTTCACGACGAATGACTCAATCGCAGGTGTTCCGACCTCATCTCCTCCACCTCCTGCAGACAGGAGAGGGCGACGCACTTTCCCTCGATCTCCAGGCTTGGCCAGCTTGTGCACACACACGCACGCACACACATTTGGCGCGTGGCAGGAACACGCTGAGACTTGTCGGCGGGAGGAAGCGTTGCGCGGCCGATGAACGGCGTCGAAATGGCCGATCCGCTCGCGATTCTGCCTGTTGCTATGCGGTGGCCGCGTCAGCTGTCCCACTTCTTGGTGGAGAAACGTAACAGTGCGAAGTTACGTCAGCTGTTGTACCCTCGGAGCTGAAGAGCACCGATAAGCCACAGCGAGCGCAACGCCGCCACACGGCCGCGCACTTGCTCCGCCAGCCTTCGCAGCAGCCTGGTTACTTTTGGCAAAGACGGTACGTACGTACGTACGTGCGTGCGTGCGTGCGTGCGTGCGTGCGTGCGTACGTACGTACGTACGTACGTACGTACATACATACATACATACACACATACATACATACATACATACATACATACATACATACATACATACATACATACATACATACATACATACATACATACATACATAAATACGTACATACGTACATACATACATACATACATACATACATACATATCAAGAACCTGTGGCTTTACATGAGATGACCGCAAAGCGACGTCTAAAACGTGCGTGCACCGATGTGACCCCAGTGTGAGCGTCAAGGCCTCGCATGACCGTTGCGAATTCAGAACGCAGCAGCACGTGGTCTTTCTGTGCGTTCAGCTACCGGGACTCAATTTAGCGGCGGAGTGCTAGCGAGCGCGTTTGTGCTCATCCCAGTCGTGACCACATTATTTGGAAATAATTTGCAGATTATGACCATACATTAAAGCTTTCGTTAAAGCTTTCGTATGCCAGTGGTCTTAAGGACTCCACCTTAGTAAAATTAACTCTGGCTCCCGCAACAAGGCAGGGTCTGATCCAGTGTCAGTTGTATTTGTGGATGCATCATTGCCAGTAGGACTTACGTGCAAACTAGACATAGGGATTACTTGCATTGAACGGATTCCTCTGGCCATTTGGGCCTCTTTTTTTTTTTTTTTCGTTGAAAGAGATTGTTTAGATGTGAATAATGCAGGCTTAGATTGCCGAGCTTCCCTTGCATATGGCCATGCAAAAATGTTAGCTCTTCATCCTTTGTGAATGGCGTGAGCGTTTCTAGTGTTTCCCTTCTCTCTGCTGAAACTTAAGTGCTGCATGAACGCAGGAACATCACATGGCTTATTGTTTCATGAAACGTGAACTGCGCAGCAGGAATTGATGAGTCAATGTCGTGTTCTTGAATCGCGCCTGCTGACCCCCCCCCCCCTTTTTTTTTTTTTCTCTCGGCGTAGCTATAGTCTTGACGATAACGTAGTGATAGGGTAGGGTTGTTTTGATTTATGGGGCTTAGCGTACCAAAGTGATTCTGGCTATAAAGGACGCCAGAGTAAATGCTCCTGATAATTGCAACCGCCTGAGGTTCTTTAATATTATCATCGTCAAACCGCCAGAAGGTTAAAAGCTTGGTTTATTCACAGTTACACGGCACTGGGACGTGGCAGCTTTTCAGACCGCCCTCTTACACGGATGGGGCTCCAGACCCAACTCGTTCTCTGGGCTTGTGACTCGCATTTCTGTGGAGTAGGTTATACCGGTGAGCGTCTTGCTGGCGCCGGATACGCTGTCGGGCAAGTTGTCGGGCGGCCTCGGTATGCTGAACGAATTCATCTCCACCCATGACTGCAGGATTAACACTATCAGGATGCAGCATTGCGTCCAGCATAGTCATTGCTTCGCGGCCGTGGACTAAACGAGACGGAGAGAAGTCTATCGTTTCTTGCGGCGCAGTATTATATGCGAAGGTGACATAGGGAGGTATTGCGTCCCAGTTTCGATGGTCCTCGTCGACATAGATTGAAATCATATCGGCGATTGTCTTATTAAGCCATTCGGTGAGTCCATTTGTTTGCGGGTGATAAGCGGTTGTTCTTCGCTGGCTTGTGCCACTGAGTCGCATAACTTCCTGCGTAAGCGCCGCGGTGAAAGCCGTTCCCCTGTTAGTTATAATGACTGCGGGTGCACCGTGACGGAGTACACGGATAAAAAAGGTCGCAATTTTAGCAGCGTTTTCGCGGGGAAGAGCTTTCGTTTCACAGTATCGGCTGACATAGTCGGTGGCGATCACAATGTACCAATTACCGAGCGAGGACTCCGAAAACGGGCCGAGTAAATCCATGCCGACTTGTTGGAACCGGACTTGGGGCGGATCAATAGGTTGTAGCAGTCCGGCCGGCTTAGTCGGCAGCGTCTTTCGACGTTGGCACTCCCGGCAAGTTTTGACGTTGCGCTTGACCATCGCAGTGAGCTTAGGCCAATAATACTTCTGGCGTATGCGTGTCAACATTGAAAAACCCAAGTGACCAGAAGAAGGGTCGTCGTGGGATGCCTGCAGGACTTCGTCGCGAAAAGCCTTAGGTACGACGAGAAAGTAATTAGCTTCCGTCGACCCGTAGTTCTTGTACAGAATCCCGTCCCGTAAACAGAACGATGACAATCCGCGCGAGAAGATTCGGGGCGGAGTCGGATTATTTCCTTCTAGATATTGAATGAGTGCCGTAGTTCAAGATCGTCTCTTTGTTGTTGAGCCAAAGTGTCCGCGGAAATAGCGCCAAGAAAAATAGAATCGTCTTCGAACTCAGTGCTGTTATGCTGAAGAGGCGCGCGGGACAGTCTGCATTACTGTGCCTCTTGCCTTATTTATAGACGATGGTCACATCCAATTTTTGAAGTCGAAGGCTCCAGCGTGCTAGCCTCCCTGAAGGATCTTTGAGGCTCGCCAACCAACAGAGTGCGTGGTGATCGCTCACTACTCGGAAAGGCCGGCCATGCAAGTAGGGGCGAAATTTTGTCACTGCCAACACAATAGCAAGACACTCCTTTTCGGTAGTGGAGTAGTTCATCTCTGACCGGGATAAGGTGCGGCTTGCATATGCGATTACGCGTTCCACGCCATCCCGCCCAAGGACCGCTCCAAGGCCGGCGTTACTTGCGTCTGTGCCCAGTTCTGTGTCGGCTTGCTTGTCAAGGTGACCAAGTATAGGCGCCTTTTGTAAAAGAGTTCGTAGTGTCTCCAAGGACCGTTGCTGCTCTTGACCCATGCAGAACGGTGCGTTCTCTTTTGTGAGGCGAGTTAGGGGTTCAGCTATCCGCGAGAAGTTTTTCACAAAACGCCGATAGTAGGCACAAAGACCCAGAAAACGACGCACGCTTCGCTTGTCGCTTGGTATGGGGAAAGCAGCTACGGCGGCTGTCTTACCGGGGTCTGGGCTAACGCCCTTGGCACTCACAGTGTGGCCCAGAAACTTCATCTCTTGGAAAGCGAAATGGCACTTTTCTGGCTTAAGGGACAGACCGGCTGAACGAATGGCTTCGAAAACGGCGCGCAGGCGCCTCAAGTATTCGTCAAAAGTGTCAGAAAAAATAATAACGTCATCCAGGTACACCAGTCAAGACCGCCATTTGAGGTCAGAAAGAACAGTGTCCATCATCAGTTGGATGGTCGCAGGAGCTGAACATAGGCCGAAAGGGAGCACCCTGAATTCGTACAAACCGTTCGGGATAATAAAGGTGGTCTTTTCCCGGTCGCGTTCGTCCACATCTATCTGCCAATAACCACTGCGTAAATCTAGGGATGAGAAACATTTCGCGTTGCGCTGACGGTCTAGGGGGTTATCAAAGCGCGGTAGAGGATAAACGTCTTTTTCGGCAACCTTGTTTAGACGGCGGTATCAACGCAGAACCGTAAGGTCCTATCTTTCTTCGCCACTAGCACAACAGGCGACGCCCATGGGCTCGTCGATGGCTGGATCACGTCGTCCTGGAGCATTTCCTGAACTTGCCGGCGAATTGCATCCCTCTCCTTTGACCCGATAAGGCGACTGACGTAATGGTCTCTGGTTGTCGTCGACTATAATTCGATGCTTTGTGAGCGGTGTCTGTCTAACCCTGGAGGTCGTTGCAAAACAGTCCCGGAAAGAATCAATAATGATTTCTAGGTAGTGTTTTTGATTAGGCACAAGTTCCAGGTTGAAGTCGGTTTTAATTGGAGTAGTCAACGTTTCTAATGAGTTCGTGCTTTCGGACAACGCGTACTGCCCTGCGCTTTCCGGGAGTTCTTTAAAATACGCAATCGTTGTTTTGCTCGCCAAACATTGCAGTTCTCAATCGAAGTTGTGGGATTCGGGCTTGCTGCGGCTGCCCTTTGCGCGGCCGCCGCCCGCTTCCCAGTTGTTCTCCTTGTTCCCTTTCTCCCGCCTGAGGCGGCGGAGAGGGGCTCGGGCGACTTGTCACTGTCGTTCGGGCCACAGCTCCGCCCTGGCGTCCCAGTGGTTGTTCTCATTGGCGCCTTTTGGCGGGAACACGGCACCGCTTCGACAGCCGCGCTCGCGCGACTGTCCGAGCGGAGCTCAGAGAGAGACCCCTCCGAGACATCGCAAGGTGCGTACGCTACTGTTCTTGTCTGCCGGCCTTTGTCCGCGCAGACCAGTGTGTACTCGAGTTCGTCTGCTCCGGGTCGTACCTGAGAGCGAAGCTCGAGCCTGTCGATCGTGATCCAACGATCCGCGACAGGCGTACCTTGCGGTGGTTGCCCACTCTCTCTCAAAGGAGCCCTTTGGTCACTGCGAGAGAGAGATCACAGCACGCCCTTGCGTGCTTGCGGCGCGCACTCCGTGTCACTTCGTGCGCGCAGGGGAGCCTTGCTCCTCGCGCGCTCCCTTGACACGGTGACTGCGTATGTGTGTGTATGTGCGTTTGTAAATATGTGTATGTGTGTGCGTGTGTGTGTGTGTGTGCCGCTGGAGGATGGCGTTTCAATAAACGTCTCCTTTGTGAACTTGGAGGTTTGTGTCCTTGCAGCGAAGTGCTCTCCTCCCTGTGGAGGTTGAGTGCGCGCTGCAGTGTTTCAGTGTGCGCGTGGTGACGGCTGATCGGGGCTTCGGCTCGCGCGACGCTCGAACCCGCGGTGGTTGGTGGCCTATGACCACGTAGAAAACCACAAAGTTTGTCGCCAAAAGCTTGGTTCGCCTGTCCTTCAGTTCAATAAGTCCTCGAGCTACACAGACTTGTCGACCCAGAAGTAGCGAAATGTTGGCTTCGGCGATGCCACGAGTTCCGGGGCTGCTATCGCACTCTACAGTCACAAACATGCTGGATCTTGAAAGTATCACAACGTGATCGCCACAGACTCGCAGCTTCGGTATGTGTTGCTGGGGTTCGGCGTCAAGAGTGTGGTGGGCAGCTAACGACACGATTAGGTACTTAAAGTCGATCACAGCGCCATACTCGCGGAAAAAAATCCAAACCGAGTATCAGGTCTTTGGAGCACTCAGGGAGCACAGCGAAGCAGCCGGGGAAAGTTACGCCTCGGATCTGTATTCGTGAGGTACAGACACCAATCGGTGTCACCACATGGCCGCCAGCTGTCCGGATCTGCGGCCCAATCCAAGGCGTCAAAACCTTTCTGAGGGTCATGACTAGCCGGCTGCTCATTACCGAATAATCAGCGCCAGTGTCTACGAGTGCATTTACATTACGGTTGTCGGCGGTTACTGTTATCTCGGCGGAAACCAATTTTTCGCAGCTCGTCGGTAGGCTCGTCGGGTCGAATCGCCGTCGGTCGGCACGTCGCGGTAAATCGTTGGGTGTAGGCTCTTGACTCTGTACAGCTGCAGCGGCCTACCCCCGGAGGACGCCGTCTTTAGTTTTCCCGCCGTGGGGACGCGCCTCTGAACTGGCCAGAGGTCGACGGGCGATTGGGAGAAGAGACGGGGATCGGGACTGGCGTCGCTGTGCAGTCGGGGCGGCAGTATCAGCGGCGGCAACGAGGGGATGATGTCGTTCAGAAACTTCAGATGAAACATCGCTGTCTGTCATATGGATAACACGGTCGCCACAAGAAATTAACGCCGAAGCGGTTGACAAAAAATCCCATCCTAAAATCATCAGATGCGCACATGGTGAGAGCACAGCAAACTGCACATGATGGCGGACGCCGTCAATAACAATTCGTACGGTGCACTTTGCTAAAGGGCGCAAAGGGACGTCATTGGCTCCACGGAGTCCAGGCCCATCATATGGTGTCGTCACTTTTCGCAAACGGTAGCACAAATCAGCGTGAATGACAGAAATTGCAGCTCCTGTATCAATCAATGCTTCGACCGGTAATCCTTCAGCGAAAACAGAAATCACATTATACGGGCGATTTGGAGGACTTTTGGTTAGTTCGCAAAGTGCAGTTTGACCTCCGGAAACTGCAACGCTTAGTTTTCCGGATGGGGGGCAGAGATAGTTGTTGCGGGTCGGAGAGGGGAAACTGAGCGGCGGTATGGGGATAGGGACCGACGTCGGGATGAATGGGTTCCACGAGGCTCAGACGAGGATTCTGGAGGTGGGGATGATCTTCGAGGTGGGTTTGGAATAAACCGGCGTTGATAATATGACGTTGGAGGGATTTCACTTTCATAGGTATCGTAACCACGGCGCTCGTTCTGGAGGCGGCGACGACAGACGCGGGATATATGTCCTCTAATGCCACAGTAATAGCAAATTGGTCGGGATGGGCGCCAAGGTGCGTAATAGGGTGGTGCAGGTTGAGCCGTCGCTATTGCATTGACGTGATTGTAGGTTGGTGCCGGTCGAGGCGGGAAAACTATAGGAGGGGGGGATGCTGCGACGTGCGCGTAAGTCGGTACTGAGCGGGGTGCCGGAGGGCCAGATGTCATAGGTTCGGTGATTGTTGCCAGCTCTTCTTTGATGATGCTGCGGAGACCGGCGTCATTAGATGTTGCGGAAGAGTGATCGCACCCGTGTCAACAGACAGGCTTGAGGGCCTGGAGCTCCTCGCGGATGATGGCTCGAATAAGTGCCCGCAGGTCGAAATCAGCATAGGTCGGGCCAGTAGCGTTGGCTGGCTGCAATCGGGAGGACTGCAGGTGGTCGATGCGTTGGCAGATCGTAATAATGGAATCAATAGTTGCAGGATTCTGAGCAACTAGGATGTTATACGCCGTAGAATTGATTCCTTTCAAGACGTGGTGTACTCCTTCAGGTTCCGCCATGGTGGGACTAATACGCCGGCAAAGTGCAAGTATGGCCTCTATGTAAGACGCATATGACTCACCAGGACCTTGAAGGCGTGAAGCGAGCTTGGTCTTCGCGATCTCAGTCCGAACTGCCGGGTCGGCGAAGTACTGTCGGAACTGCTGTTTGAAGGTGGTCCAGTTAGTTGTGTGGGGCTCGCGGTTGATGAACCAAGTCCTGGCGACCTCAATAAGATAGAAAGAGATGTTGAGAAATTTCAGAGCATCGTCCCACCGGTTGTAGGCACTGCAGCGTTCATAGGTGTCCAGCCAGTCATCGACGTCTTCATCGCGACGACCAGCGAACAGCGGCGGGTCGGGCTGTCGTGTGGGCACGACAGCGCGATATATATATATATATACATATATATATATATATATATATATATATATATATATATATATATATATATATATATATATATATATATATATATATATATATATATATATATATATATATATATATATATATATATATATATATATATATATATTGTGAAGAAGAAGTGCACAAGGAACATGCCAGTCAGTGGCATCGTGATCGCTGCGCGTGCTGGATCTGACTGTGTTCGCCGCTGATCTGCTCAGTCCTGCTGATCAAGTCCTGTTGATCTGCTGAATAAACCCCCCATTTTTACATTTGGTGGAGCTGCCGGTCAAGATCTATCCTCTCGCCCTGGAACTCCGCAGCCGTACATTACCACCTCCTGCGATGTCTGAGGACGTCAACCACCAAGCCGTACAAGTTGGCTCGGCCATCATCTGTCCCGGCTCCCTCCGCCAGCGAGACCCCGCCATCTTCAGCGGCACTGACGACCACGATGTCGAATACTGGCTCACATCCTATCAACGAGTGAGCGTTTACAACAAATGAGACGCGGAAACAAAGTTAAGCAACGTCATTTTCTATCTCACCGGCGTAGCAAACCTATGGTTTCGAAACCATGAAGCGGACATTCCATCATGGTCCGCGTTTAAAGCCAGCTTCTCTGAAGTTTTCGGCCGACCAGCTGTGAGGAAACTCCGCGTTGAACAGCGCTTGCGTACGCGGTCTCAGCAAGTTGGCGAAAATTTCACGAGCTATATCGAGGACGTCGTCGACTTGTGCAAGCGCGTTAACCCACACATGTCAGAGGCCGAGAAGATCAAGCACATTCTGCAAGTCATCGATGACGATGCCTTTCAGATGCTGTCGGCTCGAGATATCCGCACCGTCGCGGAAGTGGTCACACTGTGTCAAAGTTATGATGAACTGCGGAAACAAAGGGCCATAACTCGCGCGAACACCATGCACTCTGAGTCCCTTGCTGGCCTGACAGATGCAGGCGAACATTCTGCGCTCCTGCCACAAATTAAGAGCTTCATTCGGGAAGAAGTTGCTCGACAGCTCTCCCTTATATCCTGCCATCAAGAACCTTCCTCACACCTAGCTCCCAGTTTGCGCCACATTATTCAAGAACAGGTAGCTGAATCTCTTCCTCCAGCCCCTCAACCCATGCCTGTTACAGCGCCGTTAACGTATGCGGCTGTTGCGGCCCGACCGCCGCCTACATATGCTCCATCGCCACCTGCCTACGTTCAGCCGCCTCCTGCACCTGCGGGAGAACCTGCGCATTTTATGCGACCCGCTCCAAGACCACGTAATCCCTGACGCACGACGGATAACCGGCCAATTTGTTACACTTGCGGGCTTGCTGGACACATTTCTCGTTATTGCCGCAACCGTCTCCCGGTGTCGGTACCACCTACTCATGGTTCTGCATACTGGTCTCCGACGCCTCAGTATTCCGCGCCTGCTGAGCCTCCAGCCCGCCCTCAGTTCTCCCCAGACCGCTCAGCCATGTCCGACCGCCGTTCACCGACGCCGCGATGCCGCTCTATCTCTCCGATGCGACGTCGACAGAACGCTTCACATGAGGAAAACTAGAGGCCGCAGTTCCTGAGGCGAGAACTGCGACCCAGTCGAACTTCCCAAGTCCTCATCTACAAACCTAATTGAAGTTTTCGTCGAGGGTGTTGCTGTCATGGCTCTAATTCACACTGGTGCTGCGATTTCGGTAATGGACGCAAAACTATGTCGCACGTTAAAGAAAGGGAAGACGCCAATTGCGGGACTTTCGTTGCGAACGGCCAGCGCTCAGCTTATCAAGCCTTTAGCAGCGTGCACCGCTCGAGTAGTTATCCAGAATTCCCTTTATACGATTGAGTTCGTCGTGCTGCCAAGTTGCTCGCACGCTGTAATTTTAGGCTGGGATTTCCTGTCGTGTCATGCTGCTATTATCGATTGTGCTCAAGCTGAAGTGGGGTTCTAGACTGTGCCCGATGCCTTACCAGACGCTGATCAATCAAATTCCGGTGCTAAAGCCCTCGTCGCCGAAGATATCGACCTTCCTCCCTGCTCTTCAGTGCTTGTTCGTGTCGCTTTGCATCTATTAGCGATGACACCGTTCTCTTCACACCAGCCCATACTTTCCTGCGCCGCAAGTGCCTTCCATTGCCCTACGCAGTGCTCGCTATTTCCGCTGGCCTTTCCATGTATGGGTCTCTAACCCATTTAACTCCCCTACTGCTTTGCGCCATGGCGAATGCCTCGGAAGTATCCAGCCAATCGCATCCCTTCTGATCTCTGAGGAACCTGACGACGCGCCGCACTGTGCCGTGACTGCGCTCAGCCCCCCTTCACCTGCGCCCGCTCCCCCCTCAACAGACTTGTTCCTCCGTTTCATCGATGCCGATCTTCCTCCAGAGCAGCGCACTCAGCTTTTGAACCTACTACATCACTTTCGCTCCTCCTTCGACTATCAACAAAGTTCTTTGGGTCAAACTTCTACAGTCACTCATCGCATCGACACCGGCACCCACGCACCACTACGACAGCGCCCCTATCGTGTGTCTGCAACCGAACGCCAGGCTATTGAAGAGCAAGTCGACCTAATGATTCAGAATGGCGTGATTCAGCCCTCAAGCAGCCCTTGGGCCTCACCTGTTGTCCTTGTAAAAAAGAAAGATGGTTCTATCCGCTTCTGTGTCGATTATCGCCGCCTTAATAAGATTACGCGAAAGGACATCTATCCTCTCCCACGCTTCGACGACGCTCTCGATTGTTTGCAAGGCGCCGAACTCTTTTCTTCCTTAGATTTACGTTCCGGGTACTGGCAAGTCCCCTTGGAAGCGGCTGATCGCCCTAAAACTGCCTTTGTAACTCCCGACGGCTTGTACGAATTCACAGTTATGCCGTTTGGCCTTTGTAATGCTCCGGCAACATTTGAGCGGATGATGGACACCATTTTGCGTGGCCTAAAGTGGAAGACATGCCTCTGCTACCTCGATGACATTGTCGTCTTTTCTCGTGACTTTGACACACACCTCTACCGTCTGAAGCACGTTTTGACCTGCCTATCTGATGCCGAACTGCAGCTGAATTTGAAAAAATGTCGTTTTGCCGCCCGCCAGCTCACCATTCTCGGCCACGTTGTTTCCAAAGAAGGTGTATCTCCAGACCCTGCCAAACTTCGTGCCGTAACAGCCTTTCCCAAACCGACTTCCATCAAAGATCTACGTCGCTTCTTCGGGCTGTGCTCTTACTTTCGCTGCTTTATTAGGAATTTTGCTTCCATTGCTGCTCCCTTGACAGAACTTCTGTCCGGCAGTTCCGACCTTTCGTCGTGGTCACCAACGTGCGACGATGCCTTCAATGCTTTACGACACATCCTCACGGCACCGCCTGTCCTACGTCACTTCGACCCCACAGCGCCTACTGAGGTCCACACAGACGCCAGTGGTATTGGTCTCGGCGCTGTGCTCGCTCAGCGCAAAGCAGATTATACTGAATACCTGGTCGCCTATGCTAGCCGTACACTCAAGAAGGCTGAATCCACTTACTCTGTCACTGAAAACGAATGCTTAGCGATTATTTGGGCTCTTACTAAATTCCGCCCTTACCTCTATGGTCGCCCTTTTGACGTAGTGACGGACCACCATGCGATTTGCTGGCTTTCCTCACTGAAAGACCCGTCCGGCAGACTGGCAAGATGGGCTCTTCGCCTTCAGGAATATGATGTCCGCGTTGTTTACCGCTCTGGCCGCAAACATCACGATGCCGATGCACTTTCCCGCTGCCCCCTTACAGCTGAGGTCGCGAGCCTTTCCCCTTCCGACGATTCCCCGCCATCGCTTCACATCAATGACATGCCGTCAGCGCAGCGTAAAGATCCTTGGATAAACTCTATCCTCGATTTTATCTCCAATCCTACAGCTGCTTCTCCATCGCGTGCTCTCCGCCGCCATGCTTCCCACTTCGCCATTCGTGATAACCTCCTCTACCGCCGCAACTACTGTGCAGATGGCCGCAAGTGGTTGCTAGTTATTCCCCGGCAGCTACGTTCGCAAATTTGTGACTATTTCCACGCTGACTCACAATCCGGTCACGCGGGCGTCTTCAAGACATACACTCGTCTCCGGCTGCGTTACTGCTGGCGGGGTATGTACACCTTTGTACTCAAGTACGTTCGCTCATGCCTCACCTGTCAACGTCGCAAGCCATCTCCTCAACGTTCTGCTGGAGAGTTGCTGCCGTTACCCAGCCCACCACGTCCTTTCGACCGCGTCGGCATTGATTTGTACGGGCCGCTTCCCTACACTGCGGCCGGCAACCGCTGGGCTATCGTAGCCGTTGATCATCTGACGAGATATGTAGAAACCGCCGCACTTCCATCTGCCACAGCGTCAGAAGTAGCTTCCTTCATTTTGCAGCGATTTGTTCTTCGCCATGGCGCACCTCGAGAGCTGCTCAGCGACAGAGGACGCGTTTTCTTGAGTGACGTTGTGAAAGCCTTGCTCGCCAAGTGTAACATTATTCATAGATCCACCTCCGCCTATCATCCCCAGACTAATGGCCTCACTGAGCGTTTCAATCGTACCCTTGGCGACATACTCTCTATGTACGTCCCCTCGAACCACTCAAACTGGGACCTCGTCCTTCCGTATGTCACGTACGCATACAATACTGCAACGCAGTCTACTACAGGCTTCTCTCCTTTTTTTCCCCTCTACGGCCGTCACCCCTCTGCTACAATCGACACCATACTCCCGTATCAGCCAGACATATCAGAGTATACACCTGCGTCTCAAGCAGCCCAGCATGCGGAAGACTGTCGACAAATCGCCCGCGCATTCACGGCTAACACCCAGTACCGCCATAAATCCAACCATGACAGCCAACACTCGACACAGCATTTCTCGTCTGGCGCTCTTGTGTGGCTATGGATACCTTCCAATGCACCTGGACTGTCTTCAAAATTTCTTGCTAAATACCATGGCCCATACCGTGTTCTGGAGCGCACCTCTCCGGTTAATTATGTGGTGGAACCTGTTACGCCGTCCCATGATCTACGCCGGCGCGGACGCGAGATTTTTCACGTCCAGCGCCTCAAACCCTATTACGAGTCTACCACCTTGCCGTCTTGCTCACGCCGTAAGTCGCCAGGATGTCTCCTCTTCGTCCCGCGGGTAATTGTGAAGAGGAAGAAGTGCACAAGGAACATGCCAGTCAGTGGCATCGTGATCGTTGCGCGTGCTGGATCTGACTGTGTTCGCCGCTGATCTGCTCAGTCCTGCTGATCAAGTCCTGTTGATCTGCTGAATAAACCCCCCATTCTTACATTATATATATATATATATATATATATATATATATATATATATATATATATATATATATATATATATATATATATATATATATATATTTCGCATATATCCCGTGAGGAAAGGTTCCACGAATAACTCTTACTTTGCGATATTTAGTGTCTCTAAATATGTCGGAACTGCGACAGTTTGTAATACTTAAATAAAAAAAAAAACGTTTACAGTGCGCTCAATAGCCTTCGTCTGTTATTGCTTGCTATGGCGGGATCGACATTGTACACTCAATTCAGTAAACATCCGCGCATTTCAAATATCTTTAAATATTAAAGGTAAATAGCAAGCGCGAAACAGAACTACGTTAAGAGAGAGCGCGGCTACATAACGAAGCGCGCTTTCCAGTCTCGTGTGCTGGCGTCGCACGCTGCGAAGGCGAGCCGAGCGTTCAAGAGTGGTCGATCGCAGCGCCGCCGCTGCAGGGGACACGGCATGCGTTAGGCTGAGAGGCGCGGTCGCTCCACTGGAAAATATTCTAGTTCACTGTAACTGGGACGTGGCAAGGCTAGCCACCATAGCAAGGCTGGCCGGAGCTCGAGACACGGCCGCTCAATGGAGGCGCACTTGGGTGCGGCCCGTCGCGTCGCCCAGAAGAGCCGTATTGCGCCTAGTTCTCATCGCCACCGCTGCGGCGCCACCGCTCCGGGACGAGTCCGGGCAGAGAGCTGCGCGCAGCGGCCGTAGCTGTGCTTTCGTTTCGGCGTCCGCGTGGTCGGCGCTTGCTCAATTTAGGATTATGAGCGGCGTTTCACACAGTATGTGATGCTATGTGCAAGTTTGCTATTGATAAGGTGATAGCGGCAAGTCATCATCACTAGGCTTTTCCAAGTCATTCGTGGTCTTCCGTTTACAACGAGAACGAGGAAGTCGTGTGCTTCGCTGAGTGCGCACCCATTTAGTTGCGTTTCAACCACGGTAATAACGTATTAGATATTGCGATCTTGAAATCGAGACATGGTTTGGGGCCATTATTCTGCGTGCACTTTTCTGGAAACTTACAATTCAGGACGTAGCGTTCAACATTATTGTTCAGCCTGTTCCTCCATTTTCACTGGAAATAATATTCAAGTGGGTACCACCACCAAAACATACTAGCGAACAAACTGTTGCAAAAGAAACAACACAAGGCAGCCAGTTCAACGACACGCCCGCAGGCTCAGGCAATTTTTTCTCGTTTGATTATGAAGCCGCGTGATGCACAAAAGACACGCAAGCTTATTTTACATGCGAAGAACTTTTCTCGAAAAAGGGTTATGTGCAAGCGTGATTTTTTCCACTGTCTGATTGATGTTGCCTGTCCAGTTGGTCAGCAGTGGTCGCATTAGTTTGGTTAGGTCCTTAGTGTGACTGCGGTCTTCTCTCTCGCAAATCAACTCCGGAAATTGCACAAAATAGGGAAGACGGGATAAAATTAACATGTTGCATAGCTTGCTGCTTCTTATGACCTGCGGGCACTTCATCACCTTGCTAACAAATGTGCATGGTGATTTTGAGATATCTTAGGCGTCCATCATCATCAATTTTGATAAGTCCAGGGTTTTGCAGGAATCACAAGGCACAAAGTTAATAAATGGATGGGGACTAATAAAATAAAATTATTGACACTCTAAAGTAAGCACTAGAAGTTATTTAAACTTTGGTAATACATAAAAATGAAAACACGGGCAGGCACTGAAAACAGAATAAATAAAAATGTTTCATGAGATTCTGTAAAACTATTCATACTTTCTCTTAAAATGGACGTGCAAGGTAACCAGCCAAGAATGCAATCGGTGCTAACTCTATCTAAGCTGCTGGTTCACACCACACATGAATTAATCCAAGCTGACTCGAAAACTCTCTCGCAGCAGACGTGATATGGCAGTTGGCAAGGTACTTTCATAATCACGAATTCCAAGCTTTATAGCTGCCTATTGTTGATAGGTGCATTTGCAGACTGATGCTTGCAAGTTGCTAACCTGCACAAAGCATGGCAAAATGTGTATAATCTCAGTCGATATATATATATTTTCGCTAGTGGTACCTTCAGTATTTTCTCCGAGGTGAAAACGGCAGCCCTAGCGTCAACTTTGTCGTTCCCGCCTTTGAATTGCTTAAGGCTGTTAAAAAGCGATACTATAGACCCGCTTTCAGAGCCTGCTTTAGGACGTATCGGAAGTTGAAAATAAGATTCGGTTAAATCCAATGCACTAGTAAGGCACACAGAAGACATTGTTGTAAGATACTTGATGTGATCAAGAAGGTACTTAATTTGCGCCACTGTGCATCTGGTTGTCATGATTGTTGCTTCGTACGTTTGTTTGGTTAGCCTTTGCTTCGACGTACCTCCTTGGTCCTGAATGTCTTCGATATGGCAAAGTCCAACTTTAACCAAGAGAGTCACTCGTCATATGACAAATAGAGCGGCTCCTCTTGGTGTCTCCATGGCTTCACTTATGCGATGTTGGGCTAGGCATACCATTTTGATATCATCGTCATAAAAGTGATCGTGGCGCAGCTATCTTGAAACACACATGCTTCAGAATGACACGGGGGGTTGTCCAGGAGGAAATGAAGTGTAGCTATAACAAGTGGGGAAAATAAAGCTATTGACCTGCGCACACTAACTTTTTCAAGGTTGTTTGGCTCAACATAAGCCCGCGTGAGTAACTTAACTTGTAATGTGGGCAGTTCGGGAACACGGAGGGGACGGCTGAAGGAAGCAGGATCTTCAGTTTTATGTTCTTCCTGTAACTGTCATCTGTGAAGTGCAGTGTAGTATACCAGCGACTTGTCACTCGGCTCCCATCGGCTTCCTTTTCCATCCTAGTCCTCCCGAGATATGTTTTTCAGCCATGCTGCTTGACGTTGTGAATCGCACGGGAACTCATGGTAACCGATCTTTTCTTGCTTTCGTGGTGCATAGCGGCACACAGCAGTTGCCTGGCATGGTGCTACATACGTTTAGGACGCTGTTGACACAGGCACCGATGACACGCATGCAGAACTATCAGAACCACGCGGTTATGCTGAGTAGTCAAAACGATAACACCCGCCAACCCAGCCAGCGCGCTCCTTCCGCGTTATCTGCTCGTCCGTGCCGGCGGCGCCTTGTCCTGGAGTGGTGGCGCCCCCGCGGAGAATGACGGCGGAAACTGTAACTTCTCCCAATACGCGCTTCCCCAGCCATTGAGGCGCGACGCGACGGGCCGCACCAAGTGCGCCTCCATTGAGCGGCCGTGCTCGAGAAAGGAAGACGAAGAAAGCCGGGGTCACTAGCGTGGCTAAGGCCAGCTAAAACTTCGGTAATCCATTCCGCCCACATGACGGCGCCACAAGAGGGATTAGGAATGCAGCAATATACAGCGACATCAGACAGTATAATTTCTCTTGTGTTTCGCTTTATCATTAGACCGCTGCTCCGGACATGATTGCAACCCGGGTTGCCAGTCTTGCTCATCGAGGACCCTTATCGTTCAGGCACCGCGGTGGGGTGGTATATTGAGTGAACGGCAATATCTCCATGAAAACGCCTTTGTTCATTGCGTTTGGGATACTTTCAACATAACGTGTGAATATGAGTTCTGTTCTGGGTGTCCTCAACCACTGCGCATGAATAGATACGAACAAGGAACAGGCCTGTGGCCGCAATTAGAATTATATAGCTTGAGTCTTCGCAATTTTGGATGATAATAAGGATATTGTTAGATACGCACTCATGTCGTTATGTTTATTTTCAATTAAGGCCCCTGGTCTTAACTGCTGCAAAATTATACTAAGACTATACTAAGACCGCCTAACTGGTTAGCGACATTAACCCCGCTTTGCCCTCTTTATTTCAGCACCAGCCTGCCACGTTGGCTTGTGGAGTGGAACTCACCGCTCTTGCCAACTGCTCACATGAGGCGCTGCTAGCACCAGGAACGACGCCCGCAGTACGACGCCAGAAGGGTGGAGACGTGGGCAAGCTGTGGAGCAGCACAGTTGGCGAAAAAAACGTTCTCAGAAAGAGGGGACATTGATACCGATGGCTCACAGCCCATCTCCCAAGATATGTGACAAAAGGTATCAGTACGTTATTGTCCGCTTTTTGAAGAAACCGACAAGCGCCAGGCGGAAATGCGACATCAAAGCATTAAAGCATTTTATTTATTTAATAGATTGCAAAAAAAAATGCAAAGGTTTAATGCGACTAAAGGCAATCTCACAAGCGAAAGCATTAGATTGGCGTCGTTTCTCTTGGAAAATGTTTTATTCAGTTGATGCTCTCGCTGCCTTCTCGTCCTCTGGTCAGCCTCGGGAAAACTGCCGCGAAGGAGCAGGCTCGCAATCCTTAAAGCGGATTGAAATCGCATGGTTAGACACGTGAGTTTACACGGTTTGCCCACATGATACATACGTTACTGCTCACGTCTACATGCTTAATGTAAGTAAACACGAAGGCGAGAGGTTTAAGGAATGTGAGGTCAATGAAATCGCCGCCCAGTCAGTGCACGGTCATGCCAACTGCCAACTATAGCACCGGTTAACTAAGACTTACGAACGTGCCCGCGCTGTGGCCTAGTGTGTCCAAGTCGAGGTTCAATTGGACTGTAAGGCTCGATTTCTCCCATCTCAAAGGAGCTATATCCGAGTTGGCAGCGCCTTCCAGTTCGGTCATGACATGTTGCCTCGTGACGTCACAGAAACCGTAGACAAATAAGCGCCCGGCCGCATCACCTTCCAACTAAATTCTGACAGAGGCGCCTTTAAAGGTCAATTTTTAACGCATGCATCGCGTTTTTTTTTTCTTCTTCTTTACCCATTGAAGCAATACTTCCGCACTGAAACTGTCAAAGGAATCCTCCATTAGGCCTCTATGCTGCGAAATAATAACTAAATAGCTCGATCTCGTTTCATTGACCACGATTGTGGCATATTGATGAAGTAGCTTAAAAGGGACGACTTTTATTTTATTCTGCACCCCAACTGGTTTTGATCAGAGTCGTTTACCGTGGTCGTCGGATACTAGCACATTAGAGAACGACCGTCAATGTCTATTGATCATTTTGGCGACCACGTTGTCCACAGCACGTTCCATTAAATCGTTTGATCTTAGAAATAATATTCTTCGCCTCCTCATTGATTACAATTAAGAAGCAATATGCACGTGGAGGAGGCAGGCTGAAACTTTACTGAACTTTAAGTTTAATATCTTCCTTCATTATTAACTCGCCACTTGTGAGGTGGTAACATTTTTCTTCACGTTTCGCAGGCTTTGCAAGGTTATTTGGCACATTTCTGAATGAGGTCGAGAGCACCACCTAGCGGACGAAACCTGTCCCCCGACCTAACCGCGAGGCACACCACACAACTGGCACAATGTAAGTACTGTTCCTACCTCAGCTTGCACCTCAACAACGGAAGCCTGAGGGCTGTGTTCAGTTCAGCCCAAACACTCGATCACTGTTCACAATGAGCTCTGGCTTGATACCTTCGACTATCTTCGATTGTGTGGTGTGCTGCTGCATAGTCTTTGACTGCGGCCACTCTCCTGTCGCTGGCATGTTTCAAAATTTATACGATGCCGCCGCAGATTGCGGCGGGAACGGGGAGCGTTTAGACAGGCGCCGTCTCCGTTGAAGCCTATAAAGCCCGAAGCTACGTGTGGTACGCAGCAGAGAAGCTGAGCGAGTTTCGCTAGTACTTGAGCTCTTTTTGTCGCAAACATTAAAAAAAAAAAAAAACGTCTATTCTGTTCAGTATCTGTAAAGATGTAATTTCATGTGTTATGCCTTCAGATTCCCTGCTGCCACTGTCCTTTGAAGCAGGTTGCGACTTATCCTTTTTTGGGAAAGCACTGGTCTTGATTCGCAATGCGATATCGATATCAATACAGTTTAATTTCGTCTACTTTGACTATTTGCAGGGTTAGCGTGGAATTCCTCCGTGTTCTTTGCTGGGTAAATTCAAAGGTGCGGCAGGCATCATAACATCATCACGTTTGTTCCACCATAATGAGACAAATGATCCATTGTCCGATTTTGAAACCACCTAATAGCAGTACACTCACTTCTGCGTGAAGCGGGTATTCACTAGTGATAGTTAACAATGATTTTTTTTTTATTGCTTCTTCTGCATTCCCAATTGCAAATAAGAACACTTAGATCAGGACACAAGCATCCACGTGAGTACGATTGTTTCACATAGCCTGATATAATTTTAGAAAAAAGAACGAGATCACATTGATGGTCTGCTTCGAGTGGTCGCTTTAGATAACAAAGCGTGGATACTTACACAAATGCTCGAAAAGAGAGCCCAGTGACTTGTCAGGTAGGAAACGTCATACATTTTCTCATGTGGGAAAGAGAGCTGCGCGTACAACGTATCAAACGAAAGTTTCTGGCATCGTGTCCACCCCCCCCCCCCCCCCCCCCTAAAAAAAGGGGGGGTGGGGTGGCAATGGGCTTGGGTGCTACAAGTAATAAGAAAACTCATAGCCAATTGACGGTAAAGGTGGCGACAAGCATTATGACAGGGGTAGCGATGAGATCAAGGTATTCGTTGCGACACGATCATAGCGGGCGCATGGGAGGGTGACGATGAAATTCGGTTTAAGTAATCGGCAGAGAGACAAGTTTTATCTGATGGAGCGAAGACAGAAATTGCTAGCCATAATCTCCTCGCCGACACCATGATTTTCATTATTCATTTCATTTCTGCTTTAACACTGCCTGGCCGCCCGTTAGGAAATACTTATTGATGCCTTCTGAGGGACAGAGAAAGATTTTTTTGATCACACTAATTCAAGTTGGCACATTGCACACAGCGATAGCCATCGGGATCCGCTCTACGTGGAACTTTGACCACACTATCACTAGATCGGGTAGCTAGTGCAGCTTTGGTGAAGTGAAAGTTGCACTGCCGTTGTAGAGGTGCGGAGTTCAATGCCTGCAGTTGAGTCGACATTAGAGAGAGGTCTCAGTTCAGTGAACTGCATCCTAATGCATTTCTTTTATTTTTATGCCAAAACGTTGAAACTTTCCTGTCTTCTGAAAGCGAAATTATTCTGATTTATTTTTATCACAGCTATCACTCGTTTCTGTGTACACTTGTGACCTTAAGTTTTCGTAAGGCTGAATATGAGGAAGGGGAGCTTCTTCTAAAGCAGACCTTGCGTGCCATACTCGTCGATTTGCACTTTTGTTTCAGCTGACTTCGAGGTAAAGAATATTTAATAAGCTCTGAAAACGAACCACTGTTCAGTTGTTTTTCATCAGTCAGCAGCAAGAAAACGTAGGTGCGCAGAAAAACAAAAAAAAGTAGCAAGGCAGGCCCAAAACAGGTCACACAACCTACAGTGACTTGATAAAGGTTTCAACGAGTACTGTATGTACCCCAGATACTGCATATGCTGTACATACCGTATTTGCCATACATCCACGAAAGCATCACTGGGAAGCAAGTTTGTGGTAATAACACTGTGCATGATACCTACAAGTTAAAATCGAGTGTACATCACAATAATATAATGTTGTTCGAGGTGCGTAGGCATACATAAAATTCGGTACATTAGTTAACGATACCGTGAGCGTGTACATTTGGCGCCTGTAGTAAGTTCGAATCTTAGACTGGAAGCAAGCCATTGCGGTCGGTGCATTTAGGTTCTTTACGTTTTTAAACAAAGAGGCGTGTCATAAATCAATTATTTTGTCTAACGCCTGCTTTATACCGTCAAATCAACATAATTTTATTCAGGTGTCGAAAGTGGGTGGCGTGTATTGGCCCCAAAATTGGGTACGTTGAGATTGTAGTGCATTAACAATATTTCGTAAGATTCTCATCTGAGGTCGATCCATCTATTTTAAATACGTAAATGACAAGACGTCATATTAAAAAGGACAATGCATTAACAAATTTATTCAGCTCTTTGTACAAAATACTACGCAAAAGAATCGCTTTCAGGAGACTATAGCAACAAGCTTCGACGATTTGTCCTCGACTGTTTCGAAGTGCTCATTGCATTGTAAATTTTCATGAAAGGGCACCCCTCTATTTTTGCCACATGAACTATTCGAATGAGTCACAAACCGCTCTTTGGCGAAACACGTAGGGCATAAATCATTTTTCAGAAACAGCCGTGCAAAAAAGACGAGGAGAAAGACGAGACGACAAGGCCGGGCGATTGTCGTCTCGTCTCCTCTCGTCTTTGTTCTCGTCTTTTTTGCGCTGCATTTTCTGAAAAATATGTAACAACATGCCCAACTCGCCGCATAAGTCATCTGGTTTCGGGGCCTAAAATGAAGCGCTTCAATTATTTAAGTGCTTCTGGCTATAGTCAGCAAGATTCAGACAATTCGTGAAGTAGGTAGAAATAATGTGCAGCTCGTTGCTCGAGATCTCGCACATGTGCCGTTCTGACAAACAGAGTGGCGTTATCTGCCTAAATGAGAAATGTTGGGATCTTATACAGGCATGCGATGCCATTAAGGAGAAAAAGCGATGGTCTCAAAACATCGGATTGTGGAACGCCAGATGGGAATTTTTTCCAGTTTGATAACTTTTTGTTTATTCTTACTTTCTGGGCTCGAGAACTAAGGTATTTTTAAAGCATTCGAAGACATTTTTCTCGAAAACTATGGTTATCGAGCTTTGCCTATGTTATTTTTTGACTGTTGGGATGAAACGCTATTGAGAAGTCAATGAAGATGCCGCGAGTGAAATGCATCTGCACATAAAATATAACGTTATTTCAGTTTGAGCGGCAATTGTAATTTCTGTAGAAAAGTTCTTCCTAAAGCTACGTTAACCAAATGTTTCATTTTTCAATTTAACGCAGAGACACGGCATTCGCTAAGATGTGACTTTTTTCAAAACACAACATATTGGGCGATAATTCGAGAAATCATTTTTATCTCCACACTAAAATCTACATTCTTTGCTTTCGAGTGAACATTAAAAGATATGTTTCAACGCAGGCTCATTACTTATGTTTTCCAATTTTTATCAACTACATAATTTACTTACAGAATGGAACGACCATCTTTGTCCCGTGATCTGCTATTCACCAGAGCCCGGAGAAAACGTTTGATTTCACTGGCATCTGTTGGCATCAAGAAGGCATTGGAAGGAATCCGCAAATATCTGCATTTCACATTCCGAAAATCATGATTGCCACCCACCTGAAAGACAAAGTAATCATTTAAATCCGCTGCTAATGTTTTGCCCATGAATGGTTTCTTGTCAACAAAGATATCACGTATGCCGCAAGCATTTAAACCTCGATTAAAATGTAACATTTTGTTATGGACACAAGGTCACTCCTTTTTAATAAAGCTCGATTATATAACTACTGTATAAACGTTTCTCGTGTTTCTTGGCGAAATAAAGGCTTCACTTTATTCGGACGCACAACGTTATCCAGAAAACCGATTTTCATGAAGCGGCAGTAAATATTCATTTTTGAATTTGATATTTCAATCTATTACTCTGTTATCCCGTCTTTAGGAACATCGGAATGTTTTCACGCTTTAAGTGGAAAACTTTGCTCATGAGTATACTCAGCTATCGTAATAAGGGCATCTGAGTCTTCTGAATCATTTTCACTGAACACAACATTCAGGTGACCGCGTGCGGGTGCTTCCCTGAAGAAAGCCACTTCGGCCTGGTTTATACGCCGTTATAGTGTCTTAGTAAACATGAGTTTGTTTCGATAGGGTACAGAGCGCGAAAACACGAATATGGGCAGATGATCACATATCTGGGCCCAATGACTCCCGTGTGAGCATGGAAAACTGCATAGTTACAAATTTAAACATCGATTGCGGTTGCTGTCTACAGCCTAGATTTTTATGCCTATCTTTTGCCCTGCAATATATAGGCTGCCTCGCGTTTGGCGCCACCCTGGATTCGGCTAAGCTATTTTTTGCGTGCGTGATCTATTGCTGGAATTCATCAAAAAAGAAAACATAATACCAAGCACAGCCTCTGTAAGGCCGGTTGATAATCTAAACCTCGTGGCTTATAGATAATTCAGGGCATATTAATGTCTTTCATGACACCGCGTCGTCGCTGCTACTTTAAGACCAAGGTGCCGGTGAGCAATAATACTTTGAAACGGAAGTTCGGTGTGCAGAAAATCTCTTCCCGCTCTCATCACCCTCTCGTAACAAAGACTGCACGTTAAAATGAAAGAAGCACATGGCCCGCTTTTTGATAGCGCAGCGCATGGGAATTCAACCCTGAATGTCGCGTTTAGTTTGTGACACGCTGCATTACGTTTCAAAATTTTAGGCGGACTGATCGAGCCAGAATAGCGCAACTTCGCGCAATATCCGTGCAACACATAGCATCTCACGGGACAGCGCACAGTGGCGCTAAAAATGTCGCCACATTGTGTTTCTGCATCACTACTGTTCCCAGCGAAGTCAAAACCTGCCATAGTTTTAGGCTATTGGCGCGAGTCCGGCTAGTTTTCTCGAATTCCTCTCCTGTAAAGACGTTTTTGCCTCAAGCAGACTTCTTCAGTGGCGAAGCATAAAGTTTGGTTGCTAAGCTGTTGTAACCGTTGTAACGGTATACACTAGTCTCAAGAACCAGTTTTCACGAATGGCTTAGTACACCCACGCACGCACGCACGCACGCACGCACGCACGCACGCACGCACGCACGCACGCACGCACGCACGCACGCACGCACGCACGCACGCACACACACACACACACACACACACACACACACACACACACACACACACACACGCACGCACGCACACACACACACACACACACACACGCACACACGCACGCACAGAAAGTGATATACGTTATTTACTCGTATATCTCGATAAGTGCGGATTAAAAGCCCGCCTAATTTTTGCGAAGCAGGAAAAGGAAGAAATATTTCCAATGTTTTACAGGTGTTCCAACCAAGGCTCCCTGCTACCAATGAGGAATTAAGGCGAGTGGAAGATCGCTTCAACAACCGGACCTGCGACGTATCCATGAGAACACTATCGTAAACGTCAAGTACAATGCGGTGGCCACGTCCACATGTTAGTCACAGTTCGGCAGGGTGCAGCCTGGAACGGCAGAAATATAGCTGCCGCACGACTGAAATCTCCGATGGAGCAATTCGGTTGGTTGCTGCTGACGATTTGGACATTGTGGTCTGCCAGGAGATTGCGCTCCAGTATCCACACTTAAATAATAAAAAGAAAGAGCGCTCCTGTTTTGCTGTGGCGGAGGCATGGTGGACTTCCTGAAGGTAGGATTTTTGGGGGGATTCCATTACGCGTAGTAGTAGTATGTGGTTATTTATTAGATATCAAAAAGGACGGAAAATATATTTTCAGGCCGGTATCTGATATCTGATATCTGAAAGACAGGAACTAGGGCGGTGGAAATAAATGGATAGAGAAAAAGTGGTAGAAGAAATCATTAATGTGAGCGATAGGGAAAAGGACAGGGTTGGTAAAAAAAAAAGTACCCCGCTGGGATGGCGCAGGGGCCACGGCACTCGACTACTAGCTGCTCCCAAGGATGCGGGATCGAAGGCGGCCACTTTTTGATGAAGGCGAAAAGGAAGGTGCCTGTGTGCTGTGCGATGTCAATGCACGTTAAAGAACCTCAGGCGGTCGAAATTTTCAGTCTTCTACTACAGCTTCTCTCATAGCCTTCTTGTAACGTTGATTAAAAAAATTAAATAAAGTGAAATATTTACACCAGGTTAACTCGTTACGCGTTATAAGTTCACATTTTCTCAGCAAACGAAGTGCCTGTATGCAATAAAACGCCGCGTTCAATTATCGAGATATTAGAAAGGCAGTCGTCCTGAATAATCGTGTCCAAGTGCAGATTTTTGAAGAACGTCAGCGTACAGACAGACAAACACATTTAGACTCGTGATTGTGAGAAGCATCCAGCATATCGGCGGTAAAAGCTAGCTGTGAGCAGTATATTGTCAGTAACGTGTTACAAGCGGTTTCACATCTGTATTCAATGATTTTCTGTAAATTTATTGCTAATCGTTTACTGGATGGTAACGTTTTGGATGGTAACGTCCGTGGTAATTCAATTATTTCGCTTTAATTATTTAGTGGTAATAAGTAACATTTTTTTATTTTTTTTAGGAGTGGACGACCGCCACGTCCCACGTTCGTTACAGGGTAAAAGCAAGTGTTCGCTCAGAGAAAAAAAGAAATAAAAAAGTACAACCGCGCTGCTCGCATTCCATGCACTGTGCACTTGATTTCTCGACCGCGATATTTTTATTATTCGAAGGACTTAACGAGGCATCTTTTTATTTACACCTCTGATGCAGATTTGGACACCTCTTGGGAAATGCGGACTTCGACTGGTATCCGTTGTGATTGCTCCATGCTTAATGGCCAACTATTGAAATACAATGGCCAAGACAAGAGTTCCCCCAGCTGTTGGCCAACGAACTGAATTGTCCATGCTTTCGTTTCAGGCCACAGGCTGCATCTAATGATGCGATGAGATAACCG
Organism: Amblyomma maculatum; assembly: GCF_055883805.1. Classification (NCBI taxonomy): domain Eukaryota; kingdom Metazoa; phylum Arthropoda; class Arachnida; order Ixodida; family Ixodidae; genus Amblyomma; species Amblyomma maculatum. The sequence continues at coordinate 208,720,644 of NC_139344.1, forward strand.
ACAGCCTTTTTATTTTCACTGCTCCCTTGACCTTACCCACAGCGCCTTATCAAAGCGGTAACGGTAACGAAACATGAAGCATCTTAGGATTGGCGTATCGCGAACACGGAGCCTGGTTCATACACAAGGCGTTCATACGGTATCATACTGCTCTTCCCTCCAGCGCTTGCCTACACTGACAGAGTGTTCAATGTTGCTTATCAGAAATCAGAAGACATGAGAGAATTAGCTACAACAACGTCGAACCACAACTCCTCTCCAAACTTAACGGGTAACTAAATACCAAGCAGGACGCACTAATCCTGCGCAGTTACACTAAATTTACATTATCACCATCAAATATTTAAGGCACGTAACGGAATAGTATTCAGTTATTACTCTGTAATTGTTCAGTTACTTTTGTGCTGGTTAATTTAGCACTGTAATCGGTTACATTTCCACTAAAAGCGATTGTAAATGTAATAGCTTACTTAATTTGCTTTTACGTTTAAAAGGGCGGCTGCGAGCTCCTCTGTAGTTCATAGTCGTTGGCATACATGGCAAAATTACTTTTCAGAAGGAATTAAATTACATTACTAATTACTTTGCTGAAAATTGCAGAAAAGTAAATAAATTACATTACTCATTACTGCTCCCAAGAAGTAATGAAATTACATTACAATTACTTATACTGAGTAATTCAATTACTTTTAAATTACTTTCTAGTTTCCATCCATGCAAAAACTAAGTAAAGCTAGTAAACAAAACAACTTGTTCTCCAGACGCGAAGCACACACATTCTTTCGTCTTCCCACCAAATTCCGTCCCAGAGACCTATTCCTTCCCTCTTTCCTACAGCACTTGCCATTACCAGAACAAGACAACTGAAAAAAAAAAAAAAAAAAAAAAAGCAGAAGCAGGGTCGAACGGTCGTTATATGACCGGCAAACGCAGCGTCTTGCTGGCCTGTCTCCGCCATTTCAAGGGCCCGAAGAAGCTAGCCTATTTATTGCTTCCGCAGTCCCAAGAATCGACGTCGGCACCTTGTACTCACTGCTCAGTAATGCTCAAGCCACGGCGGCTCACGCCATGGAGCCTTCCACCTATCTCCCCCCACCCCAATCCTCCCTCGCCCCGTGGTGACGAGTGTAACCAGGCACCGCTGTGCCCTATAGTCGACGCAACTGGGAGTGCCACTGCGCCGCGCTCCCAGCTAGTTTTCCACTCCAGCCTTCTTGCACCATCTGTCCCTTCGGAATTCCCTGACGCCTTGTATCCTGCTGCTTGGAGGATGGTTATCATGGGATAGCCGCACTAAGTGACCCTGCTACACACGAGGTCTCAGACGCACAGTTCTGCACAATTCTGTCTCCTTTTGCCAATCCGTTACGCTGGCATCGGCTTGCCGTACGTCGTTCCTGCTTTCGCGGCACTACTTTGTTGTCTATTGAAGGAGTAGTGGCGCACTTTAGTAAAAGTAATTTCGAAAGGAATTAATTACTTTTGCTGCGAAATTACTACCAAAAAGTAATTCATTACATTACTACATTACCGAACCGAAAAAGTAATTCATTACATTACAAATTACGGCAGAAAGTAATTAAACTACAGTAATTTCATTACTGTAATTCAATTACTGCCATGTCTGGTCGTTGGTGACGCCTGAGAAGCAATATTATAAGCATGTTTCAGGAACGTTTCTCATGAAAGGTCTCCAATGAAATGCCTCTGTCTTCTTCAACCCCTTCTCCTCCTTCTTCTTCTTCTTCTTTTTTTTTTTTTTTGCATTTTGCGCTCTGGTGATGTGTTTAGAGGAATATTTGATAACCTCTGAATAGGAAGAAAGGAACATATTGAGATAAGGACAAAGAGCGGAAAGGGGCTGAAGTAAACTTGAGAGCGCAAGTAGGGGATAATGCCGCCTTTGTCTGGATATTAAAGCTACGAATGGAAGAACATTTTCGCCCCTTAGAGCGGTCATGCCATGCTCAGCCAATAATTTACAGTTTTGTAGCCTGGCAGATAATACTGGACCATATTATTTTGTTTTCGAAATGTGAGCGCCCTAGACGCATTCTTTATTTTGAAATAAGTGACAGAAGTTGAGACCACGAAGCTCCTCCCACCGACAGCGATCGCCATGTTGAAGTGCTTGGTGACGAGAGCCACATCGTCGTCTGCTGGCCTCACCGGCCACATCGTCGTCTGCTGTTGTGCCGACGCAGATAAGCTGCCGATACAATGTACTCTGTTCGCGCTTGCTCAAGGACCACACTGACTCCCGAAGAGCATACTAAGCATGTTTGCTTAAAAAGAACGCAGATGTTGTGGAGCGCGATTTAAGATCTTGCCCACGCATCCACCTTCGGCGCGGCCATCGGCTGATGGTAACGCTGCCCCCACCGCCGTAAACACCGCCGCGCCGCAAGATGTCCGTGCTGGCATACGTCGGATGCCTTGAGCCAGTGTCAGAAATGCTGCTAAAATTTGTTTTTCTCTTAATCATAATAGGCCCTGGTAAAACGAATTTCCAAAATGAATGCTTCTTGAGAAATGTTGACCCATACGATGTTTTTGCTCACAGCAGCATAGTAGCTTCCGTCGGCAAGCTAGCTTCGCTGCTTAGACGTCACAAAAAATACTCATTTTACTATACGAAGCAGTAGGGTTGACTGTAAGGAAGTTTCATGATCGAGTGGACCATTTACTACAACGCATCAATGATCAATTACAAAGTGCGTCCGCAGTGGCTGCGATGCGAAGCAATCTATACAGGACTAGTGACGCTTAAGGAAAGCAAATGGTCAGAACGCAGTTGTCTGTCGTGCTCGCGGACGCACGACTTCGTTAAGCTTGCGGCATCCGGTGCTTCTGTAAGCCTCATCCGCTTATTGTCTACTTTCATCATGCGGCTGGGGCCAGACTTGGGCCTGACAACGAGCAGCGTAATCCTCAAACGGGACAGAATAGAGAGTTTTAGTACTGCGTAGTGAGCGCTGCGTACGCACAGCCCACGTACTTTGCGGAACGCTACGGCATGGTCGCGTACATGCCACAGAAAGACTTTTAGTAGGGCGGTAGCGCATACGTACGCAGGAGTCCGAAAGCTAACGCGGCAAGCGCACTGGCCTGTGTAGTGCCATCTCGCAGCCATCCAAAAACTTTTTCAGGCGCAGGAACTCCTGCTTCATTGTTTTTCCGACAGGCGAGAGATGGAACCCATGCTGCAAAGGTGCTGCTTTGGTTCGTCGCTGTTGCAGAGGATGAGGATATAAGGAATAACTTTGACTGAATCGGGACACTACCCTTGCAAACGTAGTAGAAAGCAAAAATTAAGGGTACAACCCCGTGCAAAATTTAATCCGAAGAAGCAAAGCGTTTTTCCGAGAGAAACGACGTCATGTCAAAGCAGTTTTCTGAGTTCACAGTGCGCCTATGATATCATCATTCAGTGCAAAGTAACTATGAACCTCGGAGAACACACTGCGAAGCTATACGAAGTCTCATTAGGGGGCGGTGTATATTTAAAATGCCACGAAACGTATGCCGTGAAAGTCTGGAGCATGGCCCATGGAAACATATGCAAAGAAAACTTACCAAAATAATTTTTCGGTTTAGGCCAGCACCAATGAACACGGCAGATGGTTAAACGTTAGCGAATGTTTTTAAGAAAAAGTACGACAAAATATGCCATGGCTTTTTTTGAGCCAAACAATATTTAATGCGCCTCGATGAATCTGCGTTGTAAAGACCTGCATACGCCTGAAATCTAGCTGTCCGCTCTTCCGAGAGCTTCAACGTTTCCTCTTAAATGCAGCAGCTGAAATGATACAAGCTTTTAAGCTGAAGGTAGTCATTACTCGGCACGAGAACGAACCGTGCACAGCAGCAGACGACCAACAGTCCGTCTGCTCACACGAATGTCGTTCGCGGTCGCCGGCGTCGTCTGCGATCGAATAGAGCGTCGGCTGCGCCACCGTCTGCTACAGTGGACCGTTCCCTTCCGACGTTTAAAAATGCTTTTTGAATGTAGTGTAAGGAATGTAGTGTCTATGGGCTGCTTACTTTGAATGACAGATATTACGAAAATTTAATACATACGGCAGCTGCATATGAGAAGCTTCCGCCATTGGGAGAAGCACCCAGCGCATAGCGAGCGTGTATGCGGTATCTGTGGCTTCACAACACAAATTTTAGCTGTGTTTATAAACAGATTACCCGTGGAATGACTTAGCATACTTTATCACACATTTATTCAAAGCACTCGCCAGCTTTTAACGATAGACAGCCTCCATTCGTACTACACTAAACGAGAAAAATACTGCGGTAAGTTGCGTTTACATGTTTTCTAAGGGCCCTACCAACTCGTACCCCTATAAGTATAGCAGCGTCATATAGATACTCCGCCTTGTGAGATGGCATTTGATATTTTCCCAGTCTTTTATAGGATGCTTGTAGTTGCTCTATATAAAAAAAAAAAAAAAAAAAAAAAAAAGAAGCATCATAGGTGCCCCGTAAAGATGGCTTTGAAATCTTTGGCTTCCACATATTAGAGAGTTTTAGAACTGCGTACGTAAGCATACGCAGAACCCTTGCGTACGTAGGCGGCCTGCGTGCTGCTTACTGCGCATGCGTCATACGCAGCACGATTCTTGCGTACTGCGTATACGTTGCTTGCATACGCAGAAATCCCTACATCTGCGTGCGTTCCCTGATCCGTCTGCGGGTTGCTCTCGTGTGTGAGGAAGCTCGACAGACACGTTTGGCTATATAGCCGCGCATGATAAGCAGCAAACACGCAGCGCGTTCTTTTCTTTTCTTTTTATTGCAGACGATTTGGCGTTTCCCGAGAAGTAAAAACTTCTAATTTATTTGTTGCTCCGCGGTAGAGGGCGCGTATTGCAAATTGTGCCTTATGCGACGCACAAATTGTTTTCTATGAATGCACTGCGCGAACGCTCCAACTTCTAGCTGGTGTATTTCGTCGCCAGGATCGTTGAAACCTGAAGCAGCAAGTACCAAATTTCCCGTGGGCTTCACACCTATAGATAAACGCCGTGTTTTTAAACAAATGGGGCACCCGCGACCCTGCCGCAGACTGGGGGTGAAATGTAAAGGCTTAGCACCCATGAGAATAGAGAGTTTTAGTACTGCGTAGTGAGCGCTGCGTACGCACAGCCCACGTACTTTGCGGAACGCTACGGCATGGTCGCGTACATGCCACAGAAAGACTTTTAGTAGGGCGGTAGCGCATACGTACGCAGGAGTCCGAAAGCTAACGCGGCAAGCGCACTGGCCTGTGTAGTGCCATCTCGCAGCCATCCAAAAACTTTTTCAGGCGCAGGAACTCCTGCTTCATTGTTTTTCCGACAGGCGAGAGATGGAACCCATGCTGCAAAGGTGCTGCTTTGGTTCGTCGCTGTTGCAGAGGATGAGGATATAAGGAATAACTTTGACTGAATCGGGACACTACCCTTGCAAACGTAGTAGAAAGCAAAAATTAAGGGTACAACCCCGTGCAAAATTTAATCCGAAGAAGCAAAGCGTTTTTCCGAGAGAAACGACGTCATGTCAAAGCAGTTTTCTGAGTTCACAGTGCGCCTATGATATCATCATTCAGTGCAAAGTAACTATGAACCTCGGAGAACACACTGCGAAGCTATACGAAGTCTCATTAGGGGGCGGTGTATATTTAAAATGCCACGAAACGTATGCCGTGAAAGTCTGGAGCATGGCCCATGGAAACATATGCAAAGAAAACTTACCAAAATAATTTTTCGGTTTAGGCCAGCACCAATGAACACGGCAGATGGTTAAACGTTAGCGAATGTTTTTAAGAAAAAGTACGACAAAATATGCCATGGCTTTTTTTGAGCCAAACAATATTTAATGCGCCTCGATGAATCTGCGTTGTAAAGACCTGCATACGCCTGAAATCTAGCTGTCCGCTCTTCCGAGAGCTTCAACGTTTCCTCTTAAATGCAGCAGCTGAAATGATACAAGCTTTTAAGCTGAAGGTAGTCATTACTCGGCACGAGAACGAACCGTGCACAGCAGCAGACGACCAACAGTCCGTCTGCTCACACGAATGTCGTTCGCGGTCGCCGGCGTCGTCTGCGATCGAATAGAGCGTCGGCTGCGCCACCGTCTGCTACAGTGGACCGTTCCCTTCCGACGTTTAAAAATGCTTTTTGAATGTAGTGTAAGGAATGTAGTGTCTATGGGCTGCTTACTTTGAATGACAGATATTACGAAAATTTAATACATACGGCAGCTGCATATGAGAAGCTTCCGCCATTGGGAGAAGCACCCAGCGCATAGCGAGCGTGTATGCGGTATCTGTGGCTTCACAACACAAATTTTAGCTGTGTTTATAAACAGATTACCCGTGGAATGACTTAGCATACTTTATCACACATTTATTCAAAGCACTCGCCAGCTTTTAACGATAGACAGCCTCCATTCGTACTACACTAAACGAGAAAAATACTGCGGTAAGTTGCGTTTACATGTTTTCTAAGGGCCCTACCAACTCGTACCCCTATAAGTATAGCAGCGTCATATAGATACTCCGCCTTGTGAGATGGCATTTGATATTTTCCCAGTCTTTTATAGGATGCTTGTAGTTGCTCTATATAAAAAAAAAAAAAAAAAAAAAAAAAAAGAAGCATCATAGGTGCCCCGTAAAGATGGCTTTGAAATCTTTGGCTTCCACATATTAGAGAGTTTTAGAACTGCGTACGTAAGCATACGCAGAACCCTTGCGTACGTAGGCGGCCTGCGTGCTGCTTACTGCGCATGCGTCATACGCAGCACGATTCTTGCGTACTGCGTATACGTTGCTTGCATACGCAGAAATCCCTACATCTGCGTGCGTTCCCTGATCCGTCTGCGGGTTGCTCTCGTGTGTGAGGAAGCTCGACAGACACGTTTGGCTATATAGCCGCGCATGATAAGCAGCAAACACGCAGCGCGTTCTTTTCTTTTCTTTTTATTGCAGACGATTTGGCGTTTCCCGAGAAGTAAAAACTTCTAATTTATTTGTTGCTCCGCGGTAGAGGGCGCGTATTGCAAATTGTGCCTTATGCGACGCACAAATTGTTTTCTATGAATGCACTGCGCGAACGCTCCAACTTCTAGCTGGTGTATTTCGTCGCCAGGATCGTTGAAACCTGAAGCAGCAAGTACCAAATTTCCCGTGGGCTTCACACCTATAGATAAACGCCGTGTTTTTAAACAAATGGGGCACCCGCGACCCTGCCGCAGACTGGGGGTGAAATGTAAAGGCTTAGCACCCATGAGAATAGAGAGTTTTAGTACTGCGTAGTGAGCGCTGCGTACGCACAGCCCACGTACTTTGCGGAACGCTACGGCATGGTCGCGTACATGCCACAGAAAGACTTTTAGTAGGGCGGTAGCGCATACGTACGCAGGAGTCCGAAAGCTAACGCGGCAAGCGCACTGGCCTGTGTAGTGCCATCTCGCAGCCATCCAAAAACTTTTTCAGGCGCAGGAACTCCTGCTTCATTGTTTTTCCGACAGGCGAGAGATGGAACCCATGCTGCAAAGGTGCTGCTTTGGTTCGTCGCTGTTGCAGAGGATGAGGATATAAGGAATAACTTTGACTGAATCGGGACACTACCCTTGCAAACGTAGTAGAAAGCAAAAATTAAGGGTACAACCCCGTGCAAAATTTAATCCGAAGAAGCAAAGCGTTTTTCCGAGAGAAACGACGTCATGTCAAAGCAGTTTTCTGAGTTCACAGTGCGCCTATGATATCATCATTCAGTGCAAAGTAACTATGAACCTCGGAGAACACACTGCGAAGCTATACGAAGTCTCATTAGGGGGCGGTGTATATTTAAAATGCCACGAAACGTATGCCGTGAAAGTCTGGAGCATGGCCCATGGAAACATATGCAAAGAAAACTTACCAAAATAATTTTTCGGTTTAGGCCAGCACCAATGAACACGGCAGATGGTTAAACGTTAGCGAATGTTTTTAAGAAAAAGTACGACAAAATATGCCATGGCTTTTTTTGAGCCAAACAATATTTAATGCGCCTCGATGAATCTGCGTTGTAAAGACCTGCATACGCCTGAAATCTAGCTGTCCGCTCTTCCGAGAGCTTCAACGTTTCCTCTTAAATGCAGCAGCTGAAATGATACAAGCTTTTAAGCTGAAGGTAGTCATTACTCGGCACGAGAACGAACCGTGCACAGCAGCAGACGACCAACAGTCCGTCTGCTCACACGAATGTCGTTCGCGGTCGCCGGCGTCGTCTGCGATCGAATAGAGCGTCGGCTGCGCCACCGTCTGCTACAGTGGACCGTTCCCTTCCGACGTTTAAAAATGCTTTTTGAATGTAGTGTAAGGAATGTAGTGTCTATGGGCTGCTTACTTTGAATGACAGATATTACGAAAATTTAATACATACGGCAGCTGCATATGAGAAGCTTCCGCCATTGGGAGAAGCACCCAGCGCATAGCGAGCGTGTATGCGGTATCTGTGGCTTCACAACACAAATTTTAGCTGTGTTTATAAACAGATTACCCGTGGAATGACTTAGCATACTTTATCACACATTTATTCAAAGCACTCGCCAGCTTTTAACGATAGACAGCCTCCATTCGTACTACACTAAACGAGAAAAATACTGCGGTAAGTTGCGTTTACATGTTTTCTAAGGGCCCTACCAACTCGTACCCCTATAAGTATAGCAGCGTCATATAGATACTCCGCCTTGTGAGATGGCATTTGATATTTTCCCAGTCTTTTATAGGATGCTTGTAGTTGCTCTATATAAAAAAAAAAAAAAAAAAAAAAAAGAAGCATCATAGGTGCCCCGTAAAGATGGCTTTGAAATCTTTGGCTTCCACATATTCTCATGGGTGCTAAGCCTTTACATTTCACCCCCAGTCTGCGGCAGGGTCGCGGGTGCCCCATTTGTTTAAAAACACGGCGTTTATCTATAGGTGTGAAGCCCACGGGAAATTTGGTACTTGCTGCTTCAGGTTTCAACGATCCTGGCGACGAAATACACCAGCTAGAAGTTGGAGCGTTCGCGCAGTGCATTCATAGAAAACAATTTGTGCGTCGCATAAGGCACAATTTGCAATACGCGCCCTCTACCGCGGAGCAACAAATAAATTAGAAGTTTTTACTTCTCGAGAAACGCCAAATCGTCTGCAATAAAAAGAAAAGAAAAGAACGCGCTGCGTGTTTGCTGCTTATCATGCGCGGCTATATAGCCAAACGTGTCTGTCGAGCTTCCTCACACACGAGAGCAACCCGCAGACGGATCAGGGAACGCACGCAGATGTAGGGATTTCTGCGTATGCAAGCAACGTATACGCAGTACGCAAGAATCGTGCTGCGTATGACGCATGCGCAGTAAGCAGCACGCAGGCCGCCTACGTACGCAAGGGTTCTGCGTATGCTTACGTACGCAGTTCTAAAACTCTCTAATATTGGGTGCCGCAACCTGCTGCTACGCTGTCTGGTGGTGCTTGAAGATTGTACAAAAGCACCGTCCGATATCACTCTATACACTGTGCATTTTAGGGGTTGTTTCTGAGACGCGTTTCAATGCACAATATGGTTCGAGCGCTCAGCTGAATCCCGCTCATAGACGTCGCTATTTCATGGATTAAAAGCGTTGTCAGAGATCGAAAAGCTCACCTTGCGGTGATCGCGGTTAGCAGCATGACCGCTGTTTAGTGCGCCGCATCGGCTTGCCGCGGCTTCACGTAACCGCGGTTGACGCACTGCTCGTGCACACGCATAGACGACGCGGCGTCGGTTTATGTCGTCACTTCGCAGGTCGAGCCAACGTTTGGACAAGTGGACTTCTCTGCGTCTGGGCAGAGCAATCATCACTCGCAGGGGTTTAAATACGATTTTGCTTCTGAAGAAAGAAAGCTGGGGAGGATGAGGGAGGCTTGGGGAGAAGAAAGTAGGTCAAGGAGCGAAAAAAATGTTTCTTTAGTATATACATTTCTCAGCTTGGCCATACTGCACCTCTAAAAAGAAATAAAAAGCAGCAGCAGCAGGAAAAGCTACAATGCAGGGTGGATGATTAGTCAGCACCTAAATCAGGTTCCATGCAGACACATCTTTCTTGAAAAGGGACAGGCATTCCAAAGGGTCCCGATAAAGTGTACATCCGCAGGGGAACAATTGTAAAAAGCTTTGCACAAAGGGCGAAGGACAAAGCAATAGAACAATAACAGGGCAGTAAACCATACCTGCCACGCCAAAAAAAGAAGAAAAAAGTTCAAAGGACAACTAAAGTTGGAAGTGATAACAAAGAAACGTGTTTGGAGAAACACGTGTTTCTCCATCTGTATTGTGTACTCAATTCTAAATTTTGCATTGTGTTCTGTATTGCGTTCTATATTGTGTTCTCTGTACTCTGTATTGTGTTCTCTAAAGTACGTTGTGGCATGCATATTGTGTGCACTAACGTGTATTTAAGCTTTGGCTTTCCTATTCTCCGCCTTTGAGGTTCATTTTCTGTATTCGCGTTTTCTCGGAAAGGTATTCATAATTCGCAGGAATGACCTGAGGGCCAGTCCTGCCAAAATTCTTTCACTGTGGAAAAATCTAGAGGGCAATAAACAGCTCCAAATTAGATGAACGGCGCAGCTAGGCATCGAAAATGAACTAAAAGCAAGGAAAGCAGCTTGGGTCACGTAAAAAACGCGAAAATAAGGATATCCTCGTGCAAGGTCAAATTAATAAAAGTATGGCGGGAGACGTAACCGGATGAATGTGTAATGTCAGCTTCCAGACAAGAGTGAGCACGCCTCTTTCGCTCGTAGAATTCACATCCTCAGCCCGTCCGTATCTATTGAACAACATCATCAAAGGGAGCCATTTTCTCTTATCACCGCCCAACGGTACATATGTGAAAGAACGGACACGATGATAAAGATAACAGCTTAGTCAGAGAAAAGGGCAACAATCCTGTGACGCGACAGAGGATCAGGAACGGAGAGAAAATTAGTGATTTCCCTCAGATACAGGGAAGAAAGATATATAGTAGTTACTTCCTAAGCGGTGATGGCTATTCAGCCAGTTTGAATTTTTTGATTTTCCGGTTTAGGGAACAAAGAAAAAAAATTGATTTTATTAGAGCGTACTAGAAACGTTTAATCGAGCAGATCTCCGTGCATTTTAAACGTGCTGATGTAGTTTTGGTTATCCTCTACACTTAAATTTGCTATTTAACTGTAATAATTGCTAGAGCGCAAATATTCTTGGAGACAAAAACAATCAAAAATAAGATGCCCCACAGAAATTTAAGCTGTAAAAGAACCAGTGAATTGGTATCTATAACAGTAAGACTAGCCCATTGACTGTTAACAATGGCTTTCTCAAATGTAAGTGCACAGTTACTCACTCCTTGTAGTGCATAAAATTTAAACGTGACGAACTTTGCGAAGGATCTGCACCTGCCGGAGGATCGCTCCCGTCACTCTGCATCAGGCTTCCGGCCTTCCATAGATTCAACAACATCACCAAAGCAAGAAAAGCTATTCCAAGGGACGAGACAGCGCCAGCGATGGAACCACTGACGGCATAGTATAGTCGTCCCGCCTGAAGGAAGAGCTTCGCCTGCTTACTAACAGTGTTGCCAGTCAACGCAGTCGCCAATACCGACCAGGGAGGCAACCGCTAACCTCTACGGCATGCAGTGAAGAAATCGAAAGTACAGCCCGCACGTGCTTTCACTAACGTCACACGGGGCACGGCAGTGAATCGTGAACATACTCCGCGTATGCGAGCATCTCATAAAGCATGCAGAAACCCCGCCAACAGACACTGTCACCTAAGTCACACAAAAATGACCACGGCTTGCAATGATAACACCCATGAGGCGCTCTTTCAAGAAATCAGAAGTCCCCCCTCATGCATCCATCCCATACATCTCCCGGGGAGCAACCACGAGTCGCACCAACACAAGTTCCACACGTTGCCTAGATTCACGCGCCGTGAGCCATCAAGCATAAACTGCACGCAGTGTACGCACGAAAAGCCGCGGGATGTCACGAAATGCGGTGAAAAATGTCACCAGACTTACTTTCTACATCAGCAGCGTCTTGAGCGAAGCGAGGAGCTGTTGTCCAAACCTTTTAGGTCATTTACGCTACTCAGTCCGAGTCTTTTTCTCCAAACTTTCCTTTCTCCTGTAGGAGTGTTTTTGCCTCAAGAATGGCGTTTTAGAGGCGAAACATGCCCATCGGGAGCGTCGCAGTTGAGGCCGTAGACTGATTCACATCGACAATTCTCCGGAGTTGCCTTGACGTTACAGGCATGATGCGGTTAAAAACGCAGCGATGCGGCTGGTTCACAACACTGACAGTAATGCTTCACTAGGCAAATGCAATTATCATTTCATGCCCGCAACCCCCCCCCCCCATACACACACAAATACTGACACAGGCAGGTACGCACGCACAAACACGCACATGCCCGCGCATACATGCACCACGAACTCTCACATGCACATAACATTATATCCATTGTGTTTGCTCGTATTCTCGTCAGCAAGCTATGAATGTCGGCTAGCCTACCTCTGCGAACCGGAAAACGAAGAAAAGGCGGTAATATCGCAAAGATCCTCCAGTAGTTGTTCCTAGCCTCCAGCATAATATTAAGGCAAACGGAAGAGCGCTTCACACTGCGGACCTTCAGCGACGTCGTGAGCTAACAGGAGACGTAACAGTGCTGGATGCAGTGCGTCCTTCCAAGGCACACATGAGAAGAGACGCGAGACGCAAAGGCCTTAATGTTATTTGCTTAATGTTCGGCAGACACAATCACAGCGTGTGAATCGTCGCCTATATCGTACATTAGCGGCTGTGTTCACATGCCAGCGTTTAGGCATTCCTCAGTGGAAAACATGGCACCATCCGTGTGGCGTCATCTTGTCGGGAAACACGGGTCATGTGTGGCGTCACGGGATAGGATGAAACTAATACAAACGAAGGCTTGTAGTGTGAACTGTATGTGTGCACATATCTCAAACAAATTAGTTTATAAAGAAAATAATCCGACATAAAGAAACAGTTGCATGATTTAAGAAAGGATTTGAATTCACATTTGGCACGCCATGCACACACGCTATTGACTAGGCCACGTCGGCAGTTTGACTTCACACAGCTACCAATAGGGATGACGTGCGTGTGGCGCTGGCTTAATAGAAGAGTACTAATTTCGTAATGTGGACAAAACCAGTGAGCATACAAGGGAGCCATTAACGCTATTACGCAATGCCTTTAAAGCAGGGCTTAAATGTCACAGTAAGTCTTAACCCGACAGAGTTAACCAAGGAAGGTTGGTAAATGGTACGTGGAAGATACGTCAAGCTGGCAGAAAAGAAGGCTCAGTAATCAGAACTCAGCATCCCCAGATTTGCATACAGGATATATTGGAGACTTCCACTGAAAGAGAAAAATGAAAATAATTGCAGATACAGTCGTTCGTGTACGAACAGATAGCTTGTTCGGATGAAGACAGTAAGCCAATCTCTGTACATAAGTTTAGGCTTGAATCAGTTGAGGGCCAAGGGAATTCAATTCTAGAAAACGGCGGGACAAGTGGTGTTCCTAGAGCGCCTTCCGTTGGCCAGAATATTGAAGCGGAAGCTTTACTACGCCAGCCAGCTAGAGCCTTCAGCGTCAGTGTCGGTTTGCCCTTCTGCAACTTGAAGGTCAAGCCTCAGAACGTAGTCACGTCGACCATAGACGCAACTATGGTTGACCACGTGATAGGTCATAGGTCCAATATAAAATGTCATAGGTCAAAGGGAAGCTCAAAGGGCAAGAAAAATTACGAGCATGGCGCTGGCAGTCGGTAGCTGGCAGCTGACATGGCCTCGCTTTTCACTTCTGATGTTACGCTTGGCAAGAGCTGCCAACTTGGCTTCTCCTTTCGTATGGGAAGGTGATCAGACTCAACCTGCCAGGACTCTTGCACTCGCGTTACCCCTAGGCCACGCAGGCACGTTGATACGGCTTGGTTAAAGCAGGGCCTTATATGTGGGCTGGGAGACTAGCCTACACTATCGAGTCATAAGCCTAAAGGCGCATATAAGTGTACCACATAATTCGGGCACAGGCGTAGGCAGGAAAAAGAAATTTCAGCATCCGTGTTTAACCAGAACTAAACCAAAGCTAATTATTTTTTACGGTACACCTCAAAGACACAAGATATTGAGCATCACGTGAACTGAGAGAGAGAGTGAATAAACTTTAATTATATAAAGTAATTATGCGTATGATTCACCCAGGCCCGGGAAACCATTGGCAAATACGACCTTCCAAGCCCAAGGGTTCACGAAACTTTGACGAATTGATTAGTCACTAGTGCCGCCCTCAAGATTTGGTCAGATTATATTTATTGTTTCTAAACTTGCGCCGTACTTTCAGTGATTAGAAAATGGTTGTTATTAGTATTCAACAACGTTCTGTCGTAGCTCAGCTCACACTTTTTAGACTGTTGTCACTTTCGCTCGCATCAATTATTTGATTATTGTTTTGCCTACATTGTCCTCACTGTCTTAACAGCCACAAAGGGAGAACAAAGATGGAAGCGAGCGACGCCAAAGGAAGGTTAACAGCCGGGAGTGTTCTGTGGCTACACAGCAGCTTACGGCACAGCTTTTTTTTTTTTTAATCGCAGGCTTGCCATGTGGCATAGAATGAGGCTGTCTTTTAACCTAAAAAAAAAAAAAAGGTCATGCAGTCTATTTTCTTTAAGGAACCGGGGCAAGCTCCGACTCCCAATATTGTCCATTAGCCACAAGTTTAAATGCTCCTCATTTGTAACCGACAGTGCAACTTCTTGTAGTCGTCTTATTCTTGACGGCTGCACTCCTGGGCATGTCCATAAAAAGTGGCGAAGATCCACCTCAGCAGCTGATCTTGGACACTTAGGGCATGTGCGCTGCACTGCATCCTCTTCAGAGCCCCATCGGCACGTCACTGAAGGAATACGGGTCGCCCCAGCCCTAATCTTTGTAAGGGGCACCTCCTCCATTCTCTTTAGGTTATTAGGGTGCACGGTGGTATAAGCGCAC